>NC_138768.1:275672732-276240232 GCF_965119305.1 Pelophylax lessonae
CAGTGGTTACAGCAGAAAAAGGTGAAGATTCTGGAGTGGCCATCACAGTCTTCTGAGCTTAACCACTTGACCTCCACAGGATTCCTCCCCCCCCCCCCACCTTATGACAGGCCATTTTTTGCAATATGGCACTGCATTATTTTAACTGACAATTGCGTGGGTATGTAATGCTGTACCTAAATAAAATGTTTTGTCCTTTTTTTTTTTTTTCTCTGCATTTTTTGTGCTATGAACAAATAGACATTTTTTCCCCTCTTTCTGCTATAGAACATATCCAATAAGAAAAAATGGGAAAAAAAAAAAAAAAATCAAAATGTCTTCATCAATTTAGGCCTATCTGTATTCTGCTACATATTTTTGGAAAAAAATATATCCCCATAAGTGTACATTGATTGTAGACGCTAAAACCTTTTGCGCAAACCAAACTATGGAATTTTTTATTCATTTATTTTTTTACTAGTAATGGTAACGATTAGCGACTTATAGCATAACTGCGGCGGACATAATGACACTTTTGGGGACCAGTGACAATAATACAGTTATTAGTGCTAAAAATATGCACGGTCACTGTACTGACACTGGCTGAGAAGGGTTTAACTGCATTGCCTAGCCAGTGTTTTACTAAACTGTGGAAGGTGCTTTTACTAGGGGAAGACATGGATCCTAGTCTCTACCTTGCAGAGACACAGGATCCATGCCTTCTCTCCTGTCAGAACAACAATCTGCCTTGTTTACATAGGCAGATTGGAGTTCTGTCTTTCTGGCCAATGCTTGGCGGGTGCCAGCGTACATAGAGTCTACATTACCCACTGCTTATAATGGTGAGCCACCAGAAGCTCAAAATCCCGTATATATACGCAATCCTTTGCACTGGTGCCATCCTGTAGCGGGAAAACGGGAAAACTGCTATAGGGCGGTCGTAAGTGATTAACATCATGAAGCCACTCTGGGGAGATCTCAAACATGCAGTTCATGCAAGATGACCAAAGACTTTGCATTATCTGGAGCCATTTTGCCAACAAGAATGGGCAGCTATACCACCTGCAAGAATTAGGGGATCTCAGAGACAACTATCACAAAAGACTGCACACTGTCATTGATGCTAAAGGGGGCAATACACATTATTGGGAACTAAGGGTATGCAGACTTTCAAACAGGTGTCATTTAATTTGCTTAGTTTACTTATTGCCATATTTTAATTTAGGATTGTGGCATCCTGTTCCAAACTACAGTTGAATATGAATCCCATAAGTAAAAGAAATGCGTTTTGCCTGCTTTTCTTCAAAAATGGTACACATATTACCAATTCTCCAAGGGCATGCAACTGTATATTGCAAAAAAGTTCTGTATATATTTATTTTTTAATTTTTGCCCAGACACACACTTAAAGCAGTAGTAAAGTCTGGAAACAAAAAACAAAAATATCACCTGCAAGTTATGGGCATAGTGTACTAGTATGCAGTGCATACTGGCACAATATAAAAGACTTAACTTCACCAGATCTTCCTTCTGGGTTTGTGGGCTCCGGCTGTTTGAGGGGCCGAGGTGCAATGACATCGCTCCCGTGCACTTACACATAAGTCACAGCCGAAGTGACTTCACTGGCTGCAGAAATAGTGAATATCTCTTACATGGTGCATGTTTAGGAGATATTCCTTGTACCTAAAAAGGTATGCCTTATTATAAGCTTACCAGTAAGTACAAGTCATAAGGCGGTGTTAAGTATTGCTTTAATGGAACTCACAACCGCCTGCATTCTGAGTGACAATGGCTCTGGTGGGACTTTACCTGGGAACCACCAGCTGTTACCGACACTAAGCCCAGGCCAGGAGCACACCTTGGACAGAGCACTGTAAACAAAATGCATCACACACAACATTTGTTACTGCGTTGAGGTGCCATTGCATCCTTGTATTGTAGCACACTGGAACACATGATGGTGTGGTGCATTGTGTTAAATTTTAATCACATTAGGGTGCATTGCCATAATAAAGCAAATGGCCCTAAAAATCAAACGTTACTTTTTTTAATGCAGCACACAGCAGGTTTGTTGTGGTGCTTTGTAGTATGGATTTGGACTGCTACTGTAATAGTACATTGAGGTGCCATTCAAAATTAATAGGACCACAACATGCAGAACAGTACATGCATTTTACTGTGCGTTAACGCGACACAAATGTAAATAGGCTCATAATATGGCATTCACAATTTACACACAATCATGTTAATTTTTGAGTGCATCACAGTGTATTGTATCAATAGCAGCAACTTTGTGAAAACTAGGTGTGGCCCTCTGGGCATGTTGGGGACCAGCATGTAAAGCCTTCTACGTTTACTAACTTGACCATCAATGGTTTGGATCAGTTGTCTCCAAACCACGCCCCTGAGCCAGATGCAGCTCTTTCCTTGCCTTTATCCAGCCCCTGAGGTGTTATTCCTGACACCAACAATGGGGCACTATTCCTTCCAATGACACCAACAATGGGACACTATTCCTTCCAATGACACCAATGATGGGACAATATTACTCCCACTAAAACCAACAATGGGGCACTATTCCTTCCAATGACACCAATGATGGGACAATATTCCTCCCACTGACACCAACAATGGGGCACTATTCCTTCCAATGACACCAATGATGGGACAAAATTCCTCCCACTGACACCAACAATGGGGCACTATTCCTTCCAATGACACAATATTCCTCCCACTGACACCAACAATGGGGCACTATTCCTTCCAATGACACCAATGATGGGACAAAATTCCTCCCACTGACACCAACAATGGGGCACTATTCCTTCCAATGACGGGACAATATTCCTCCCACTGACAACAATGGGGCACTATTCCTTCCAATGACACCAATGATGGGACAATATTCCTCCCACTGACACCAACAATGGGGCACTATTCCTTCCAATGACACCAATGATGGGACAATATTCCTCCCACTGACACCAACAATGGGGCACTATTCCTTCCAATGACACCAATGATGGAACAATATTACTCCCACTGACACCAATGATGGGACAATATTCCTCCATCTGACACCAACAATGGGGCACTATTCCTTCCAATGATGGGACAATATTCCTCCCACTGACACCAACAATGGGGCACTATTCCTTCCAATGACACCAATGATGGGACAATATTACTCCCACTAACACCAACAATGGGGCACTATTCCTTCCAATGACACCAATGATGGGACAATATTACTCCCACTGACACCAACTATATCTCCCTCAAATACCAAAGATCAGGCATTGTGTACTCCCACTGGGCACAGCCCGGCCCCCCTAAAGCCTGTAGGACAGTAGAGTCCCCTGGTTTAGATGCACAAATACACATAAATTGGTAACATTTCATTTTCACTACATATATATATTACTTACTTATATCTTCTGACAGTTGTGGGAATTCATACATGTGTTCACAAGTATTACAGCTATTTGGAATGCAAAATCCGAAGTCAAAGTCAAAAGTTTTAAGGATTCGATCACGGAAGAAATGTCTTTCAATCATTCGGAAACTATTCACAGGCTTTTCACCCACTGTGAACTCCACCCTAAAAAATGTAAAATAAACACATATTAAATAAAATAGAAGGGAGAAAAGCCATATCCTATGTTCTTCCACAATTCCTAGTCTTCCTTCTAGATGTAATTCTTTAAAGCCGATCTTCACTGTATCTGAGCACCATAAACCGAAAACACTATTTAATTCATTTTTAATATTCATAGCAAACTCCCCCACCCATCCATGTCTCTAGCATTTCTAGCTGTGGCCACCTGGAGAAGGGGAATATTATTCATGCAGCATTCACTTACTGGAATCCATCTTCCCTTAGCTCTAGCATGCTTGCAGGAGAGTGTGCTTAGCTGAGGAAACCTCTCCTCCTGAATACTCCTGGGATGTATGACATTTGGCTAGACAAGAAGCCAGGAAGTAACTGAAGAAATGTTAAAAAAGGATATACTTTTCTATCTATTTACTAATGCTACTAGCATGAGGATTAAAAATAATCAATGTTGACTGGGAAAGGGAAGTTCCAGTTTATTTAATATAGACTGGTAGTACAAACTCTTTATACGGGCATTGATTGCATCATTCTTTTTTAAGAATATACATTCCAGTTAGTGCCAGATTTTAAATAGAAGGGTGTGCCAGTTTCTTACACTTACTCAATAAGTTACATATAAACTTAGCAAACAATATAGTAAAAATAGCACTCCTACTAGAACAAAAGTTTCACATTAATTTATTTAATAAAGATTTCTAATTTCCAAGTGATAGTTCTTAAATACAGTAACCTCTTTGCATACAGCCTTCATGCTGACCTAAACCAAATATATTCTGGTTCAGTGAGGGCGAACCTTGGCACCCCAGATGTTTTGGAACTACATTTCCCATGATGCTCCACTATACTGCAGAGTGCATGAGTATCATAAGAAAAGTAGTTCCAAAACATCTGGGGTGCCAAGGTTCACCATCACTGTATGTTTGGTTACAATAGGTTACTACCTGTACTGCAACTGCTGGAAGAAGTGTTCTCACCCTTGGTCAAAAGTGTAAAGGACTGTAGAACTACTCCCTTTCCTGAAAGATAGGGGGTAGTATTCTGCAGTTGAGAGAGAACTACAGAGGCAAACATTTCAGAGCAGCACTGTCAAATCACTACAAGCCATAAAATGCTCATTTTTGTTACTTCTTCATTTATTAAACAGAGAAGATAACGGAATTTTTGTAAAATTTTACCTGTAAAATTCCTTTCTCTGAGTCCTCCGACAGTCGCCGCCTCTCCATATTCGTCACTATGGGGTTATTGACCTTTGCTCCGTAGGAGTAGCTAGGCAACAGAATATGTCAATATTAAAGCTTTTAGCATATCCCACCCCCAGGGGGTGGTCCCCTCAGTCAATACCCTCCTGCTTCCTGTATCCATACCTCAGTTTCAGTAGAATAGCAGTAGAGTACATAAACCCCAAAAGAGGGGCGGGGGCGGCGACTGTCGGAGGACTCAGAGAAAGGAATTTTACAGGTAAGATTTTACAAAAATTCAGTTTTCTCTTACGTCCTCCGACAGTCGCCGCCTCTCCATATTCGTCACTATGGGGACGTCCCAAAGCAGCGCATACATGAGGGGTGGGAAACGCAGCCGCGCCTAAGGCAACGCAGTACCCACAGCAGAAAAAAAGGAACCTTACCAAAGGAAGGAAACCAGCTGGGCAGCATGAAAAATAAACTTTGCTCAACAGGAGCAACAACCCAGGAAAAACAAATAACCCAGGGATAAAAACATCCCAAACAGCCAAGGGCCCAAAAATAAGGGACCCTAAGGCACTGCCGCACTAAGAACCTTGCGGCCAAAAGAAGCATCTGCCGATGCCTGAACATCCACTTTGTAGAACTTTGAGAAGGTGTGAACGGACGACCAAGTCGCCGCCTTACACACCTGGGCCACAGAAGCCCGATGATGACAGGCCCAAGACGTACTCAGAGATCTGGTAGAGTGCGCCTTCACAGGCATAGGGGGAACTTTTCCCTTCAAAACATATGCCTGTTCAATAGTCGGTCTGATCCATTTGGCAATGGTAGAAGCCGACGCCGCCAAGCCCTTCCGAGGTCCCTCTGGAAGGACAAATAGAGAATCCGTCTTGCGAAAGGATTTAGTCGATGACAGGTAAACCCTGATCGCCCGAACATCCAAGGAGTGTAAATCCACCTCCTTCGGATGTCTAGGCTTCGCGCAAAGTGAAGGCAAGACAATGTCCTCATTGAGATGAAATTCCGAGATCCTCTTCGGGAGAAAAGAAGGGTTAGGTCGCAAGACCACCTTATCCAAGTGAATCACCAAATACGGAGACCTGCAGGACAAGGCTGCCAGCTCCGACACTCTGCGAGCCGAAGTGATCGCCGCCAAAAAAGCAACCTTCTTGGACAACAGAGGCAACGAGATCTCCCTGATCTTTTCAAAGGGAGCATGTTGTAACACGGACAGAACGAGGTTCAAGTCCCATGGAGGCAAAGGCTCCCTCCTAGGAGGGACCAGGTGTCGCACCCCTTGAACAAAGGTGCTAACCAAAGAATTAGACGCCACAGGGCGTTGAAAGAACGGCCAGCGCAGAAATCTGACCCTTAATCGTGGCCAACGCCAAACGCTGGTCCACACCCGTTTGAAGGAAAGACAACACCCTAGACACCGAGTATGAGCGAGGGGAAAACCCCCTGGACTCACACCAGGCAAAATAGGCCTTCCAAGTACGGTAGTAAACCTTCCCCGAAGAAGTCTTTCTAGCGTTGATCAAAGTGTGAATGACCTCCGGGGAGAGACCCCTATCCCTCAGGACCTCGGTTTCAACAGCCAGGCCGTCAAAGCCAGCGACTGTAAAGCAGGATGGAATATCGGTCCTTGAGACAGAAGATCTTCTCGAAGAGGCAGACACCATGGAGCGTCGACCGCCAGATTCACAAGGTCTGCGTACCAAGACCGGCGAGGCCAGTCTGGCGCCACCAGAATCGCCATGAGCGGTTCCGAGGACAACCTCCGAAGGAACCTGGATAGTAGCTGAATCGGTGGGAATGCATACATCAGTCGATACTGATGCCACGGAGCCACTAACGCGTCCGACGCGTCTGCCCGAGGATCGCGCGTCCTTGCCACGAACCCTCCCACCTTGTTGTTCAGACGAGACGCGAACAGGTCCACATCTGGAAGACCCCACTTCGCGCACAACATCTGGAAGACATCCGGGTGGAGTGACCATTCCCCCTGGTCCAGGGTCTGGCGACTCAGATAATCCGCCTGCCAGTTCTCCACCCCCGGAATGTGAACTGCCGTGATCGCCGGGACGTGCGTCTCGGCCCAAGACAGAATGTCGGCCACCTCCCGAGCCGCTCGGGCACTCCTGGTGCCCCCTTGGTGGGGGATGTAGGCCACCGCTGTGGCATTGTCCGTCTGCACCCGAACCGGACGGCCCTGAAGCCTGTCCGTCCAACGTCGAAGGCAGAGATTTATCGCCCGCAATTCCAGAATGTTGATCGGAAGGGAGGATTCCCCCTCCGACCAAGTACCCTGGGTGGACAGAACGCCCAGAACACCACCCCAGCCTGACAGGCTGGCATCCGTGGTGATCACCGTCCACGAAAGAGGGCGAAAAGACTTGCCCCCCGACACCGCCGGGGACTGCAGCCACCACAGAAGATCCCTTCTGGTGCGAGGACTCAACGAGATCTGAAGATCCAGAGATTGCGGTCGCCCGTCCCACCTGGACAGGATCTCCGCTTGGAGACCCCTCGTGTGAAACTGGGCGAAGGGAATCGCCTCGAAAGCCGAGACCATCAATCCCAGACACCTCATGCCCGTCCGGAGGGACGAGCACGGAACGTCCCTGAGGGACCTGACTTCTTCCTGAAGCGTCCTGAGCTTGTCTTTCCCGGCAGGAAGACCTTCGCCTGAACAGAGTCCAGGATCATTCCCAGGTAGGGAAGACGAACCGACGGGCACAGCGTCGATTTTGGAAAGTTTATCGTCCAACCAAACTCCTGTAGAGTTTGCATCGTGACGGACAGGTCTTTCACCAGACCCTGACTGGTCGCAGACCAAACCAGAATGTCGTCCAGTTACCCCAGGACCGAGATGCCCTGGGCTCTCAAAGCCAGAACAGGTGCAAGCACCTTGGTGAAGACCCGCGGAGCCGAAGCGAGACCAAAAGGCAGCGCCACGAATTGGTAATGATCCTCCGCAATGGCGAATCGAAGGTACCTCTGGTGACCCTCAAAAATGGGGATGTGAAGGTACGCATCCTTCAAATCGATGGATGCCATGAATTCTCCCGGAACTAGAGCAGCCACCACCGAGCGCAGGGATTCCATGCGGAACTTGCGAACCCGCACAAAGCGGTTCAGAGCTTTTAAGTCCAGAATCGGACGTACCTTGCCCTCCTTTCTGGGCACGGTGAACAGATTTGAATAAAACCCCCGAAATCTGTCCCGATGAGGCACCGGAACCACCACTCCCTGAGCCCGCAGGTCCCGCACACGCTCCGGAGACAGTTGAAGATTTGAGGGAAAAAATCTGCTCGCCGGCCGAGAGAGAAACTCGATCTTGTAACCGGACCAAACGATCTCCTGAACCCTCCTGTCCCGAACGCGGGCCAGCCAGGGTTGAAGAAAACAGAGCAAACGTCCCCCCACCCCAGAACTGGGTGAGGGCGCCCCTTCAGGCCGCATTGTTATGGGCAGCGGACCCGGACTGGCCGGACTTCTGCTTACCTGTCCACGGCTTCTTTTGGGAGCCTTGACCTTTGAAGGGTTTGCCCTTATAGTGCGACCGAAAGGCACGAAAGGACCCCTGAGAGGGTCTAAACGAAGCATGCTTCTTACCTTGAGCAACCTTAGCCTTGTGAGACTGGGGCAAGAGCGTGCTCTTACCCCCAGTGATCCCCTTTATCAGCGTATCCAAGGAGTCGCCAAAAAGGCGAGATCCCGTATAGGGTAGATTAGCTAAAGTTTTGCGAGAAGATTGGTCCACAGACCAACATTTCAGCAAAATCAAGCGGCGTGTCAACACCGCCACGCTGTGCACACGTGCAGCCAAAGGGACTATATCTAAGTCCGCATCACACAAATACATGACACCCTGATGAATTTGATCCACCATAGCCAACGTTGTCGGCGGGGCAGAATCAGCCACCAGGACGCGCCTGAGCACCTGCGTCCAATCCGCGACAGCCTGAGCTGCCATAAGGGAAGCAAAAATAGCTTGTAGCATGGAACCGGTAACCGAGTAAGTATGGCGGGCAAGAGACTCCAGTCTCCTGTCCGTGGGATCCCGGAACACCGGGGTATCCTCCGCCGGAATCGCAGTAGATTTATTCAAAACTGCCACCGCGTGATCCACCGGAGGCGGCACACACCAACGTTCATCAGTGGCGGGTGTGAAGGGATAACGCAGCTTGAACCTACTTGGCACAGCAAAAGGCTTCTTTATATTGCGCCATTGTTCACTAACAGCGCGCTGAAAATCCTCAGTGCAAGGAAAAACCTGCGATGATTTGCGTCTCCGCTGCGTCCCATAAGAGGCCAGGACGGCAGGAGGACATGGTTCATCCTGCAAATGCAGTGTTTGTTTGATAGAAGCAACCAATTCATCCATGATTGCAAGCTCTTCAGACGAGCCAGGGGGGAATCATCAACCCCTTCAACCTCTGCCTCCCCTTCCGACCCTACAAGGTCCAGGGACGAACGGGACCCCGATAAGGGGACCCCAGCCATAGCAGCCCCATCACCATCGCCCTCTGAATCAGAGGAAATTGAAACTCTGGGCCGTTTTGTGGATTGAGCAGCCACAAGCATCTGCACCTGAGCAGCTAGGTTAGCCACAATGGTAGCCAAATCGCCCCCCTCGGGGGAAGCAGCAGACCCTTGGCCCCCCACTAAAGTGGGAGGAAATTTGCTTTCCTGAGAATCCATGCCCCAAAAGTTTGCAGGAAAAAAAGGGGTACTGCCCCTTTAAGAGCGCGGCGAGCGCAGCCCACCGCACACACAAAGCACACACCGACCCCCACAGGGAGAAGTACAAAACTCAGGCAAGGAATACAGGAATAAGGAAGGTAAACTTGGAGAGATCACTCAGGCTGCTGCATCGATCGCTGTTCTCAGGGCAAAGGAAGTGATGCAATACAGACCGCTCCTATAAAGCCTATGGAAGGCTCCACAAACATGGCCGCCGGTGGGGGACTGCAAAGGCAGAGCATGCAGCGCTGACATGTGGCCTGAGCGATCGCCGCCAAAATGGCGGCGCTTGGCGCCAAAAACGCCGCTCTCCTCATACAGTAATGGCCATCATACGCCTGCAGTAATAATAAAAAAATGGCGGACCGCAGCAGCGGCCGCCGCATGTATGCACAAACATGTCTCACATCATGCCCCACAGCATACAGCATGTCACACAGAAAAACACACAGCCTGTAACACAGAACAGTGCAGGATAGCCCCCCTCCTTGCAGCCCACAGAAGGCAGCAAACCAGACAGGGAGCCCAATAGTGTGTACAGAAATGCAGGGTTACACAGTCCCAGACTGACACCCACTAAACAGACAGGTCCCCACACAGAGTACACTTACCTTCTGAATGGCGTGGGGAGCCCGCACAAGCGATCAAGCCGCTGCACAGAGGACAGGGAGAGTCGCAGCCAGGACGCAGTAGAACTGCGGTGAGAAACCGCATGGCGTCCAGTGAGGTAGCCACCTCACCGCAGCATCCCTGCAGCGAACAGGGATGGGTCGTTCACACATCCCAGGAAAAAACCTGACTGAACGCTCGATGGCAGGCTGGGAAGCCACTGGCCCACAACCTGCGACCAGGGGGGCCAGCCCGAGACCCAGCCCGCACGATCCTCTTCATCAGAAGAACTAACTAATGCTGAAAAAATTAACAGCTAAGTAAAGAGAGAGAAAAACACTCAAATAAAATCAAAAAGAAGATAAAGGCTGAGACAAAAAGCCCCAGCACAGAAACAGCCTGCTACTCCTGACAGCTAGACAATGAAACTGAGGTATGGATACAGGAAGCAGGAGGGTATTGACTGAGGGGACCACCGCCTGGGGGTGGGATATGCTCCATGTACACGGGACGCTGGAAATGGCCGTTTAGGAGCAGTTGGGCGTTTTTTTCAGAAGCCCCTGAACCCATCTACATTTTATCTTATCTGTCCATGTACACCAGGTCGTTTACAGTCATTTGCAGGCAGTTGTGTTCAGGGACTGTTTTTGAACGCAATTATTTGCGTTCGAACGTGTGTTTCCCGGCGTTTCAAACGTACAAACGCGTCCAAACGCGATGACCCGCGTTTAGCGTTCGCGTTTTTCCATTTTAAAGGGGAATAATTTTTTTGACCTCTAGGAACGCTTCTAAACGCAAACGCCCGCAAACGCCGCTGAACGCCCGCTAAACTCGGGTACAAACGCGACTGAACGGACGTTTCAAACGTCCTAAAAATTCCAGCATTCAAAGGGACTTTTAACAACGTCCCGTGTACATGGAGCCTAAAAGCTTTAATATTGACATATTCTGTTGCCTAGCTACTCCTACGGAGCAAAGGTCAATAACCCCATAGTGACGAATATGGACAGGCGGCGACTGTTGGAGGACGTAAGAGAAAAAAAGTATTTTAATAATATATACCTAACCGATCAAAATGGAGCAAATAGAAGATAGTGGTCAGGATTACCTTACACTTAAGATTTAACACTGTAATTAAATAAAGCTGTTTTTTTCAATATCTACCCTCATCACATAATTACCATCAACCAAAAAGGAAGAACAACCTTTACTATTTAGATTGATGCGAGTTACACTGTAGGTGATGCACTGAACCAGTAAGCAAAAATGTGTATGATAACACAATGAAAAATCTTTGCGCAATGGCTTAAACAAGAGAAAACGCTGACATTGAGTGAAGGTTTAAAGGGTTTGGAAACCCTTTTTTCATTTAAAATAAAAATAACAAACATGCCTATACTTACTTGCTCTATGCAATCATTTTGCACAGAGCATACCCAAATCCTCTTCTTCTGGTGGCTGCCCGCGCTCCAAGCTACTCCTCTTCATCGGGTGCCCCCATGGAAAGCTGCTTTCCCTGGGGGCAACCATGCAGGCTCACTCCTGAGTAGGGCTGCAACTAACGATTAATTTGTCTGTCGACTAATCTATCGATTATTTTTACGATTAGTCGACTAATCTAACGATTATTTATATTTTATTTTTTTTGCTTAATTGAGTGTTTTTTTGATTAGCTAATTAATCCTGTAATTAATACAGACCCCTCTCAGTAAGCCCCCTCCCAGTACAGACCCCACAGTAAGCCCTCCCACCTAGTACAGACCACTTAGTAAGCCCCCCTCCCAGTGCAGACCCCTCAGTAAGCCCTTCCACCTAGTACAGACCACTTAGTAAGCCCCCCTCCCAGTGCAGACCCCTCAGTAAGCCCTTCCACCTAGTACAGACCACTTAGTAAGCCCCCCTCCCAGTGCAGACCCCTCAGTAAGCCCTTCCACCTAGTACAAACCCCTTAGTAAAGCCCCCCTCCCAGTGCAGACCCCTCAGTAAGCCCTCCCACCTAGTACAGACTGTACTAGGAGGGAGGGCGTACTGAGGGGTCTACACTGGGAGGGGGGGCTTACTAAGGGGTCTGTACTAGGTGGGAGGGCTTACTGAGGGGTCTGTACTGGGAGGGGGGCTTACTAAGTGGTCTGTACAGTACAGACCACTTAGTAAGCCCCCCCCAGTACAGACCCCCCAGTAAGCCCTTCCACCTAGTACAGGCCATTACAAGCCGCCACAGTACAGTACAAGCCGGTGTAGTGCCGCACATGTGACATCTCTTAAGTAGCTGGGTGATCGGGGAGGATGGCGTTACGGCAGAAGCTGTGGCGGAGTACAGGGGTGCTGGAGACGGTCAGCGCTCACCTCTTGTCTCAGACATCGGTGTGGACGGAGCCCGGCGGGGGAATTTCAAGCGGCGCGGCGGCCGGCCAGGGGGCGTGTGACGTCACGAGTTGACGCGCCGACGCTTTTCACGCACGTCGACAATTTTTTGTAGTCGACATAGTCAGCAGCGGGAGCCAATGGCATCAGCACACATAGGACACCCAACATTTGATGCGATTTATTCTTCTAAGACAAAAACACAGCTTTGCACACTGGTACTAAATAGTATTCCACCGTTTCTCTTCTCCCTCTATTTCACATCCTCATTCAGCCATTGTGACCCCAGTGCTGACGGGGAGGGGCAACCAAGGATCCTCAGGGCACGATGTCCTCCTGATCAACCCAAGACATCTGTTGCTAGAATGCCAGCACAGTGCCCATGGTTGTGATGCTTGTGGAAAAAAAAATAAAAAATGCAGGCTTGAACCAACTGCTGAATTGGTGACAGTTTTTGGTAATTTGAGGCAACTCTTAGACAATTTCCAAGCCCCCTGAAAAACCCATTAAGAGACCCTGGTTCTTATGTAGAGCTCCTTAACTAAGTTTAAGCGCCACTTTTCATTTACCCTTAAGCTGAATACACACTATACAACTTTTGTTGGTAGATTTTCTTTAGATTTACCTTTAACTATGTAGTGCAAGGGCCTGCTTGATTGCATACAAATTGAAAATGTTTAGGTGTGACCTCATATTCTATGGTTTTGGTAAGTCTAAAGGAAAAAATCTAAAGAAAATTGTATAGTGTGTATCCAGCTTTATTCTGATTCTCCAGGGCCTGCACCCAAGTTACCACTACATGATAAGGCTTACCTATAGGTACTGTAAATATCTCCTAAACATGCACCGTTTAGGAGATATTTACCTTACATGCAGCCAGTGACATCACTGGCGCATGTGCTCTGAAGGAACGGCCGCTGGTCCAGTTTCTTCAAAAGCCGTCCCTTGACTGTCGGTCACCCCGGCTCCGGCCAATCAGATGGCCGGATGCCGCGATCCCGGAAGACGGGCGACTGGACATGTCGCCCGTCATAGAGGAGAGCGGACGGCACGGCGGGGGCTCGTTCTAAGGTAAGTATTTCATAATGAGCTAGTATGCGATGCATACTAGCTCATTATGGGTTTCTCTTTCAGCTTGTAAAAAAAAAAAAAAATAATAATAATTTGACTGAGTTTACAACCTCTTTAAGAACCAGGCCTATTTCTAACACTTGTTGTTTACAAGTTAAAATCAGTCTTTTTTGCTAGAAAATTACTTAGAACCCCCAAACATTATATAAATATTTTAGCAGAGTCTCTAGAGAATAAAATGGAGATTGTTGCAATACTTTGTGTCACATCGTATTTGCGCAGTGGTCTTACAAATGCAATTTTATGGGGAAAAAATACACTTTTTTAAAATTAAAAAATAAGAAAACAGTAAAGTTAGCCCAATTTTTTTTCTAGAGCGTGAAAGAGTAAGTAGATACCCAACAGGTCATGCTTCAAAATTGCACACGCTCGGGAAATGGCGACAAAAACATTGGTACTTAAAAATCTCCATAGGCGATGCTTTAACAATTTCTACAGGTTACCAGTTTAGAGTTACAGAGGAGGTCTAGCGTTAGAATTGTTGTTCTCGCTATAACGACCGTGGCAATACCTCACATGTGTGGTTTGAACATATGTGGGCGCGACTTGCATATGCGTTCGCTTCTGCATGCAAGCTCTGAGGGACTGGGCACTTTACATTTTTTTATTTTACCTTTTATTTTTACACTGTCACTGTAAACATCCCTTATAATAGAAATAACCAGGACAGGTCCTCTTTAATGTGAGATCTGGGGTCAAAAAGACCTCAGATCTCACATCTACACTTAAAGAGGAAGTAAACCCTCCTCTACAACTTGTACCTATAGGTAAGCCTATGATAAGGCCTACCTATAGGTACTGTAAATATCTCCTAAACATGTACCGTTTAGGAGATATTTACCTTACATGCAGCCAGTGACGTCACTGGCGCATGCGCTCTGAAGGAACGGCGGCTCGTGCCGTTCCTTCAGAGTCCCGTGCCGTGACTGTCGGCTCGCACGCGGGAGTGACGTCACCGCGACTCCGGCCAATCAGATGGCCGGATGCCGCAATCCCGGAAGACGGGCGACTGGACATGTCACCCGTCATAGAGGTGAGTTAGCGGCACGGCGGGGGCTCGTTCTAAGGTAAGTATTGCATAATGAGCTAGTATGCGATGCATACTAGCTCATTATGTCTTTCTCTTGCAGGGTGAAAAAAAAAAAAAACCTCTTTAAAAGCAGAATAAATAAAAAATAATTTTTTAAGCAAGAAAAACAAACAAAAAATGGGCCCTTTAAGGCCGTTGAGAGGAAGAGACATGATGTCGCTCCAGTCCTCCAAGGTCATAGAGTTGAGTGGGGGCCATCTTCGCCTCACTCAACTTCCTGCTTGGGACACAGAAGGACTGAATCGTTTTTCTAGCTACCGACGGCTCCAGTTAGGTGGAAAACGACTGGGAAGCAGCGGGAGGGGGGTGGGCACCTCTCCCGTCGCCCATAATAGTGATCCTGCGGGGAATCCACCACTGGGACCACTCTGAAAGAAAACCGCCAGCCGTGTAGAAAAATACCGGGGTTAAGGCAGGTAGCTGCTGCCATAACACCGGTATTTAATGTCAAAGTAGCGACGTAAATACGCAGCGGGCGGTCCAGAAGTGATTATTCCATACTACACTGGAAAGACTGCCATTAATAACAGCTATTCAGTTTCATTATTTCCTAGTCAATGCTACCTGTTATTTGCTGAACAGTCTGCAGAGGCGTCACTAAGCAGCAAATCAAATTATACGCCGATACTTGCAGTGAATCTATAAAAGTACTTACGTGGCACCAACCTTGCGAAGCCTTAGAAATGCAGGTGTGAACTGATAACGTACAAATCGGCCAGCACTGCTATCTAGCTGCCCAGATTCTGGTTCTTCCTCATCAGGTTCTGTTAAAAAATAAAAAAAACAGTGGTGGACATTGCACTGCTATAGATCGTTGGACATCACTGCCCTTTCTCCCGCTATATTATTAAATTGCTTTGTGCATTACTAGGAATGGTAACAGTCAGGATTTGGGCATTATTTTCTAATGTTTGAAGGGCATGTCAAATGCAAACCTGCAGATGCCCATTTACTTCAATGGCGTAGTGTGAAGGTGAATTAGTTGGCCAATTATGGTTTCGATTAATCGGATAATAACCTTAAAGTTTGTAAAGTTTAAAAAAAAAAAAAAGGCAATTTATTCTTAAATATCTATATGCAGTGTTAAATATAAATACCCAACTATATGGTTATAAGAGATAAACTGTATATACTATTAGAGGTTGAATCAGGATCCAAGATCAGACTCAGAGATGACATTTTTTATTAAAAAATTTGTCGATTTTTAGGCAGAGCTGTAATCTATTATGTATGGCAGCCTCTCTGGTCATAGGCAGGTGGCTTGATAAAAGCTCCCTGCACCTGCTGTCACTTATGCTGGCCATACAAAAATAATGTCTTCCTTCAAAAAAAAAAAAAACATTAATAAAAAAAAATTTCATTTTAAGAACGTTTATTCGATTTTCTAATCGTTAGTGGGGTAAAAAAAAAAAAAAAAAAAATCAACGTTTGTTTTTGACCACAGTGATGGAAGAATGCGAAGAAGCAGAATAGAAAACTTCTTGGTCAAGGAATTTTCAGACTGTATGTGGTTTTCGTTCAGAAATTACATTCATTTTAAAACTAAATCTTAACCACTGCATTACTTTAACTGACAATTGCGTGGTTGTGCAACAATGTACCAAAAATAAAATGGATGTCTTTTTCTCAAAAATAGAGCTTTATTTTGGTGGTATTTGATCACCTCTGCGATTTTTATTTTTTTGCGCTATAAACAAAAAAAAGAGCAACAATTCTGAAAAAACAAATGTTTATTTTTTACTTTCTGCTATAAAACATTACCAGGAAAAAAAATTCTAAAAATATAATTTTTTCATGATTTTAGGCCAATAAGTATTCTGCCGCATATTTTTGCTAAAAAAAAAAAAAAAAAAAAAAAAAAAAATCACAATAAGTGTATATTGATTGGTTTGCGCAAAAGTTATCGAGTCTACAAAGCATGGAATTTTTTATTTATTTAGGAAAGATGTGTCTTTTTTTTTTTTTTTTTTTTACTAGTAATGGGGTGATCAGCGATTTTTAGCAGGACTGACATTGTGGCCTACAGATCGGACACTTAACTGACACTTTTGGGGGGACCAGTGACATTACTGCAGTAATCAGTGCTAAAAAATATGCACTGTTACTGTACTAATGACACTATCAGGGAAGGGGTTAACACCAGAGGCACTCAAAGGGTTAAATGTGTCCCTAGGGGGTGCTTTCTAACTGTGCGGGGGATGGGCTTGCTGGATTAACACAGAGACCTGTGTTCCTAAATAGGAGGAACACAGGATCCCTGTATTCATCACTGACAGAACAGTGGTCTGCCGTGTTTACATTGGCAAACCGCCGTTCTGTCTCCATGGGGAGCGATCGGGGGTGACCATCGGACATCGCATCCGCTGGACCCGCTGACTGGCTCCCACTGTGGCCAATCGGCACGCGCCCCCACTAGCTGTCTCATGAAGCGACGTAACAGGTACAGAGTGGGACAGAGCCGACCTGCCGCAGTAAAAGTACAGCGGCTGGTCAGCAATTGTTTAAAAGCAAGTGAAATTTTCAAACGACATTCTTTCATTCAGCGAATATACAAAGATTTTTCGTATGACAATACATGTATGGGCCAGCATAAGACTCAGTTCACACCTATGCAGTTTGCTTTTGATCCGTTACTGCAGTGCATTTTTCTGTGCATTTTTGCCCACACGATTTTGCTGCGATTTGCATTTTTTTTGGCAATCTTGTTGTTGGGCAGAAATAAAAAATGCAAATCGCAGCAAAAATGCACGACATGTTTTTCTGCAGTTTCTCCATTAAAGTCTATTAACCACTTAAGCCCCGGGAGATTTTACCCCCTTCCTGACCAGGGGGTATTTTGCGATTCGGCACTGCGTGACTTTAACGGACAATTGCGCGGTCATGCAACGCTGTACCTAAACGAATTTGACGTCCTTTTTTCCCGCAAACAGAGCTTTCTTTTGGTGGTATTTGATCACCTGTGCGATTTTTTGATCATGCGCTATAGTCAAAAAAAGAGCGTCAATTTTGCAAAAATAACAATATTTTTCACATTTTATTATATGAAATTCCCCCCCAAAAAAATGTAAAAATTAAAATGTTTTAACATTTTAGGCCCATTTGTTTTATGCTATATATTTTTGGTAAAAAAAAAAAAAAAAAACACAAAAAGCGTATCTTGATCGGTTTGCGCAAAAGTTATTGCGTTTACTAACTAAGGGAAAGATTTGTCATTTTTGTTGTTTTTTTTTTTAACGCGTAATGGTGGCGATCTGCGATTTTTTTTGCGGGACTGCGACATTGCGGCGGACAGATCGGACCCTTGACTGACATTTTTGACACTTTTGGGGGTACCAGTGACATTACTACAGTATGCTATACATATGCACTGTTACTGTAAAATGACACTGGTAGTGAAGGGGTTAACTGTTTTTGAGAGGGAGAGGCTGTGTGTGTCCCTAGGGGCGTGATTCTTATGTGATTGGCTGTGGCTTGAGGTGTAGAACAATGATCAATGGTCCTACATAGTAGAACTGTATGATCACTGTCTCTACACAGGGGAGAATGACAGGTGGCTTGTTTACATCAGCTGCCTGCCTTTCTCCCGCTGTCACGGACATCGGGTCCGCCGGGCACACGCGCAGGGGGGTCCGTGACCGAGCGGGAGCGGGCCTCCGGTGGCACGCGCTTGCTCCCCAGAGCCTCACAGGCTAGTGACGTACCCATACGTCACTTTGCCTGTGAGGGGCTGACTGCCGCAGTATATGTACTTGCGGCGGTCGGCAAGTGGTTAAATAAAAAAAAAAAAAAAAGCACTATTTGGCGTTGAAAAAAGTATCTTTCCAAATACGCAGTGGTTGAAAAAAGCATAGATGTGAACGTGTCCCATAGGAAACTATGTTAATTTAACTGCAGTGCGTTTTTGCAAAAAGCACCAAAAAAATGCATAGATGTGAACCGGGCCTAAGTGAAAGTAATGAAATATAATATTCTATATATATATATATATATATATATATATATATATATATATATAGGCATTTTAACTAGGGGTCAGATATGAAGCTATATGAAGGGTGGAAGGGAGATTCAAATCTTTTACATTAGAGTAGTACTAAAAGTTGAGACTTTTCATTTTCATGGATAGGATCATTTTAAATATAAATATACAATACTGGTAAAAGTTTACTTTGAATGTAGTTGTAATGCCTCATATTACCCCCAGTCTATCAGCCTCCACCTTCTCGGGGTTAAGATGCTGATCTTCCCTGCACACAGTCTGTAAAGTGATTTTTTTTTTAACCACTTCCCGCCAGCCCTATAGGTGATTGATGGCAGGAAAGTGGTTGCATTATCCTGACCGGATGTCATAAGACGGCAGCAGGATAATGCGCTCTGCGCGCCGATCAGTGATGCGGTGTGTCACTCTGACGTAGGCTCTTTACCATGTGACCAGCTGTGTCCAATCACAGCTGGTCACACAGTACACAGGAAGAGCCGTTGATCGGCTTTCCTTAGTTCGTGCCTGACCGGCAAGGGTATAGGAGAGCCGATCTGCGGCTCTCCTGACGGGGGAGGGGGGTCTGCACTGGTAATCAGATCATCGGGGGGTGCCACTAGAACCTACCCATGACCCCAGGGATGGCAATCAGGCCTCCTGCCCCGTGTCCCCAGTCTCTGACCACCGCCTCCTGCCCCGTGTCCCCAGTCTCTGACCACCGCCTCCTGCCCCGTGTCCCCAGTCTCTGACCACCGCCTCCTGCCCCGTGTCCCCAGTCTCTGACCACCGCCTCCTGCCCCGTGTCCCCAGTCTCTGACCACCGCCTCCTGCCCCGTGTCCCCAGTCTCTGACCACCGCCTCCTGCCCCGTGTCCCCAGTCTCTGACCACCTCCTCCTGCCCCGTGTCCCCAGTCTCTGACCACCTCCTCCTGCCCCGTGTCCCCAGTCTCTGACCACCTCCTCCTGCCCCGTGTCCCCAGTCTCTGACCACCGCCTCCTGCCCCGTGTCCCCAGTCTCTGACCACCTCCTGCACCGTGTCTCCAGTCTCTGACCACCTCCTGCACCGTGTCCCCAGTCTGAGCCCTGTGCGGTGCACCTGAGAGGAGGTCAGTGACAGCGTTGCCAGGCTAGTCTGATGAGGGGGGGGGGGTGTCACTGATTTAAGAGGGGAGTAAATACAATAATGTAAGGGGGCACTGATATAAAGGTCACCCCTATATTAGTAAACCCCCCTTACATTAGTGAATTTACGTCTCTGGTCACCAGATTGCCTCCCACATAAGAGTTGCTAGCGTTCTCCTTTACATCAGAGTCTGCAGGATTCCCCCTTACAGTGCAAGGGGGAACTCTGCGGACCCTGATGCAAGTAGGAACTTTTTGCGGTTTGCAAATGTTGGTGTCCGGTCAGTAAATTTCACTTCAGAGGGTTGGCAACACTGTTGGTCACCAAGTGGTTAAATTGCAGGGATTTCCTCTCACTTCCTGTTTGGGCTATGGGACAGGAAGTGAAGGGAAATTTCCCTAATGCGACAGATTGCAAAGCAAAAAATAAATAAAAATAACTCACAGGGGGTTATAACCCTCCCTTACTGCATCCACACTGGAAAAAACAAATCTTTGTCTCTAGTTTAAGTATGAAGGAGGCCTAACCCTGCTCCAGGAAAGGTGCCCTCCATGCCAGGTACCTGAGCAGGGCTTGGAGATCTCAAAGAGCACAGTGCCAGTCTCCAGATCCCGGATCTTGAAGCGAGTGAAGTCAATGCCGAATAGATTATCCTCAGGTCTGCACAGATAATCTGATGAGACATAAGAGAAGTCACGTTAATGACACACTAGGCCTAGTACAGGCCGGTGACAGGTGTACAGCCAGTAACTCACTCTCTGTGACCCGGCTCAGGCCTAGGACATGCTCCGGTCTCAGCTCCTTCAGGCCTAACAGCTCCTGCTCGGTGACCGCGGGCACTCCCCGGAGCTCCCCATCGCCGTCCTCCCTCCCGTGCACGCGCCGAGCCTTCAGCCGGTTGATCACCCCGCCCCCTGCCTTCTTACGCTCTTCCTTCGCTGCTTCTCGGTTCGACCCGCTCATTTCTACAACAAGATGGCGGCTGCCACCTCTGCTAATAGCGTAACTATGGAGAGTGGGAGGGGCCAGCCGCTGCCTAGCAACATAATGAGCGTAGAGTAGGCAGAGCGGGGGCGTGTCTAGTCAAAGGCAATTGGCCAATAAGAGTACAGAACCAGGGCTATAGGGGGACGCTGACGCGTTTCTTGTGCGTTATTGGACGCGGTTTTGTTGTGGCTTATGGGCAGCAGGAGCGTATGTGACATCATATTTCCGCGTCAGTGCAGCTGCTTCCTGTTTTTTTTTTGTGTGGCGTGATGGTGCTCTGTGCTGTCTGAACCTGGAACCTATGTACGCCACGGCATGTTTGTTGGCAGTTTGTGCAGCAGGTGCTGCAGTGTTACTACACGTAGAAGAGGAGAATGAGAGGAGAAGAAGGAGGAGGAGAAGGATGATAATGATGAGAAGGAGGAGGAGAAGATCTGAGATCCATCCAGTGATTGGTAATGGAGTAAAGAGGGGCCAGTTCTGGGTCATATACAATGATCTCCGTACACATAAGAAGGAATTCTTCAAATACATGCGGATGTCTGTGGAAAGGTGAGTTCAGCTGCCCATTCTCTAATCATTCACACTTGCACGTCGCGCTTATTCGTGTTTTTTTTCATAGGGCAGCTGCCCAACGCGCCAAAAAAGCTTATGCACCTGTAAAATAATGACCCCCCCCCCCCCCACAAGTGCAATGCTTGAACTGTTCCCTTAGGCTCCGTTCACAACTCAGCGATCCGAATTGCAGGCAGAATCGCCACAATTTGAAATCATGGCAAATCACCGGCGCTTGTGCGATGCTGTTATTTGCTAATGGCACCCCAATTGCGCCATGTTTTTTGCCATACCCTAAATTGTACTGCAATCAATCGTGGCAAAAAAAGTTGCAAAATGCTGTGATTGCAGCGTGGAAAAATTGCACCGCGATTAGGGTGCCATTAACCCCTTGACGCCGACGTAACGCAAATATGCAGCCTTCGTATTCAAGGGATTGTACCGGGGTGATTAGGGTTGCCAGCTCATCCCTTTAAACCAGGACATACATTAACCACGTGCCGGTCGGCAGGTTCCCACCAATCGCTGTACCTGTGCGGCAGTTAGTGGAAGTGCTCCTGTGGGTGCATGCACCCCGCCAGAGGCCTGTGCCAGCGGGGAAGCCAAAGCGCGAGGCCAGGGCCGCAATTGCCGCCGGGCACCCATGATCGCTCCCCGTGAAGCGAGAACGGTAGTCTGCTGTTGTAATCACAGCAGACTGTTGTTCTCTCTATCAACACAGAGCTCCTTTGTGCCTGCTATTTAGGAACAGAGGTCTCTGTGTTGAAATTACAAGCCCATTCCCCCACAGTTAGAAAACACCCCCTAGGCTCACACTTAACCCTTTGATAGCCCCTGGGTTAACCCCTTCCCTGCCAGTGTCATTATTGCAGTACAGTGCATATTTTTAGCACTGATTACTGTAGTAATCTCACTGGTCCCCCCCCAAAAGTGTCAGTTAAGTGTCCGATCTGTCCTCTGGAATGTGGCAGTTCCGCTAAAAATCGCAGATCGCCGCTATTACTAGTAAAAAAATAAATAAAAATGACATCTTTCCCCTAGTTTGTAGACGCAATAACTTTTGCGCAAACCAATCAAAATATGCTTATTGGGATTTTTTTTATATGCGGCAGAATACTAATTGGCCTAAAATGATGGCCAGAGACCCGAACAAAGCTGGAATCGGCTTTGATCGGGTATCAGATCTAGTAACATGAAAGCGATGCCATGACATCACTTCTGGTTACTGGCCCCTTAGAGACGCCAGATTTTAAAAATGTCAGTATTCAAAACAGCCAAACTTGCCATTTTGAATGCTTTTAGAGGGAAAGGAGGGATTTGGGGTCTTATAGACCCCCGATCCCTCCATAAAGAGTACCTGTCACTGCCTATTACTGTCACAAGGATATTTACATTCCTTGTGACGACAGCAATAAAAGTGATCCAAAAAACTTTTTTTGAAGGGACAGTGTAAAAATAAGAAAAAAAAAAAAATTAAAGCGCCCTATCCTTGCGTGCTCGCGGGTAGAAGCAAATGCATATGAAAGTCGCGCTCGCAAATGTAAACTGTGTTCAAACTAGTGATCGACCGATATCGGTTTTTCGTTGCCGATACCGATATTTTGGCCAATGCATATTTTTTTTTTTTTTTTTTTGACAGGTACTTTTGTGGAGGGATCTGGGGGTCTAAAAGACCCCAAACCCCTCCTCTGCACTTAAAGCATTCAAAACGCCAAGTTTGGCTGTTTTGAATGCTGCCATTTTTTTTAATCTGGCGCCAGACAGTACCCGAATTTATGTCACTCATGACATCACTTCCGGGTTTTTCCATGGACACCCGATCAGAGCCGAATGCGGCTTTGATCGGGTCTTCGGTGGCCGTGCAGGCTGGTTGCTCGGGTCTCCCGTCCCCTCCCACTCCTTGTAACGACAGCCTGATCGGCTTCTCAACCGCATCGGTTGTCATTACAAGACAGCCGACCGTCGGCTATGGATGCCGGTACCGGGTTGATGCCTCTAGCTGCAGGCATCACTCCGGTACACGCACTTTCCCGAAATATCGGTAACCTCCGGGGCCGATTCCGATATATTGGGAAAAGTGCATATTGGCTTTGCCGATAATCGGTCGATCCCTAGTTCAAACCACACATGTCAGTTATTGCCAAGATTGTTAGAGCAAAAGCAATAATTCTAGCGCTAGACCTCCTTGGTAACGAAAGTGGTAACCGTTAAACATTTTTTAAGTGTCGCCTATGGAGATTTTTCTACAAGCGTGCGCAATTTTTAAAGAATGACATGTAAGATATCTATTTACTCGGCGTAACATCCTCTTTCACATTATACAAAAAATCTAGACAAATTTTACTGTTTTTTTTTTTTTTTAATTTCTGAAAGTATATTTCTTCCAAAAATTGGGTTTAAAGGACCTCTGGGCAAATACAGTGTTACATAAAATAATGCAACAACTGCCATTTTATTCTCTAGGGTCTCTGCTAAAAAATGTGTATAATATTTGGGGGGTTCTAAGTAATTTTCTAGCAAAAAATACTGATATTTTAACTTTTAAGCAACAAGTGCTAGAAAAAAGCTTCGGCTCCAAGGAGTTTAGAAGTAATGGCATCGCACAAGCGTCCCGCAATTTGCCACGAATTCGAGTTGCAGGCAGAATTTTTTGGCAATTCCACCCACGATTCAGGTCGCTCAGGTGTGAACGGAGCCTTAGAGATGAGCTTATCCTTTCTCTAGAACTCTGAGCTTTACTCCAATCAGCCTCTGTGTTTACTTGGACTGCAAGACAGGAACAACCTCATTGGAATGAAGAACAAGCCTAAGTCTGGAGTTGGAGGAGAGACGAGTTCGGAGGATGCCTGATCTTATCTCTGTTCATAATATGATGGAGTTTGCCACAACTAGAACAGTGCATCGCTTTGCAGAAGGCGGTGGAGCAGCAGCTGCTAGGCATTCAGGATGCAATAATGCAGTGTCCTGAAATTCATGTTTTTTTTGCAGTGGATTGGGGACATTGAGGGCCCTTCACACCAGAACATGTGCGGAAATGTGCACATTACTGCTCTTGCTAGACATATAAGGGTGCCATCTGTTGTAAATAGCACCCCAAACACATCTAGCAAACGTAGGGTGTTTGCACCCACCAAACTGCATGGTAGCATGGAAGGTTGCCCCACCTTACTTTCTGCATGTTCTTGTGCGTTTGGCAGCCCATTGAAAATAATGGGCTGTCAGAAATGGATGCACGCATTCTAGTGTGAATTGGCCCTGAATGAAGAATACCATACAGCAACTGTGAGGCAAGTATTTGACTTGTGATTGTGGCTCAGCCCTATTCACTTGCATTAGTTGCATTTGGCAGCAGTATTGCCTGCCGAACACAACTTGCTCTATAAATTTTAATGCAACCACAGCTAGAAGCCATGTTAAGAGATGTATGGGCATTTTCTTTTATTTAAAAATCATGCTTGCCTAGGTGGAATCAGCATCGGTCCCCAGCCGACTCTAATACTGAGAACCGAGCAATCAAACACTGCTGATCGCTCGGTTCTCAGTGCTTCCTGAGCCGATAGCTGGTGACTGTCAGTCACCACTATCTTCTCTGACCCCCCTGTGCTCACTGAAAAGCTGGGCTGTGGAGAGGGTGGGAGCAGCTGGCCAGGTGCTGGTCCAAGCTCCTGGGTGGATCCTGATCATATGGTCGCAATCTTTCCCCAGCCTGGACCAGCTCTGTGATGTCATCAGACAGCGGACTTCAGCCTGCTGTCTGCCGAAAACGGGTCACATGAGTGCAGAATGGACTGCACTCCTGTGATCCACAGAAGAAGTACAGACAAACAAGCTTTGGCTGTACTTCTGCTTTAAAACAGAACTAAAGTCATTAATCGCTTGACCTCCATGCCTTTTTCTGCTACTTTTGTTTACAAGTAAAAATCTGTATTTTTTGCTAGAACATTATTTAGAACCCCAAACATACATTTTTTTTAAAGCAAACGCCCATAGAGAATAAAATAGTGTTTTTTGCTATTTTATGTCACATGGTATTTGCGCAGCAGTTTTTCAAAAGCAATTTTTTTTTAAAAAAATACTTTATTTTATTTCAATGCAATAAAACACAATACGTAACCCAAGTTTTGGAAAAATATATGATGTAACGCCGAGTAAAAAGATACTAAACATGTCACACTTTAAAATTGCGCACACTCGTGCAACGTTGACAAACAAAGTAGATTTTTACTGTCCATAGGCGACGCTTTAAATTTCCTTACGGGTTAGCACTTTAAATTTACACAGGAAGTCTGAAGCTAGAATTACTGCCTATAATCTGACATTCTTGGTGATGCCTCACATGTGTGGGACGATCGCTGTTTGCATTCATGCGGGACCCACGTGTGCATTCACCTTTGCGCGGGAGGATGCTTTGATTATTTTTTTTTTTTCATTGCTGTCACAAAGATTGTAAACATCCTTTGTGACAGCAATAGGCATGTGACGGGTACTCTATATGGTGAGATCTGGGGATCTACAAGACCTCCAATCCCTCCTCTGCCCTTAAAACCATTTGATCACACCAAGATCGGTGTTTGAATGCTTTTGATGTTTGAAAATGGCGCCATAGACATCTGGGTAAATCGGAAGTGATGCCAGGTCATCGCCTCTGGGCAGAGATTTATAAAGTACTAGAGACACAGACTTTAGTAAAAGTACAAGTGCTCTATCAAAAAAGTGACTTGAGTAGAAGTTGAAGTGCTCTTTAAGCACCACACTTAAGTAGAAGTACTAAAGTATTCAACATTTTTTGTACTTAAGTATTGCAAGTAGTTTATTTTAAAAGTAAAAGTACAAGTATTGTATTATGTAGTTATTAAAGAAAGTAGTCAAAAGGCCAGGGCCCCCCTCCCATTTTATATTCCCCTTAGAGCAGGCCAGGGTCCCCCTCCCATTACAGATTCCCCTTAGAGCAGGCCAGGGTCCCTCTGCCATTATAGAGCCCCCTTAGAGCAGGCCAGGGTCCCCCCTCCCATTATAAATCCCCCTTAGAGTAGGGCAGGTCCCTCCCCCCCATTGAATAGATCTGATCCCCTTAGTGAGTGACTTGACTTCAAGACAGTTCTTACTTCTCCTACCTTAGGCTGTCTCGAGTCCTCCAGCCTCTCTCTCCACAGTCCCCAGTCCAGTCCCCCCTGCTGAAAGAAGAATATATTCCTACCTCCATCCAGTTCTCCTGCGCTGGGCGGCCGCGCTGCACAGTGCCCAGAGACAGTCTAGTAGTCTAGACTCTAGTAACTCACAGTCCCTCCACCAGCCAGGGCCCAGAGAGATCACTCCGCAGGCAGGTGTCTCTCCTCCCTCGCCACCACCACTTCACTTAAGAGCCGAGTGGGACTCAGGCAGAGGCGGCGAGGCTCTGCCCCTGAGCCATCGGGTCAGGGATTGGTCGTGACTTGTGAGTCTATATGTGTATTAAACTAATCGAAAATATGTACTGAAGTAAAAGTGGAAGTAGGAGAAAAATTATACTCTAGTAAAGTACAGATACCGCCTTTTAGTACTTAAAGTACAGTAGTGAAGTAGTTCTACTTCGTTACTATACATCTCTGCCTCTGGGTAATGGCTGAGAGCCAAATAAAGCAGATTCGGTCTTCAGTGCTTCCATCAGCCGGCAAAACCGCTGGCTGGTCGATTGGGACTCTTTGTGGGATGGGAGATCCGGCTAAAGCTGCATAAGACAGCAAAAGGTGGGTGACATCCTGTCCCAGCTTGTTAAAGCAATCCAGCGGCCAGTTAGCTGCTAGAATTGCTTTTACAAGAGAGCTGACTGTTGGCTCTAAAAACGGTACCAGGTTGATGCCTGCAGCTGCAGGCATCATCCCAGTAGAACCACTTGAAGTCTAGTGATGTGCAGGTACATCACTGGTTGTCAGGTGATTAGACTTGCTTCCTCTCCAGGTATCCAGATCCCTCACCGGTGTTCCGTGAAAAAACCATACCCGTGAGAAAACCATACCCTCGTCACTTCCGGTTCAGCTACGGAGGGTATGGATTTCTCACGGTAGTTAAACTTGCGGCGCTTACATTAAAACAGCTTATCTGCAACATAAATCATCTCCGCTCTTCGCCCTGTCACTGCCCTCATCTCCGGTAATAAATATAAAAGCGGATCACGGAGCCGCGATCGCCGTCACATTTACATCTCATACTCCCGCCGCCGCTTTTATATTTATTACCGGAGATGAGGGAAGTTACAGCGAGAGCAGAGGAGATGATTGATGTTGCAGCCGAAGTATTTTAATGTCCCCGCCGCAAGTATTACATTAGACACAGTGCCGTGAGAATTTCATGCCCACCGAGCATGCGCACTTGTCAAATTCTTTCATGTTCATTTACGTATCCGGGGCTCTGAGCATGCGCACTGCTGCGCTGCTCAGCTGTTTCAGACCGGAAGTGACGACGGTATGGTTTCTCCACGGGGTATGGTTTTTTAACGTTACACCGGCACTGGCATCTTATCTCTAGTTGTCAGCCTTCTGGCAACTCAATTGTCTGGCTCAGGTTGATGTAACTTTTTTTTTTTTTTTTTTTTTCAAGAAAATATATTATTTGAGTATAAACAGTACACTGTATAAATAACACCAGCAGTAAACACATCCAGTAACATGGACAGTGACGGAATAATAACAAAAATAGAATACAAAATACTTATCATCAAAAATAGTTTTTTACACAAAGTAGAGTACTCAGGCGTATAGTATACCTTAGTGAAATACCAAACATGTGCATAAACAAACATAAGAAAAAACAAGCAATTATCTATATACAGTAGCTTCAGAATCATGCACACATAACTATATGGCACACACCTCAGTATGCTATCAATAACCCACCTGAAGTAAAAAATTTCCAAGAAAGGAAGAACATTGGCTGAAAACATAGGGAGGGGAAGGAGAAGCAGAGTTGTATAAAGTACTCAAAACCCATACTTGAGTAAAAGTACAAGTGCTCGATCAAAAAGTGACTTGAGTAGAAATGGAAGTGCTCGATCAAAAAGTGACTTGAGTAGAAGTGGAAGTGCTCGATCAAAAAGTGACTTGAGTAGAAGTGGAAGTGCTTGATCAAAAAGTGACTTGAGTAGAAGTACTAAAGTATTCAACATTTTTTGTACTTAAGTATTGCAAGTAGTTTTTTTTTTTTTTTTTAATTTTGCTACTCAAGTACTGAAAGTAAAAGTACCAGTAGTTTTGAAAAAAAAATTGCTACTCAAGTACTGAAAGTAAAAGTACAAGTACTGTGTTATGTAGTTATTAAAGAAAGAAGTCAAAAGTTTGAACATCATATTGTTTTTTATTATTTTAAATGCAGCTTTTATTTATACATACAGTAGCTTTTATTTTCGTATGCGCTGATAATACACATGTGTTAAGCTTCATGAAACCTGCCATCTACTGTTCTGGCAGTGTTAATTTTTATAATTGTAACTAGTAACTATGCAGCACAAAATAAAATACTGGAGTAGAAGTATCGAAATCATTGAAAAAATGTAGTGAAGTAAAAGTGGAAGTAGGAGAAAAAAATTCTACTCTAGGAAAGTACAGATACCGCCTTTCGGTACTTAAGTACAGTAGTGAAGTAGTTCTACTTAGTTACTATACATCTCTGAGGAGAAGGGATAGAGAGAAAGAAACTAAGAGGGGGGAGGAAGAAAAGAGCGAGATGAGGGGGAGAGTGTAGAAAAAATAAGGAAAAAAGGAGGTGTATCACTGTATATCAGACCGCCATGGCAACGGCACCCTACTCTAAGAGCAACCTGTTCATGACCAATTGTGGTGGAGCCAGGGCCGGATCATCCAGCCAGGGCTGCCACAGTGAGGCAAATTTCTTGTGAGCCCTTCGATGTTGGTATGTCAGTTTTTCCCTGATCAGAGATGCATTGACCTGTGCAATCCACTGGCCCCTGCTCGGTACCCTGGAGGAGATCCAAAATCTAGCAATAAGTTTACGTGCAATATATAGCAATCTTAAGACCGCCACATGGGCATTCGGGGTCAGAGTGTCTATCTCCAGAGCACCGAGCAAACAAACCACAGGATCCCTTAGCAACTGAAAATTGTACACTCTAGATATTGTTTCAATCAACTCCGCTCAGTAGCGAAATAATTTGGGGCATCTCCACAACATGTGTATAAGCGTACCTTGTTCCCTGTCACATTTTGGACATAGTGCCTTGCGAAAGGATTTGGCCCCCTTGAACTTTGCGACCTTTTGCCACATTTCAGGCTTCAAACATAAAGATATAAAACTGTAATTTTTTGTGAAGAATCAACCACAACTGGGACACAATCATAAAGTGGAACGAAATTTATTGGATATTTTCAAACTTTTTCAACAAATAAAAAAACTGAAAAATTGGGCGTGCAAAATTATTCAGCCCCCTTATGTTAATACTTTGTAGCGTCACCTTTTGCTGTGATTACAGCTGTAAGTGGCTTGGGGTATGTCTCTATCAGTTTTGCACATCGAGAGACTGAAATTTTTGCCCATTCCTCCTTGCAAAACAGCTCGAGCTCAGTGAGGTTGGATGGAGAGCGTTTGTGAACAGCAGTTTTTAGTTCTTTCCACAGATTCTCCATTGGATTCAGGTCTGGACTTTGACTTGGCCATTCTAACACCTGGATATGTTTATTTGTGAACCATTCCATTGTAGATTTTGCTTTATGTTTTGGATCATTGTCTTGTTGGAAGACAAATCTCCATCCCAGTCTCAGGTCTTTTGCGGACTCCAACAGGTTTTCTTCCAGAATGGTCCTGTATTTGGCTCCATCCATCTTCCTTTATTTGGCTCCATCCATCTTCCCATCAATTTTAACCATCTTCCCTGTCCCTGCTGAAGAAAAGCAGGCCCAAACCATGATGCTGCCACCACCATGTTTGACATTGGGGATGGTGTGTTCAGGGTGATGAGCTGTGTTGCTTTTACACCAAACATAATGTTTTGCATTGTTGCCAAAAAGTTCGATTTTGGTTTCATCTGACCAGAGCACCTTCTTCCACATGTTTGGTGTGTCTCCCAGGTGGCTTGTGGCAAACTTTAAACAACACTTTTTATGGATATCTTTAAGAAATGGCTTTCTTCTTACCACTCTTCCATAAAGGCCAGATTTGTGCAGTATACGACTGATTGTTCTCCTATAGACAGTCTCCCACCTCAGCTGTAGATCTCTGCAGTTCTTCCAGAGTGATCATGGGCCTCTTGGCTGCATCTCTGATCAGTCTTCTCCTTGTATGAGCTGAAGGTTTAGAGGGACGGCCAGGTCTACGTAGATTTGCAGTGGTCTGATACTCCCATTTCAATATTATCGCTTGCACAGTGCTCCTTGGGATGTTTAAAGCTTGGGAAATCTTTTTGTATCCAAATCCGGCTTTAAACTTCTCCAACAGTATCTTGGACCTGCCTGGTGTGTTCCTTGTTCTTCATGATGCTCTCTGCGCTTTAAACGGACCTTTGAGACTATCACAGTGCAGGTGCATTTATACGGAGACTTGATTACACACAGGTGGATTCTATTTATCATCATCGTTTTTTTATTTGTTAACAAAGTTTGAAATATCCAATACATTTCGTTCCACTTCATGATTGTGTCCCACTTGTTGTTTCTTCACAAAAAAATACAGTTTTATATCTTTATGTTTGAAGCCTGAAATGTGGCAAAAGGTCGAAAAGTTCAAGGGGGCCAAATCCTTTCGCAAGGCACTGTAGAGGGGTAGACCTGCGGCCCCAATGAAACAGTTGTACCGGTATTCTATATGCCCTATGGAACAAACAGGTGGGAGATCTTATGTGAGGCCGACACTGACACCAGAGGGATCGAGGAGAGGCACAATTCCCACGTTTCCCCGTCTATGGGTCCAAGATCCCCCTCCCACCCGGGCCAGGAGGGAAGTAGGGACCTGTAAAGAACCCAGAAGAACTGCATACACCTGGGATATCATACCCTTTTTATCCGAAGTCTGGAAAACCTCCCCCAGCAAGTGGTGAGTATCAGGTTGCAAGGTAGATACCCATGCCTGGGCTGTAACTGCATGCCTTAACTGCAGATACCTAAAAGAAACAGTGCCTAGGAAAATCAATTTCCCTCTGTATATCCTGAAAACATTTCAACACACGGGCTCAAAACAATTGTGCCGTAAAATATAAGCCATGGGCCTCCCAGACCTCAGCCCCCTCCAAACGTAATAGTTCAGAGAAATTACGGTTATGCCAGATCGAAGTCTGGGGAAGGTAATCCTTGATCTGCAACATCCCCTTAACACAGCGCCAGACCATGCGAATCAGGGAGATTGTTGGCAAGTTTGCCACCATATTAGAAAACCCTGCTTCAAGATGAACAAGCCCTGGGTGGGGAGAGTCAGGAGGGACCCAATGGGGTCCAAGAGGTCCAGTAGTCCCCAGCCCCCCATGTGTTGAACCCGAGAGGCCAGAAAATACTCTAGGGTTAGGAACTGCCAGCCCACCACAATCCTTGCTCAGTTGGAGAGTAGTAAGCTTAATCCTAGCCACCTTCCTACACCAGAGGTTGACGTAACTCTAGTCAGTCATCGTGGCTCGGGACAGGGCCGATTCTGTAGTTTACATGGCGTAGAAGACTTTAAACAGGCAGGTAGGTGTTTTTTTTTTATCACAGAAGAGACATTGCATGTCTCTTCTGCAATAATAGCCTTCCTGCTCGCAGTCTATTATAAGAAGAATTCAGTTCCACTTTAACTTGTGGTTGGGTGATCGGGGCGGGTTAAGTTAAATCACAGATTAAGCACTTATTACTTCCTCCCCAGCCGCCTATGTAGACAAGGCCTAACAGTGACACTAGCTCATCAGATGGTGCATACAGTGGACATCGTATAGGGTGCCATTGACCCTCTGCACATCAATTGTCGTTGCTTGTGGAAGATTAATTTACCTGTCGGGAACAGGTACATACATTTGGTATAGAGGGTTGGTGAAATTCTCGCGCTGTCTTCTCTAATTATTGTCTACAAAATAGGCACCTTTAATGCTGCAGGTACTAAAATTGGTAACCTACACAATAAAGATAAATAAAGTTGGGGGGAGTACCGCGCTTTAAAAGTGCTTAAATAACATAAATAAAATATATAAATATGTAAATAAGTGAAAAAGTGCCAAAGTGCTTCTTAAATAATATTAAAATTGATGTGTCTTAATGTATACAATAATACAATCCAATATAATTTATACAATAAATATAATAGGTGATGAAATATTCATTAAAAAAATAAATCTTATTGAAACCAACTATATCAATCCATTGTACAGTGAAAAATTTATATAAAATTAAAATCGGTGACTTATTTAAATATAAAAAGTGCTCTAAATAAGTGATAACCAATAAAGTGCTGAAGTGTCCTTTTAAAATTATTTTTATAAATATATAATGTGATGAACACAATCTTCTTAATCCAAATTTCACATGCAGGTGCTTCGTGCGGTGCCCACTAGGTGTCCTAAGCGCTCACCTCACTGCTCCTTTAAAAGAGCCTTAGGTTGTATTCCCCAGTATGCTGTTCCTTCCTCCTTTATTGGCATATATGTACCATTATAAATCCTTGGTTATATCTCCCTTGTAAATGCAGCTATCCTCCAGGGGATATAAGCGGTTCTTTGTATCTCCAAAAAAAATCAAATTGGGCCCAACATAGTGAAGTACGTCCCATAAATTTTATTTAAAAAAAGATAGAGTAACACTCACATTGCTTTTCGTCTTGTTTCAAGCATAACATACGATCCTTTGCCGATACGTCACTTCCGGTTTAGCTATCCTACGCGTTACGCTGCGTCATCACGCAGCTTCTTCCAGGGATCCCTGGAAGAAGCTGCGTGATGACGCAGCGTAACGCGTAGGATAGCTAAACCGGAAGTGACGTATCGGCAAAGGATCGTATGTTATGCTTGAAACAAGACGAAAAGCAATGTGAGTGTTACTCTATCTTTTTTTAAATAAAATTTATGGGACGTACTTCACTATGTTGGGCCCAATTTGATTTTTTTTGGAGATACAAAGAACCGCTTATATCCCCTGGAGGATAGCTGCATTTACAAGGGAGATATAACCAAGGATTTATAATGGTACATATATGCCAATAAGGAGGAAGGAACAGCATACTGGGGAATACAACCTAAGGCTCTTTTAAAGGAGCAGTGAGGTGAGCGCTTAGGACACCTAGTGGGCACCGCACGAAGCACCTGCATGTGAAATTTGGATTAAGAAGATTGTGTTCATCACATTATATATTTATAAAAATAATTTTAAAAGGACACTTCAGCACTTTATTGGTTATCACTTATTTAGAGCACTTTTTATATTTAAATAAGTCACCGATTTTAATTTTATATAAATTTTTCACTGTACAATGGATTGATATAGTTGGTTTCAATAAGATTTATTTTTTTAATGAATATTTCATCACCTATTATATTTATTGTATAAATTATATTGGATTGTATTATTGTATACATTAAGACACATCAATTTTAATATTATTTAAGAAGCACTTTGGCACTTTTTCACTTATTTACATATTTATATATTTTATTTATGTTATTTAAGCACTTTTAAAGCGCGGTACTCCCCCCAACTTTACATACATTTGGTGCTAGAGGCTGCTGGCACTGTCACTTGGCATTGCTGAGCTTCCTGCCAGTTCCCCTTTCTCACAGACACAAGGAGTTTGTTGTGGGGCAGAGATGGCAGAACCTGATGAGGAACTTTGAGAAGGACAGTTCTCAAACAAGAATAGACACAATCCAGTCTCCTTTTATAGTAACCAATCCGCTTCTATCTTCAGCTTGTTCAGTTAAGCTTTAAAAATAAGCTGTTTGGTTTCTATTCACAGCTCCTTCAGATTCAGGCTACTACAATTTTGATAAAATCCCCTCTAAAAGACTAGTACCCGATCAGATCTTCTTATCTTGCAATTGGGAGTGGGCAGATTCTGTAGCCATCAGCCATGAAGATTCTATGGAATCTGCCCACTACCCCTGTTAATCACAAGGCAGGCAGACATGATGGGGAACTAGTCTCTTCGCATCCCCGTGAGGCTCCGCCCACTGTTCAAGCTAAGCCACACATCAGTAATTGATGGGACACTGGTAGCCTGCGTCCTAGCAACCAATGAAGCAAATACAGAACTCAATCATTGGAATTTATGAAGAGTGCCACCTTCTGCTGTCAATCCCATGGAAGATAGAGACCGATGGGGAACTCTGCCCACAATCTGTATGCTCCTGCGTCATTGGTTGCTAGGATGTTGGTGGCATGTGCCCTAACAACAAAGGAAGAAAATACAAACCAATAATTATTTTAACACAAACACCTTTACTCCCTTGACAGCTGACCTGTCTGCCAGCTTTGAGTTGTTCTTAACTGCCTCCAGTTTTGTTATCTTTGGAATTCTTTTTGAATTTGTCGCTGCCATAATGACACATTGTAAAAATGACGCAAAAAGGAAATAAACAAATCTGTCATACGTGTTGGAACTGTTTTCAAAACTGTCACAAGGCTGTCATTAAGTTGACAAAGGATGTTTTAAAGGAAATTTACCACCATAAAATTGCTGCAAATTTTTTTTTTTTTAATTACCCCCAATGTTAACCACTTAAGCCCCAGCCCTATTTCGGACACTTTTTGTTTACAAGTTAAAACCAGTATTTTTTCATAGAAAACTACTTAGAACCCCCAAACATTATATATATTTTTTTAGCAAAGACTCTGGAGAATAAAATGTCGGTCATTGCAACATTTTTTGTCACGCGGTATTTGCGCAGCGGTCTTTAAAACGCCATTTTTTTTGGAAAAAATTTGAAAAATCACATTTCACTGCATTTAAAAAATACTAAACAGTAAAGTTAACATTTTTTTGTATATTGTGAAAGATGTCACGCTGAGTAAATAGATACCCAACATGTTACGGTTTAAAATTGCGCCCCCCCCCCCCCCCCCCCCCCCCGTGGGATGACGACAAACTACGGTCAATAGAGATCTCAATCTGCGAAGCTTTAAATTTATTTAACGGTTACCAGTTTAGAGTTAGAGTGTAGCTCTTTTTTTTTTTTTTTTTAAATTATTGCCCACGCACTGACGATCGCGGCGATACCTCACATGTGGGGTTTGAACAGCGATTTCATTCGCGGATCGACTTGCGTATACGTTTTTTTTTTTTTGTGCGCGAGCTGACGGGGGCGGCTAAATTTTTTTTTTTCCTATTTATTTTTTCTTTTTTTTAAACTTTATTACAGGTTTTTAAAAATAAATAAAAATCTGATCACTTTTATTGCTGTCACAAGCAATGTAAACTTCCCTTGTGACACCAATAGGTAGTGACAGGTACACTTTATGGAGGGATCGAGGGTCTAAAAGACCCTAGACCCCTCCACTACACTTCCTTGTATGCAAAACGCCGAAAACTGCATTTTTGCATGCAGCCGTTTTTCAAAACTGCCGCCTTTTGCAGCACAGTAACCCGGAAGTGACGTCATGGGCGCCGCCTCCGGGTTGCGTCATCGGAGACCCGATCAATGCCGTTTCCGGCATTCATCGGGACTCCATCCAGCCGGCGGACGTGCCGGCTGGGTGCTCCGGGGCTCCCGGCCACGGAAGGCGGCGGGGGGGGGGGGATACGTCCCCTCCCGCCCCCCCGGGTAACGATCGAGCAGCTCCCGACCGTCGGCTTCAAACCACGGTACCGGGATGATGCCTCTAACTAGAGGCATCCCGGTATAACCCCGCAAAGTGTACCGACGTACCGGTACGTTAGAATGCGGTAAGTGGTTAATTAGTTTGGCATTGGAGCAGTTTTTTCCCCATTGTTTAGCACACATTTTTTCGCCATGAAATTACCTATATCCCCAGAACTTTATACATTTTCTGAAAGCAGAAGCCCTGTAGAATAAAAAGATGATAGTTGGACATTTTTTATGTTGCATTATATTTGTGCAACTGTTTATCAAATGCAAACTTTGAGAAAAAAACCTATTAAAATGAATTTTAGTGCAAACACACAATATAATACCCATTTTTTGGTAAAATCTAAATGATGAGGTTGCATTCAGTAAATAAATACCAAACGGATCAAGTGTTAACCACTTCAATACTGGGCACTTTTATCCCTTTCCTACACAGGCCAATTTTCAGCTTTCAGCGCTGTCACACTTTGAATGACAATTGCGCGTTCATACAACACTGTACCCAGATGACATTTTTATGATTTTTTTTTTTTCTTCACACAATTAGATATTTCTTTCTGTGGTATTCAATCACCGTAGGGTTTTTTTTTTTTTTTTTTTTCAAAAAAGACAGACCAAAAATTTTGGAGAAAAAAAAAGGTTTTTCTTAGTTTCTGTCAGAACATTTTGTAAATAAGTAATTTTTGTCCTTTACTGATGGACGCTGATGAGGCTGCACTGATGGTCACAGAAAGGCAGCACTGACTGGCATCACTGATAGTCACTGACTGGCATCACTGCTGGGCACTTTTTGGGCTGCACTGATCCTCAAGGCACTGATCAGTGCCCTGATTATCTGTACAGGTTTCCCTGTGAGGAGGGTGAGCAGCTGATCGGCTCTCCTCTCCTCACTCTGTCAGTGTGAGGCGAGGAGAGCTGATAATCAGCATTTCCTTGTTTACGTGTGATTGGACACAGCTAATGACATGGGTAAAGAGCTGCGTCATCGGCTCTTTACCGAGATCAAGGTTGCGCTGTGTCCCAGGGACACAGCACGCCCACTATTGCTGCGCTGCATGCCCCCACGGGTGCGCAATCGCGGTGAGACTGGGGCGACGTCATATGACGTTGTCCCAGAACAAGAGAGCGTTTGTCTATATGACAGGTGGGAGGCAGTTAAAATTTGGTGCACCCGTGATATCACAAAAAAAAGGTACCAAAAAATCTCCATAGGTGATGCTCAAAAAGCCTTTTATAGCTCATGAGTTTATAGTTAACCTGGAGCTCTTGCTCTAGAATTATTGCTCTCTCTGACATTTGCAGTGATGCCAAACACACGTGTGTTGCGATTGCGGTTACATGCACACCCTGGGCATGCATTTGCGGGTGTGTGCGGGGTAACACTTTTTTTAATACATTTTACTATAATTTTATTTATTTTTTTTTTATTTTTTTTTTATTTATTTATTCTTACTTAATTGCTATTACAAGCAGTTATTAACCCCCATGTAATAGCATTGGTCAGGTGACAGATACTCTTTATGGAGTGATTTGGGGTTTAACAGACCCCAGTGTTTTCCATGCCCTTTGCAGCATCTAACCAATCTCAGACCTGCTGGATTAGATGCTCCCCTAACTGTACTGGCCAGGAAATGGAGGACCTGAAACCAGAAGTGACAGAATAATCATCACTTTCAGTTTCTTTCAGTATTGGGGAGATCGAGGCATTGATGTGCCTTGGTCTCTCTCGCTCTCCATCCTGAAGTCAGCGGTTGTGGTCTTGGTAAGAATAGGGGAGCCTGAGGAACCAAAAAGGGGGCACCGCCCGCCCTGTGAAAGTGATTGGTGGCAATTGAGCCGCCACATCCCTTTCACTTTCAAGCCAGCTTAACAAAACAGGCGCGGGCTGATGGCTTCTACTGCTGCCCCTCTGGGAGATCAATGTACATTGCAAAGATTATAACAAACTTTATTGAAGATTCCTATTTTTGGTTATCCTGAAGAAATTTCTATTTGTTTGTGTCCATGCCAAGTGACTCTGGGTCTGTATCCCCTATAGACATGATTTCCCTTTGGGAGTATCTCACCAAAAAGGACATTTTTGTTGCCGAGGATGTCCAAATTGGGACTTGTATCTTAGTGCAGTGTATTTCAGGAAGTCAATCGCACAAGCAGCAAATTGCATTTCTCGGGGGCAGACTGTACACCAGCTGTGTTCACAACACCTCTAGGTAGCTATATTGCATTGCATTTTACAGAAAATTTGCAGAGCTGCAGATTGAAAAGGAAAGGTAATTTTTAATAGCATTCAATTACGATATGACTTTTGTCACAATTGTATATGCTATACATTTTTTTTTCTCTTGCAAGTGGAGTTGAGCTGGCGCTAATTATTTTTGAATTTGTTGCAGCCATAAAGTGGATATAAAAAGTCTACACACCCCCGTTAAAATGTCAGGATTCTGTGATGTAAAAAAATTTAGACAAAGATAAATAGTTTCAGAACTTTTTCCACCTTTAATGTGACAGCAAAAGCCATAGTCTGCAGAGAGCTTCCAAAGCTTCAGAGGGATCTCATTGTTAAAAGGTATCAGTCAAGAGAAGGGTACAAAAGAATTTTTAAGGCATTAGATATACCCTGAAACACAGTGAAGACAGTTATCAAATGGAGAAAATATGGCACAACAGTGACATTACCAAGAACTGGACGTCCCTCCAAAATTGATGAAAAGACGAGAAGAAAACTGGTCAGGGAGGCTGCCAAGAGGCCTACAGCAACATTAAAGGAAAAGAGAGGGTAGGGGAATGGCGCTGCCTAGTGGCAAGAAAGTAGTATAAGGTGCTAAAGAAGTGCTGATATAATTGGTAAGTATGATGCACTATAAATCCAATATAGGAGAAAACACTGTGGATGCACGTATATAAAGTAAACAAAAAGATCGAAATGACGTGTGATGTCACAAAGATCTGATGTGTATTTCTTGGTCAACAAGTGGGTGAATGAGTGTTAAGATAGTTAAAGTGACTGGTGCATGTATACACTTAGGTAGTGTAACTGCTGGAGGATATAAAGAAATATGTGAAAATATTATTATACAAACTATAAATACAAATATAAAATGGAATGGGTGCCAATGGCTCAAAGTGATATGTGCATTAGTGACCACAAATGGTAATATTCAAAAACATAAAATCATACAATAACTAAATGAAATCAAAAAATAGGTTTATACAATATAAGACTTTCACTGAATTGAAGTGCTGTGTGCATATAAAGTGGCCTGTGCACGTGAGCTGGTGACCAATAAGTAAAGGTAAATATAAACGTGGCCAAGGTTGAACCTATAATCAATAGTATAGAGGTGAGGTGACAATAAATTAAATATAAATAAATATAAGGTGATGGTAAATATAAGGTGATGCAAGGAAAGTCCAATATTAACAGCAGGTAGCAGTCTTCGTGTAAAAAAAAAAAAAAAAAGATGGGTGACCCCATGTTGGGCAGTGTTTACAAAAGTTCAAAATTAACAGCAGGTGGCGGTCTTCGTATAAAAACCTACAATGGGTGACCCCGTGGTGGGCAGTGAGGTGCTTGGTGACCCCTCTAGTGAATAACACACTCACCAGAAATACCCACCTCACACAGGGGTATAGAGCGGGTATATATGGTAATCCAATGGATGGATCCTGGTGTCCTCTGAGGGTCCTTAGATTGAACGTCTTAGGTGATCCCTGGAGGGTCCCGTGTTAGAGAAGGATTCCCGGAAGGAGGTGGCTGGGGTCTGCTGGGATCCTAATAGTAGGAAGTAGGGGTTCCAAGTATCCACGGAGTGTCACTCGTACCAGTGGGACAAGGGTTCCAAAATAATGGAAAGGCACATAGTGTGATATCGTCTAACAGGGTTTATTGAATAAGCACGAATAAGAGAGGTACTCACATTTGTGGAGGTAAATACAGGCAAATAATCATATGAGTGGAGCGCGATGCTGTCCAAGCCTCGATATCGAAAACCGGAAGTGATGCGACTCGCTGTACGTGTTTCGTAGTAGTACGTCTTCTGCAGCGTCCATTAATGTAATAATAATAATAATAATTATTAATAAGGAGCTGCAGGAATATCTGGCAAGTACTGGCTGTGTGGTACATGTTACAACAATCTCCCGTATTCTTTATATATCTGGGCTATGGGGTGGAGTGGCAAGATGGAAGCCTTTTCATACAAAGAAACATCCAAGCCCGGCTAACTTTTGCAAAAACACATCTTAATTCTCCCAAAAGCATGTGGGAAAATGTGTTATGGTCTGATGAAACCAAGGTTGAACTTTTTGGCCATATTTCCAAAAGATATGTTTGGCGCAAAAACAACACTGCACATAGCCAAAAGAGCACCATACCCAAAGTGAAGCATGGTGGTGGCAGCATCATGCTTTAGGGTTTTTCTTCAGCTGGATCAGGGGCCTTATTCAAGGTAGAGGGAATTATGAAAAGTTCCAAAAAGCAGTCAGTATTGGCACAAAACCTTCAGGCTTCTGCTAGAAAGCTGAACCTGGAGAGGAACTTCTTCTCTCAGCATGACAATGACCTCAAAGCATACATTCAAATCCACAAAGGGTTGGCTTCACCAGAAGAAGTTTAGAGTTTTGGAATGACCCAGCCAGAGCCCAGACCTGATTGAAAATCCGTGGGGTGATCTGAAGAGGGATGTGCACATGAGATGCAATCCCACAGATTTGGAATGTTTTTGCAAGGAAAAGTGGGCAAATATTGCCAAGTCAAGATGTGTCATGCTGATACTCATACCCAAAAAATGAGTTCTGTAATAAAATCAAAAGGTGCTTCAACAAAGTATTAGTTTAAGGGTATGCACACTTATGCAACCAAATTATTTTAGTTTTTGTTTTTTGTTTTTTTTTTATTAACCACTTGCCTACAGTGCACTTTCACCCCCTTCCTGCCCAGACCGATTTTCAGCTTTCAGCGCTCTCACACTTTGACTGAGAATTACTCAGTCATGCAACACTGTACCCATACAAAAATTGTGTCCTTTTTTTCACACGAATAGAGCTTTCTTTTGATGGTATTTGATCAATACTGGGTTTTTTATTTTTTGTGCTATAAATAAAAAAAGACTGAAAATATCGTGAAAAAACGCATTTTTCTTTTTTTCTGTCATAAAATTTTGCAAATTTAGTCATTTTTCTTCACAAATTTTGGCCAAAATTTATACTGCTACTTATCTTTGGTAAAAATAACCCAAATAAGTGTATATTATTTGGTCTTTGTGAAAGTTATAGAGTCCACAAGCTATGGTGCGAATCATTGAAAATTGATCACACCTGATGTACTGAAGGCCTATCATTTCTTGAGACACTAAAAAGTCAGGAAAGTACAAATACCCCCCAAATGACCCCTTTTTGGAAAGTAGACATTCCAAGATATTTAATAAGGGGCATGGTGAGTTTTTTGAAGTTGTCATTTTTTCCCACAACTCTTTGCAAAATGAAGATTTTTTTTTTTTTTTTTTTTTTTTTTTTTTTTTACAAATTGCCATATTAACAGGTTATTTCTCTCACACAGCACATGTATACTTGCAACTACACCCCAAAACACATTCTACTACTCCTCCTGAGTATGGCGATACCACATGTGTAACACTTTTTCACAGCCTGGCCACACACATAGGCCTAACATCCAAGTAGCGCTTTACACAAAGTTGTCCATTTATCCACTTTAAGACTGGGCCTATTTTTGACACTTGGTGTTTACAAGCTAAAATCATTTTTTTTGCTAGAAAATTACTTGGAACCCCCAAACATTATATATTTTTTTTTAGCAGAGACCCTAGAGAATAAAATGGAGATCGTTGCAATATTTTTTATCACACCATATTTGCGCAGCAGTCTTCCAGATGCGATTTTTTTTTTTTTGAAAAAAATTCACTTTTTTGAACTAAAAAATAAGAAAACAGTAAATTTAGCACAATTTTTTTCCATAATGTGAAAGATAATGTTACGCCGAGTAATTAGATACCCAACATGTCATGCTTCAAAATTGCGCATGCTCACAGAATGGCGCCAAACATTGGTACTTAAAAATCCCCATAGGCAACATTTTAAAAATTTCTGCAGGTTACTAGCTTAGAGTTACAGAGGAGGTCTAGGGCTCAAATTATTGCTCTCGCTCTAACGATCGCGGCGATACCTCACATGTATGGTTTGAACACCGTTTACATATGTGGGCGGGACTTGCGTATGCGTTGCTTCTGCGCGCGAGCTAACGGGGACAGGGCGCTTTAATTTTTTTTTTTTTTCCTATTTATTTTATTTATTATTTTTTTATTTTTACACAGTTTAAAAAAAAAAATGTTTTGATCATTTTTATTCCTATTACAAGGAATGTAAACATCCCTTGTAATAGAAATAGGCATGACAGGTCCTCTTTATTGTGAGATCTGGGGTCAAAAAGACCTCACACCTCACAACTACACTAAAAAAGAAAAGAAAGAAAAAAAATTGTTGAAAGAGGAAAAAAAAAAAGCAAAAAAAAAAGCGGCCCTTTAAACCGGTTGCTAGGCAACGTCTTTTGACGTAGCTCCGGTCCTCCAAGACCATAGAGTTGAGTGAGGGCCATCTTGCCCTCACTCGACTTCCTGTCTCTGAGGATCCGGGACCGGATAGTTTTCCCCGCTGCCGGCGGGTCCGGTAAGCTGGGAAAACGTCTGGGACGCGGCAGGAGGGGGGGGGGGCACCTCTTCCCCTGCACCGTAAGGGTAATTCCGCGGCAAATCCGCCACTGGGACCACCCTTATCTGAAAGCCGACCGCCCGCCGTTTCAAAAAATACCGGGGTTATGGGGGCTATCTGCTGCCATAACCCCAGTATTTAGCTTTTAATGGCCGACGCATATAGTCGTTAGGCGGTCAGTAAGTGATTGCATGCATATGGCAAACAGGTGACGATGACTGATGGGGTGACAGGTGACGATGACTGATGGGGTGACAGGTGACAATGACTTATGGGGTGACAGGTGACGATGACTGATGGGGTGACAGGTGACGATGACTGATGGGGTGACAGGTGATGATGACTGATGAGGTGACAGGTGACGATGATTGATGAGGTGACAAGTGACGATGATTGATGGGGTGACAGATGACAATCACTGACGGGGTGACAGGTGACGATGATTGATGGGGTGACAAGTGACGATCACTGATGGGGTGTCAAGTGACGATGATTGATAGGGTGACAGATGACGATGACTGATGGGGTGACAGGTGACGGTGATTGATGGGGTGACAGGTGACAGGCGATGGTCACTGATGGGTGACAGGTGACGGGCAATGGTGCACGGCGGTACTGATGGCAGTCTCTGGTGACCGGTGAACTTTAGGCTATGTTCACATGTGAGCGTAGCGATCGCGGGCAGAATCACTGCGATTATGCCCGTGATCCAGAAATCATTGCAAATTGCGGGGCGCCTGTGCGTTGCCCGTGATTTGCAATAGCACCCCAAACGCTGTGCGATGTTGCTGCGATTTCCGCCTGCCGAATCGTGATAACATCACGCAAACAACGCATGACGCCCCAAAGAAGCTCTTGTACCTTTTTTGGGCGTCATGCGTTGTTTGCGCGATGTTACCGCGATTCGGCAGGCGGAAATGGCGGCAACATTGCACAGCGTTTGGGGTGCTATTGCAAATCACTGGCAACGCACAGGCGTCCCGCAATTTGCAATGATTTCTGGATTGCGGGCAGAATCGCGGTGATTCTGCCCGCGATCGCTGCGCTCACATGTGAACGTTATGGGTATCAATTTCTGGGCACTGATGAGGTGACTGTTGGGTGACAGGTGACATTGGGGGGGGCTGAGGACTGTGTGGGGGGACCTTTTATTTGTGTGATTTTACTTTTTCAGGTACACAGAGCAGTAACTCACTGTTTCTAGTTCTTCTCCCCTCATACTGGAAACTGTATGAGGAGAGAAGAGCTAGTAACACTGAGTTACTGCTCTTTGTTTACATTTTCTGATCGGCTGTGAATGGATTCACAGCCGATCACATAGTAAACAGTCACTGTCAGTGACTGTTTACTACTGCCGGTGACAGCTGTGTTCCTACGGAACACAGTGCCACCGACATGACCGCGCTGCGCGCTCCCGATCGCGCATGCGCGGTCATCTCCCGGCCGCCTCCATTGTGATCGGCTGTGTCATTGGAACACAGCCGATCACGTGGGAAACAGCCACGCCCAGTGGCTGTTTCCCCCCTGCCGGTGACGGGGGTGTCCCGGGGACACCCCGACACCGGCAGTGCACGGCGGCGCGCCCGCGATCGCGCGCCTGCCGTGCATTTCCTGGGTCACGTCATATGACGTCCGCCCAGGATAATAGCCGCACCGTCCCGCCGTCATATGACGGCGGGCGGGCGGTAAGTGGTTAAAGTGTATTTGTTGACAAAATATTGCATTTGAAAGACCACTGCGTAAATACAGTGTGACATAAAATATTGCAACAATCACCATTTTATTCTCTAGGGTCCCTGCCAAAAAAATATCTGTTTGGGGGGTTCTAAGTAATTTTCTAGCAAAAAATACTGATTTTACCTTGTAAGCAACAAGTGTCAGAAAAAAGCTTAGTCTTTAGGAGGTTCAACAGCCCTCAATTAGACGGAAGTTCATTCCTTTTGATCTAAGAACAAAATGATGCATTGTGTTTATAGTTCACTCCCAGCCTTAACAATGTTGATAAACATTTGCCAGTGGCTTTTTTTTTTTTTTTTTTTTTTTCTTGATAGCTGTGAGTGAGCAGAGAACGTCTCTGCTCTGAGTCCCGGTTCACACATATGCAATGCGGGAACCCTGCGAATCCACTGCGGGTTCCCACATCGCATTCAACTCGCAGGCAGTTCATATTGCCATATGCGAATCACTGGGGGTGTCAATACAAAGTTGACAACACCCCAGAAGAATTTGCATATCGCAGTGCGAACTGTCAGTTCGGACATTAATCAGATCACATAGGTGTGAACACCCATGCAAGATTCTGGTGCGGACCCAAAAAAGGGTACTGTGCGAGTTGTGTCCGAATCCGATGCGAATTCAGCCATACAATCTGTATGGCTGAATTGGCATCGCACGGACATCGCATGTGATTTGCAGTGCGATTCACATGCGATGTCTGTCATCGAATAAATGTGAACCGGTGCTGAATCAAGGACATACCGCTTGAAGATCGTGATGGGGGGTGAATAGAGATCACGATTTTTTAACGATTAATCGTGCAGCTCTAATATCCACTGTGGCTACACAATGTGAAAGTAGTGCAAATGAGAGCTACCCAAATCTTTTGTGTGTGTCAAAACTGTCAGCAAACCTGTCACAAGGCTTTCATGAATTAGGGCCAGTTCACACCACATATAGTCCAGTGTGTTTTTTTTTTTTTCTGCATCAAAAACGCATGAAAAGTAGGTTATATGGTTTCCAATGGCATAGTTCTTATCAGTGCGGTCAGTTCCAGAAAAAGTAGAACTTCCTTCATTTTTCCTGCACTGGACTGTACTGGAACACAGTAAAATGCATCAAAACACACCGGAATGCCCTGGAGCGCATCAAAAATGCAACGGACCCCAGTACAGTGAAAAAAAAACAGGGAAAAAAAAAGCACCTGCAATGCATCCAAAAATGCGCATGCAAAAAACACATCCAGAACGGATCTGGAGTGCATTTTTTGTGGTGTGAACCAGCCCTTAGGCATATGACTTTTTAATGGGCCAATATGCTTTATTGATATCCCCAATTGTCTCTTGGAGGTTTTAACCACTAAGCACACTTTTTCTTTCTTCACAGTTTTGATGAGTTGCTGGACTTACTCTCTAGCCATTTGCAGCAACAGAACAAAGTCTACAGAAAACGTGTTCCGCCTGTGGTAAGGCTAATAATCACATTGCGGTAAGTTTGCTTCACTATTTTGTTCTGGTAATGTGTGTCATTTCAGCACCTTAAGCATGTTCTTGTGCAACCCCATAACAAAATGTCCATACAGACAAAACAATACATAAAGTAATTGCTTATTAAAATATGTGTGTGTATATGTATATATATATATATATATATATATATATATATATGTATGTGTGTGTATGTATGTATGTATGTGTATGTGTATATATATATATATATATATATAAATATAATTTTTTTTTTTTTCTTGGTGCCCAGGCTGCTCACCCTAAGGGCTTTTTAAAGTAGACCTTATCCAGGTTGGTTGCCTCTCAGCTTTCCTTGCTTTGAGGGAGGCAGGAGGTCGCAGGTTTGCTTAATAGCACTGAATCCCATGGGAACGTCGCTGCAGCACGTTCGAGGGCTTGTGGAGTGCTGTACAGTTCCAAGACTATAGTCCACTACGGGGGGAGCCCAGATCATAACGCTTGTGATATCAGCCTGACCAGGATGAATGTGAATATTTTGCTGGGACCAGAAGCTCTGCATTGGGAAAGTGAAATGGTACATGGCTACATGCCACTGCTGCATGGGTCCCAGAATGCTGTGCTCCTGCCCTTCGACTGTGGAATAGGGTTAGCTGGCCATGTGCACCCTTTTTGCTTAAATTTTGATGGTGACTTCTCGGTGAGACCTTTTTTCCTTTCATGGGTGGCCCCCCTTATAGTGTGCATACATGGGTCTGTCTTCGAACAATACTGCACATACCCTGTGGCAGGACAGTCATCCCTCCCATGTCTGATCAGGGCACCCTTTTGGGAAGCTCCCTCCATAATCTGGCACTGCAGGTGGTGGGATACCAACTGGCCTCCCTCTGCAGGGGTGGGGACTGGGGGCTTGGCCAGCACTCCGGTGGCTACTGGCTAAGTGGACAGTTCTGCCAGTATCATTCCTCTGCTTGGCTCTCATTCAGAGTCATTGGCAGCATTGATCTCCTTTATTCCATCCGGCCACTTTCCTCTGCTAATTTTTTTATGCTTTAGTAGTTTTAACAAGTGGTTAACATGCAAATGTTCCACCTATGCAGGGGCTAGCATCGAAGTTGTTACAGAAGTTAACTCCCATGGAAGGCAAAAATAAGCAAATCCTAAATAACAAAAAAAAAAAAAAAAAATGAGAGCTAACACAACAGTAAAAGTGTTCATGAAATCATAAGGACCAAGGGGTCCTAGGGAGGTTCCCCACGACTACAGGGCATCCCCTGGGCCCACCAATATCCAAAAGATGTGCAATATACAGTCTATTCTGGACTGAAAAGGAAAAAAGGAGTGGAAACCACAGGAAAATTAGGCAGAAAGGTGCGGCTAGAGGAAAGGAGCTTGTGCACCTGCCGAGTAGGGAGCTAGAGAAGGGATAGAGGAGTCTAGGAAAGAGGCCAAAATATGAGGAGAAAGTATTGGTTCGGGAGCATCAGGACCGTCCGTCACGGACAGCCTTAGCTGGCTGGGGGGAGGATAGGAAAGGCATATGACAGCCATGGTTCCCAAATTTTGAGAAACTTTGCATGAGTCAAAAATCTTTTTGGACAAGGACTTTGGACAGATGAGACAAGGTTGGAGCTTTTATAACAAGTCGCATAACCTGTACATTCACTGATTCAAAAAAATGTAGCTTTATAAGTCAATAACACTAATTCTTTCTGTGAAACCTGAATCTTAAGACAATCACAGAATCCTGGAGTGTAATTTGCTGCCCAGTGGCCAAAAGCTTTGTCTGTCGCAAGTCATGGGTTCTCCAACAGGATTATAATCCAAAACACACAGCTTTACAAACCAGAGAATGGTTAAGCACATAACAGTGGATTATTATGAAGTATCCTTCTATGAGCCCTGGTCTGAATCCTGTCCAGCATAAATGGAAGGCGCTGAAACATGCAGTCTGGAGAAGGCACCCTTCAAACCTGAAACAGCTGGAAATGTTTGCTTAAGAAGAGTAGACCAAATTATCTGTTGACTGGTGCAAATATCTCATTGAGAGTTACAGACCTACAGTGATACCTCGGTTCACGAACTTAATTCGTGAACTGACTCTGGTCGCGAACCGAATTGGTTGTGAACAGAGGCACATTTTCCCATAGGGTTCAATGTAAATCCGGTTAATCCGTTCTGACCTTTTTTTTTATTTTTGGTTTTTGAAGCACAAAAATATGAAACAAATTACAATACACATTAGTACAGTATAGTAATGTATAAAGAGAGAACACTAACCTTGCTTGAGATGACTTCTGGCATGGAGGAAGGCAGGTGGGAGGCTGTGAAATACAGTAAGTACAGTATTGTACACAAGTACTGTAAAGGATTGTACAGTACTGTATGTGCTAAAAAGCAAAAAGTGTCTTCACAGTACTTCTTTCTGTGCCTCTTCTTCTCTCCACGATCTTCCTACAGGAAGTCACGACCATGTGACAGCCTGGAAATAGCATTAAAATGGCCACGGCTCCTGTTCGTGAACCGAAGCGGAGTTCGTGAACCGGAGCATATTTTTATGAACTTTTCTGTTCATGAACCGAGTTGTTCATGAACAGAAGCGTTCGTGAACCGAGGTATCACTGTAATTTGTTTTTACCCTAAACTGTGGCCAACCAAAAAAGAAAAAAAAAAGATTCACGCAGTTATGGGAGAATGCCAACTGGTTAGGCTCATGCTGTGGCATTGCCTCATTCATTCCCTGGAGAGAAGATGGAGTTGTGAATGTGGATGAAAGGACAAAATGTGGAGATATATATAAAGACTGTGGGAGGAATGCATAGTGGGAGAAGTGGTGAGTGTTGTTGGATAGTGATGCTGGCTTGTGGGGATTGTTGGATAGTGACGCTGGCTTGTGGGGAAGCCTAATGTAGATGGTTGGGGGACAAGGATTGTATATGAAGTAAATGGCCAAGATGGGGGGGGTAAGAAATTTGGTAGAGGGGGATTTGGTAATGGATAGGTGGATGAAAATGGTAGGGGAGTGAAAGAGTGCTATTGTGTTTCTAGGAAAGACGTTTACAGAGGTGGTGACGGAGTGAATAGTAGGAAAGGAAAGAGTGGAATGTTTTTTAGATGGGAGGAGGAATGACTGAGGTAATGTATGGCACGACCCTGGATTGCATCTCTACTTGGTACTCCACTGGGCACCTTTTTTATTTTCTGTATGTCCAGCATGTTGGAGACATTATGTCCAGCATCAGGTTGAAATTTTGGTTGGTGGCTCTCATGTGGGCATTGTGGTTGTCCTGGACTATAAAGAGGCAAGGTTTTCTAAAGATGCATTCTGTTCTTAAGTTAAAGGTGTACCTGAGGTGTTGCTGATAATAGCTTGGGTTTCAATAACTGTGTGCTATTTAAAAATGTTGTCTATGTCTTCCTGTGCTGATTTCTAGCTGCTTTCCATGCTGTAAATTCAAAATATTCTTTTGAACATTGACATTGTGTTAACCTTTCTGAACTGCTCAGAGGTGCCCATACAGGATGAGTCTTTGATACTTTTCCAGTTGGCTTTTAAGCTTTGCTTTGAAAAACAATTATATTTTGTCTTTATGTTTTTAGGTACCTAGCAACCGGTCAGTCCTTGGCTAGTCTGCACTTCCATTTTATGGTGGGAAAAAGGACGACAAGCTACATTATTCGTGACACCTGCGCAGTCATTTGGGATGTGCTGAAGGATGTAGTCCTGCAAAAACCTTCAAAGGAAGAATGGTTAAAGATATCCCATCTTTTCTGGGAGCGTTACAATTTCCCCAATTGTTTGGGAGCAATTGATGGTAAACACATGCAAATTATCAAGCCAGTATCGAGTGGCAGCAATTCCTTAACTTATACAAAAAAATTTCCTTTTGTTTTATTAGCAGTGGTTGATGCAAATTATTTTTTTAGTTCTATCGATGTAGGGTCATATGGGAGCTGCGTTGACTCCAATAGTTTTGACCACTCTTCATTTGGACAGATGATGCATGAAGATGGACTTGACCTGCCTGAGAACTGTCCACTACCGGTAACAGGTCCTACTCTACCTTTTGTCTTTTTAGGAAATGAGGCCTTTGCCTTAGGTGAGCACTTGCTAAAGCCCTATTTAAATTTCTCACGGAATTTACAGGAGAGGGTTTTCAATTATCGCCTTCACAGGGCACAAAAAGTTGTTGAGGAAGCTTCTGGCATCCTTTCCAATAAGTGGCATGTATTGCGCACTCCCATCAACTTGGACATGCAGGATGCTATCACTGCAGTTAAATCAGCGTGTGCTCTGCACAACTTTGTTCTGGAGCGTGATGACTTCATTTTTGAAGACTCTCTCACTCACCGCATGGAAAGAGCCCGTTGGACTAGAACTCAGGACAACATGCATAGTGCAAACATCCGGGAAGATTTTGCATCCTTCTTTATGTCTCCCACAGGACAGCTCCCCTGGCAAGCTACGTCTAGTGAAAATTATTAAATAAGAATTTCTAAAAGTTTAAGTTCTACTCTCTTGTTCTCTTGCCTGGAAAAAATACTAAACACTGGTAATTGTGACTATACGCAAAAATCACTCATTGGGGACTAAGTATTCCTTTAAAAGTCCTTATTGAATAGTGACCTGCTGTTAACTCACATTTTTGTCTTATGCTTTATTACTTGTATATCCTTCTTTTTGTAGACCATTCAGATGCATACTTCTTTGTAACTGAAAAAATGGACTTGTCTTTTCAATGTTTGTTTTTCAATGTTTATTCCTTAAAATGTATTAAAACAAAAAAAATAATCCACTGATTGATAGGATTACTTCTATCTTTAATAACTAATGCTCACAAATTATCACCGGGCCCAATGTCTAGCCAGATGTGCACAGTGGAAATTTTTGAAATCCTGACTTCTAGAAACACTACCTCAAACTTCTGACAGGGCCCACATGTTTGGAGTGCATACTACTGCAATGCTGTACAATAAGGCCCCGTTCACACAGGGGCGATCCGACTTGGGGGGGCGACCTCGGAGCGGCCGGCACGGACTTCATAACATTGAAGTCTATGACGGTCGCGCCGGGTCGCTCCTATTAGAACGGGTCCGCAGCTTCCCTATGGAAGGCGACCTTTGAGGCGACCAGGTCGCCTCACAGGTTGCCTTAGTGTGAACGGGGACTTATACTAGCTAGGTTCTCTTTATGAAAATAAACAATTTTAAGTATGTAATACAGTAGTGCAGTGTCAATAAAAACAAAAAAAAAAAAACAAAAGGCATACCGTACAGACATATAGATTACCCTTGTTGCCTTTTCTGTGAGGATAAGTATATCTTCAAATCTGGGAAAACGTCATGCCTAATTTCTTCCCAGCCTCTCTGCCACTTGTAATGGGTCTAGTTCTTGTAATGGGCATCACTGGGGTCATAGTGCATCATGTGGACCCTCACCGAAGTATGAGGGTCAAAGGATCACAGGATCAGTGTGTGATAGCCTACAATGTATCTTCCTTGGTCACTGGACTACCTGGGGCATCAGTAGAAATGTGATGCATTGTAATTATTATCTTTTAATGGTATCGGGGTATTTACATCTTTGGAGATACACCTGGCTTGGAGGAGTTTGGCAGTTGGTTCCTTACCAGGACATAAGCTCTGTCGACCTTTTATAGCTATATAGCATAGGGGTCATCGGTGTCCGGTAAGTGAATACCTAAAGGGGGAGGACCGGCACTTGCTCACTGCACCGAAAAGATTGCATGATTGTGCACTTTCTTTCTGGCACTCCAGCACTTTCGTGGGACCCATTTTTTGGGACTGTTTACATCTAATCATCTATTGAGATCTTAATGAATTTTTTTATCTGGACTGGCACCTTATTTTATTATTGTTTATATCTATATGCTTTCTACACTTCAGCCTTTTTGCACATTTTTGCAATACTGCACGGTGCACTTTAAGAGTTTTGTATTGTAGAACATTATATATTTTTTATGTGTATGATTCACATTCAATACTATTTTGCGCTGTGTATATATATTTTCTTGCACTTGAGGATTTTGGGCACACCACAATTCATGAACAGCTGCATTTCGGTTTTTATCATTGATATCATGTTATTTTAGTTAATCACTGATCTTTGCGCTGTATTTGCACTGCACTTTAGTTTATTTGGTCACCACCATTTTGAACAGCAGCATTGAAGTTCACAGTAGTATAGTTGTTTTTCCTGAGCGCGGTACACACCTACCTTTTAGTTTAGCAGATATACAATATCTCACAAAAGTGAGTACACCCCTCACATTTTTGTAAATATCTTATTAAATCTTTTCATGTGACAACACTGAAGAAATGACACTTGGCTACAATGTAAAGTAGTGAGTGTACAGCTTGTATAACAGTGTAAATTTGCTGTCCACTCAAAATAACTCAACACAGAGCCATTTAATGTTTAAACCGCTGGCAACAAAAGTGAGTACACCCCTAAGTGATAATTTCCAAATTGGGCCCAAAGTGTCAATATTTTGTGTGGCCACCATTTTTTTCCAGCACTGCCGTAACCCTCTTGGGCATGGAGTTCACCAGAGCTTCACAGGTTGCCACTGGAGTCCTCTTCCACTCCTCCATGATGACATCACGGAGCTGGTGGATGTTAGAGAGATGTTGCGCTTCTCCACCTTCTGTTTGAGGATGCCCCACAGATGCTCAATAGGGTTTAGGTTTGGAGACATGCTTGGCCAGTCCATCACCTTTTTGCCCTCAGCTTCTTTAGCAAGGCAGTGGTTGTCTTGGAGGTGTGTTTGGGGTTGTTATGTTGGAATACTGCCCTGCCGCCCAGTCCCTGAAGGTAGGGGATCATGCTCTGCTTCAGTATGTCACAGTACATGTTGACATTCATGGTTCCCTCAATGACCTGTAGCGCCCTAGTGCCGGAAGCACTTGGGCAGCCCCAGACCATGAAACTCCCACCATAATGCTTGACTGTAGGCAAGACACACTTGTCTTTGTACTCCTCACCTGGTTGCCGCCACACGCTTGACACCATCTGAACCAAATAAGTTTATCTTGGTCTCATCAGACCACAGGACATGGTTCAAGTAATCAATGTTCTTAGTCTGCTTGTCTTCAGCAAACTGTTTGTAGGCTTTCTTGTGCATCATCTTTTAGAAGAGGCTTCCTTCTGGTATGACAGCCATGCAGATGAATTTGATGCAGTGTGCGGCGTATGGTCTGAGTACTGACATGCACTCAACTTGTTTAGTTGACCATGGCGATGTTTGTTCTGCGTGGAACCTGTCCTGTTAAATCACTGTATGGTCTTGGCCACCGTGCTGCATCTCAGTTTCAGGGTCTTGGCAATCTTCTTATAGCCTAGGCCCTCTTTATGTAGAGCAACAATTCTTTTTTTTTTTTTTTTTTTTTTTTTTTTTTTCAGATCCTCAGAGAGTTGTTTGTCATATGGTGCCATGTTGAACTTCCAGTGACCAGTGTGGGAGCGTCAGAGCGATAACACCAAATTTAACACACCTGCTCCCCATTCACACCTGAGACCTTGTAACACTAACTAAGTCACATGACACCGGGGAGGGAAAATGGCTAATTGGGCCCAGTTTGGACATGTTCACTTAGGGGTGTACTCACTTTTTCTGCCAGCGGTTTAGACATTAATGGCTGTGTGTTGAGTGATTTTGAGGGGACAGCAAATGTACACTGTTATACAAGCTCACTACTTTACATTGTAGCAAAGTGTATTTTCTTCAGGGTTGTCACATGAAAAGATTTAATAATAAAATATTTACAAAAATGTGTGAGATACTGTACATGGGGGCGGCTGTCCAACCAAAACCTTGTTTAGGGTTGAGCTAGTATGAGGAAGGGTTAGTTATATAGTTAGGCATGTTGGGAAAAAAAAGTCATAAGTCTGTCTAGTTCAACCACTAGAAATGATTAAATAATTTGAAAACCTCCATAAACCAGAACACAATACCCACAGTTGGTCCAGAGAAGGAAAAACCCTTAAAGTGGTTATAAAGGCTAAAGGTTTTTTACCTTCATGCATTCTACAGCCCCCAAATACTCACCTAAGCCCCCTCTTGATCCAGTGATGTGCACAGGAGCCCCGGCTGTCCTGGCTCTCTGTCTCCTCATTGGCTGAGACACAGCAGTGGGAGAAATAGACTCCCACTGCTGTCAATCACAGCCAGGACGCCAATGAGGATAGAGCAGGGGCGGGGCCACACTGTGGCTCTATGTGTCTAATGGATGCATAGAGCGGGGCTCGGGAGCCCCCATAGCAAATTACCTGCTATTGGGAGCACTGGACATAAGGGAGGAGCTCCGGTGGGGGACCCGGGGAGAATCAGGGGTGCTCTGTGCAAAACCATTACACAGAGCAGGTAAGTAAAACATGTTTAAAAAAAAATGCCTTTAATATCACTTTAAAGCAAGGTCCAAATTTGCTCCAGCAGGGAAAGAGAAATCCCTACTGTTCCCCCTGCTTCAATTTACGAATAATGGAGGCCACTGTGCTCATTGGGAGATGCAAAAATGTTTCTGTAGCCTTCCCCACATCTGTTATAGTTAGTGAGGTTGAAAAAAAAAAACACCAGTCCATCCAGTTTAACCTATGTTGAGTGTGCATGTGTGTGTTTGCTGTCAATAGTATATTGTATCCCCCTGTATGTTGTGGTCGTTAAGGTGCTCATCATTATCGACGTTCCCTGCTGATACCACTGCTTGTGGAAGAGAATTCCACATCCTTACCGCTCTGACGGTAAAGAACCTTTTACGCAGTTTAAGGTTAAACCGATTCTATTCCAATTTTAGTAAATGGCCGTTTCTCCTTTTATATTCCCTTTTGCTAAAAAAATTGTTCCCTATACTAGGGTCACTAGTACGATATTTGTACATTGATATCATATCCCCTCTCAAGAGAGAATAAGTTCAATGCTTGTAGTCTTTCCTCATAGCTGAAATCCTCCATTCCCTTTATTAGCTTTGTTGCTCTTCTCTGGACTCTCTCCAGTTCCAGCACATCCTTCCTGTGGACCGGTGCCCAGAACTGGATGGCATACTCGAGATGCGGCCGGACCAGAGTCTTGTAGAGTGGGAGAATTATCTTTTTATCTCTGGAGTGAATCCCCTTTTTTATACATGCCAGTATTCTGTTAGTTTTGCTTGCCAGCAGCTTGGCATTGCATGCCATTGCTGAGCTTGTCGTCTACTAGGACCCCCAGGTCCTTTTACATCTTACATTCCCCCAAAGGTTCTCCCCTTAGTGAGTAACTTGCGTTCGTATTTCTGAAACCCAAATGCATTACCTTACATTTTCCAACATTAAACCTCATTTGCCATGTAGATGCCCACGCCTTATTTTGTTCAGGTCTTCTTGTAAAGTTTCCACATCCTGTGTAGAAGTTATTGCCCTGCTTAATTTAGTATCGTCCACAAATATGGAGATTGAGCTGTTTATCTCATCCTCTAGATTGTTCATGAATAAATAAAACTGGATTGGTCCCAGGACAGATCTTTGGGGGACCCCACTTTCCACACCAGACCTTTCCGAGTACTCCCCATTTATCACCACCCTTTGGACTCACCCCTGAAGCCAGTTTTCAAACCAGGTACTCACCTTATGGTCCATACCTACGTACCTTTAGTTTGTGCAGTAAACGTTTGTGGGAAACTGTATCAAATGCCTTTGCAAAATCCAGATACACCACATCCACAGGCCATCCATTATCTAGATCGCAGCTCACTTCTTCATAGAAGGTTAATAGATTGATCTTGCTAACTGGCCTGTAGTTCCCAGGGATATATCTTGGCCCTTTTTTAAATATTGGTACCACGTTAGCTTTTCTCCAATCAGTTGGTACCAGTCCCGTCAGTAGACTGTCCATAAAAATTAGGAACAATGGTCTGGCTATCACCTGGCTGAGTTCCTTAAGGACCTTTTTAGGTGTAAGCCATCTGGTCACGGTGACTTATTTATGTTACAATTTTCAAGTCTAGTTCTGAGTCTGTATTCTGTTAACCATGAGAGTGCTTCCTGTGATGTGTTTAACTTTAACATTACAGTCTAGGTTACTGTATCCCCCAATTCTTTTGTGAAGACTGAGCAGGAGAATTTATTTAGAACCCTTGCCTTCTCTCTGTCCTTTATAGCCAGATTCCCTTCATCGTCCTTTATGGGGCGAATATGTTCTGGCCTCAGTTTTTTACTATTTATATAATTAAAGAATTTCTTTTTTTTTTTTTTTTTTTTTTTACTCTTCCGCTATATACCTTTCGTGTTCTATCTTAGCCACCTTGATTGCTCTCTTTTTTTTTTTTTTAAACTTCTTTTTTATTGAGTTTTTGTCAGACAAACAAAAAAGTATAAATACATTACAATAAAATAGAGTACACGATATCCACAAAAATAACCACAGATCATGAAAATCTATAACAAAAGTGAAATGAGAGCTAAAACACATATCTATGAACATTCGTTAGCCAATAAAGACAATGGCATGTTATAACATATTCATCCTAATTAACTCAATACAAGAAACTCAGCAGTAATAGCAAATGGTGGTCAGTACTGTATTCATTCCCTGAAGCGGTGTGCAGAACCAGAAATGGACCCCACCGTGCCCACACGCCCTACTCAGTTAAACCAAAGCGGAGCTACAGGTGTCGGCCTGGTCAACCCATCCACCCCAAATCTTTGTAAATTTCTCTGGACAGCCCCTGGCTTCATAAGTCAGTTTGTATAAGGGTAGAACTTGGTTAATTAGGTTTTTCCAGAGATCAAGTGGGACCCTATCCGTATGTACTTACTGCATCACCACGGTCTTCCTGGCATAAAACAACAGGAGACTTATGCCCCGTACACACGTGCAGATTATCTGAAGACTTTTGTCTGCAGACTTACCTTTTCTATGTAGTGCAAGGGCCTGCCGGATTGCATACAAATTGAAAGTGTTTAGGTTTGACCTCATATTACATGGTTTTGGTAAGTCTGCAGACAAAAGTCTTCAGATAATCTGCACGTGTGTACGGGGCATAAGGAACTGTTTTTGGTGAGATCGAAGATCAACTTCTCAGAGAATCCCCAATATGCACCATTTGGGGTTGCAAACATTTTTTTTTTAAAGGTATTTTATTAATAGAACACAAAAAAAACACAAATAACAATCCGATACAGATAAAGGAGTGCAGCAAAGGAGAAAACAAAGTATTTCCAAGAATCATACAGATACAAATACAGTTCTAGAAAGTAAAATTACATCAGTTACAGTATCATAAACATAAGGCACCACCTTTGACTCCCTCCTCCCCGCACCTCCCCCTCCCACCAGAAAACTCTCTCTCTTTTTTTTTTTTTTTAATTTCTTTTATTGGAAAACCCTCAAATATTATGAGGAACAAATGAAAGAAAATTAGCATAACCCTTCACAACGTACGTTCTTGCAACAAAAGTAAAGAAGTATGCAACCCACTACAGGTAGACACCACCACCCCCCACTTAGCCCCCGTCACAGTAAGATATAGTTAGAAGCAAGGTTGCCAATAATGAAAGATAAGGTGGCACAATCGTCAATGCAAATGTTCTCTATATTACCATCCCGAGGACCTAAACCTCCCTGGACCCCAGAACCGAGTCCATCCATGAGGACCATACTTTAGCAAATTTTTTCGTGGAACCTCTAGCTAAATATGTGAGCTTATACATGGGAAGAGCATTATTGACCAATTCCACCCAGGCCACAACCGTAGGCGGAGCATCCTGCTTCCATCGCAGGGCAATCAGTTTCTTGGCATAGAAAAATAGAATACACAGCAGAGTTCTCTGGGACTGTCGAATACCCTCCTCCTCCAGATTGCCGAGCAGGCATCTGTCCGGGGAGCAAATATTCAGAAGCGCCAATTTGTCCGCAATAAAAGTACATACCCCCTTCCAAAAGGACTGGATCAGTGAGCACGACCAGACCATGTGGAAGAAGTCCCCCCGAACCACCTGGCATCGGAAACACAACGGAGAGGCGAGCCTCCCCATCGCAAACAGACGAGCGGGAGTGTAGTAAATTCTATGCAAATAATTTAACTGAATAACCCTATCCCCTGCAGCTATCAGCCCATGGAACTGAGCACCGAGCAGATCATCCCAGTCCACCAGCTCCAATTGTGGTACATCCACTTGCCACTTTGCCCGAAGGGACACCATCTTCTCCCCACCACCACCAAGAATCAGGCCACAGTATCTGGAGATAAGTTTAGTGTGATCGGGATCTAGCAATTCCTTCTCCAAACGAGCCGGAGCTAGGTGCACCCCCCGAAGCCCAAACTGGGTGGCCACCGTATGTCGAAGTTGCTAGTACAGAAACCAGCACGTCGAGGGAACCCCCAGCTCCGCCCTCAGCTCAGCAAAGGACTTAAACTCACGGTCCCTAAACAACTGATGAGCATATTTTAAATCAAATCCCGCCCACCTTCTGGGAGAGTCCAGCTTGTATAACTCCGGTAGTCCCGGGTTAAACCACAAGGGAGCATTAGGAGACCCATTAAAGGAAGAACCCCCCCTCTTAGCATTACACATATGGACAATCTTATACGACAACCTAAGGATAGCCGCACCCTCCACCGGGTAGGGACCTTTCCTGTACAGAGAGTTCAACAGTGCCTCGTAAGATCCCATCACCGCCGCCGATGTGGTAACCGCTGCATTCGGCAGGTCAGGGAAGAACCAGGCATGCACATGCGTTAGTTGAGCAGCCAGGTAATAAGCCTGCAGATCCGGAGCCGCCAGACCCCCAGCCTGAGCTGGGAGTTTCAACGTGCCAAGAGAGATCCGCGCCGGCTTTGCCCCCCAAATAAAAGAGACTAGTATGGAGTCAATACTTGCAAACAGCCGCTTGGGAAGATACACCGGTGCTTGCCAAAATAGGTAGAGAAAGCGGGGCAAATAGATCATTTTAAAGATATTAATTCTACCCATCAGGTTGAGTGGTAATTTGCTCCAGGTGGCCAGGGTTTGCTTCAGCCTCTGTATCATCGGAGCAATATTATTATCAACATACCTCTCCACCGGTTGCTGGATGAGCACGCCCAAGTATCGAAATTTAGTCGCCACCTGGAGGCTGCGCGGAAGCACCAAGTCAGAAGCTCGGTGCGGGTCAAAGGGGAACGCCACAGACTTATCCCAATTAACCTTGAACCCTGAGAGCCTCCCAAAGGACTCTATCACTTCCAAGGCAGCATCTAAGGAGTCCCGGGAATCAGCTAAATAAAGGAGCATATCGTCAGCATATAAAGATGTTTTCTCTTCCAACTCTCCCACCCGACATCTGCGAATCCTCTCATGACGCCGAAGTAGAGTCGCCAGTGGCTCCAGTGCCAAGGCAAACAACAGGGGCGACAAAGGGCACCCCTGTCGAGTACCTCGGCATACGGAAAATTGTTCCTTAACCCTGTTATTGACCCGCAGTCGTGCCACCGGTGAATCGTAAAGCAATTTCACCCACCTGACAAATTTCGGACCAAATCCCAGGCGACCCAGCACTGCGAATAAATAGGGCCACTCCACCGAATCAAATGCTTTATGGGCATCTAAGGATAATATAAGTCTAGTGTCCGCTCCAGAAGGTGGAGCCTGCAGGTTGATAAAAAGGCGGCGCAGGTTGATGGCCGTAGAGCGCCCTGGAATAAATCCAGTTTGATCTGAGTGAATAATCTTAGAGATAACTGCTTTCACCCTACGGGACAGAACCTTCGCCAGAATCTTAACATCAACATTAATCAGGGATATTGGCCTATATGATTCGCAGTACTTCGGGTCCTTGTTGGGCTTAGGTATCAACACTATCAAAGCCTCTCGAAGAGAGGGAGGGAGCGCCCCAGTCTCAAAAGCTTCAGCATAGATCTTAGACAGCCGGGGGACCAGGGTTTCCGAGTAAGCTCTATACCACTCAATCGGAAAGCCGTCCAATCCCGGCGTCTTATTGGCTGCAAAAGAGGAGATCGCAGCCACAATCTCCTCAGCGGTAATAGGACCCTCAAGAGACCTACTATCCTCCTCCTCGAGTATCACCATCGGGATATCTCTCAGGTAAGAGTCCAGATCCGCCTCAGAGTAGTCAGCCCTAGAGGAGTACAAGGACCTAAAAAAATCTAAAAAGGCACCCGCTGTGACGAGACCAATCTCGCCACTGGGCGTTGGAGAAGCCTGGTTGCTCGCCTCCTGCAATGTGACTATGGACCCTCTCATCAGCCCATGCTAAACATAAACACCATGGCAATTTGACTGTGTTTGTGGCATCTGAGCGCTGTTTGGATATGTTGAGCGCTCAGATCCGGGCTATCTGGGGATGGGTTGAATGTGGGGGTTCTGTTCAGTAGACTGGGAGTTATGCATTTTTGTGTCTTTTTGTGTTTCTTTAACCAATGTGGCTAATGGAGTCTTGCCTCTATCCTGGAAGCTAAAACGTATTCCTGTAAACTGTAAGGAACAGGAAGTCAACTCCTAATATGGTCATCCCAGGAAGTTCTGAGGAGACAGACTGTCTAAGGTGGCTCCCCATTCACCTTTTGTCAGGTGTGCTAATGACCTGACCTGTTGTCTGCTAAGGGAGGTATTGACACTCAGAGCAATATGTATTGAGGGCTCGTTAGGGAACCATTGTTCTGTGTCTGACTATAGTTTACATTGATTGCCCCCTGGGGCTTCTGTCTCCTTGCATTAGTCAAAGCTATCTGACCAATCACTGTTGACTCATTTTTAAGCCCTCATTTGCATGGGCTGGAGAGGACCTTATTGGGAACTGCAAGTACTTTACAATTGACCAATGGGAAAGCGGTTGTTGGGGGAAGGATGTTCCAATTTCTGTATAAAAGTGTGCTGTGTTCTTCCAATAAATGTTGTTGTTCCTGTTTTACCCTCAACTCGGAGCTTTGTCTCGTTATTGGGGGAATCTGCTGCAGGGATTGCTATGGTCTTCCATACTCCCTTAGAGAATCACTAAGCTCTTGTAAGAGCTTGTGTAAGAGCTTGTTCTGCTGCACTCTCTGGGGAAAGAGAGGGTCACCCACAGGAACCTGGAGCCTTGTCGTTGGTCCAGGGTGGGTAGGAGATGCCAAGACCCTAACCAAGCTGCGGCGGTTCGTGGAGTCTGAAGTGCTTACGGTGTCTGGTGGAGTGCTTGGAGCCCTCGGGAAGCACTAGGAGCATCTGTCAACGGAGGTACCTGCTCAGGGGTGCCCTGTTCCGTAACACCCGCTATCTCTGTACCCTCTGTACATAACCGCTGCTGACCATCATACACACCAGCAATGGCCGCGACCGGATGTTCAGAACGAGAGAGATACGCCAAAATCTTACTCTTTTTATCGCCATATTCAAACACACGTTGCTTTTGGTAGAGTAATTTTTTTTGAGTCTTTTCTATTAAAACAAGATCCAGTTGTCGAGCACTATCCCGCCACAGGGAGTAATTAGCCGAGGAGGGGTTTTTAATGTATTCCATTTCAGCCTTAGTCGCCTCTGATTGGAGAGATTCCACCCGCCAAGCTCTGTCCTCCCTGAGTTGCTTAATCACACCAGCCACCGAGCCCCGCATGGTAGCCTTAAAGGCATCCCATACCATAGCACCGGAAGCCGTCTCCTGATTGACCAGCCAGAAATGAGCCATCTCCTTTGCAGTGATATTGAAAAAAATCTCCTCATTGAGCCACTGAGGGCTCAGGCGCCATAATTTATAACCGATTGAGGGAGAGAGGCCAAGCCTAATCAGCATAGGAGAGTGGTCCGATATGGCCCTGGGCAAGTAGGAGACGGACAGCAATTTCGGGAGCAGGTCATGGGAGACCAAACAAAGGTCTAGCCTGGAGAGAGTCTTGTAGGATGCCGAGTAACAGGAGTACTCTCTACTATTTGGGTTCCTCCATCTCCAGCAGTCCACTAGCTGGTATTTTCCGACCAAAGCCGCCAGCGAGGAGGAAGCCGCTACCTCACCCGGGTACCTATCTATAGCAGGTCACATCACTGCATTAAAATCTCCCGCTATCAATAAGGGTCCCTCAGCCACCTGCAGTAATTGGGCCATCACCTTGTCCCAGAAGGCCAGAGTGAATGGAGGTGGGACATAAACAGACAAGAATGTATACACCATTATCAATTTGCAGCAAAACAATGACGTAGCGCCCATAGACATCAGTAACAACATGTTTCACCGAGCACTTAAGTGAGCGGGCCACTAGTATGGATACCCCCCGGGCATGAGTAGAGAACATGGAGTGAAAGCCATGTGCCACGAATGCCCTCTTAAGGGCCAGAACCTTGGATCCCGTTAAGTGCGTTTCTTGTAAGAATATGACATGAGGGGTATATTTTTGCATGTAATTAAATACCAGGGCTCTTTTCACTTTGTCATTAAGGCCCCTGACATTCCAGGAGAGTATATTCAAATTGTCTACAGCCATGGCTTGAGAAAAAACAGTCCCAGTCCGGTGAGCCCTCCCAGTGATTGGCCAGCAGGGGGCAGTGCAGCATCTGCCGTGGGAAGCACTCGTGTCCAAGAGATAGTGAACATATGAAGTACCTGTGAAGGGTAAAAATCAGTCCCGAACAAAAACAGTAAAACAAAAAGGAAACCCAAACCCCCCCACCCTGCTCGATGCCCCAACATGCCCGAGCCTGAACCCCAAACCAAACCAAGTAAGCAGAATAGGTGGAGAACCGGTCATAAGAAGTATTCCTAGTGTGCCACCATATAGTCAAACTTCAGTATAGTTACCAGCCGGGGTAAATGGTCAGGAGAACTCATCCCTTAGGTAATGAAAGTAATCCACGGCACAGGTAACATCCCCAACACGTAGACAGTACCACAAACCGGGGGGAAGGAGGAGGCAGACCCCCCGCCCTCCTATGCTCTCACGCTCTGCCCAAGGAGTCCAGCCACTGATCCGCAGGATCCAAAAAGAATTGTGTCTTGCCCCCACACACCACACGCAATTTAGCAGGATATAACATACTGTAGGGTAGCTGCCTTTCCCTGAGACGCTTCTTGACATGCACAAACGCTGCCCTTTGCTTCTGCGTGCCCGCCGAGAAATCCGGGAAGATAGTAATGACAGCATTGTTAAAGCGGAACTCCGGCAACTCCCTGGCCTTCCGCAAAGCCGCATCCCTGTCTCTATAATGAAGGATCCTTGCCAGTAAGGGTCTAGGCCTGGCTCCCGGGGCCTTAAAGGGGACCCTATGAGCCCTTTCTATGACAAAAAGTGATGAGAAGGTTTTAGGACCCAACGCCTGTTTCAGCCACGATTCCACAAAAGCCTCAGGATTCCTGCCCTCAGCCCCTTCAGGAAGGCCCAGGAAGCGAAGATTATTGCGACGCAGGCGGTCCTCCATGTCCCCCAGCTTGGCCGCCTGAGCCTTCTGTTCCACCTGTATGTTTCTAAGGGCTGCAGGGAGAGGGAAAACATCATCCTCCACCGAGCTTATGCGCTGTTCAGCAGTGGTGACCCTTTGTCTAAGCTTCTGGACATCATCTTTGAGGAGGGAAAAGTCCACCCTGAGAGCGTCAATGTGGGACGTGAGGGAGGTCTGGCAAGTCTTAATTGTGTCCATTATCTGGGACAGGGAGGGTTCAGGTACCTGAGAAGAGCGTGGATCCGTAGACTCTGCTCCATGCTGGGTACCTGGCGAAAGCGCCGGCCACTCCGGACTGTCTCCCATCCAGGATGCTTGAGCGGCTGCAGCGAACGTTCCGCACGTGTGAGAGGACCGGGCGCCATCTTGGGCCTGCGCCGAGGGACACGGATCGCGGTCTGCGGGGGACATCGGTCTGTCCCTGCCGTACTTCACCTTATCAGGCAGATGGAGGATCAGTCAGGGAGTCGGAGGAGGTAAGTAGCAAGCGATTTAAACCCCCGGATGACACAGGATTAGGCACAGGATTATCGGTCGGCAGCGGAGCTAGGAGAAAACGCTCCTCACATCCCGGAAGTCAGCCACGCCCATGGGGTTGCAAACATTAGGTAGGCCCAGAGACAGGGAGATGAATTGGGTCCAGAGACCAAAAAGGCCTGATTTTCGTACAGCCCCACAACATATGAAGCAAATCCCCATGCACTCCACAACATTTATAACACTCCGGATTGGGTTTCTGTTTCATAAAGAACAACCTATAAGGTGTATAATAGGTTCTATGAAAAATGCGTAGCTGTATCAGACGGTCCTTGGCAGATATTGGAGTCTTAAAATATACTTCCAACAACTCCTCCCAGTCATCGTCCGAGAGATCCGGGATGTCCCTCGTCCACCTGGCCCTAATAGCATCCAGTCTAGACGGCATACTACTAATCAGAACACTATAGTAGGAGCTGGTTAATTTGGTATGCACATCCTGCAACAACTCCTTTTCCAGAGGAGAGTTGCAGAGAGAGACAGTGCCAGGCCCGAATTGGGCAATTGCCGCGTGTCATAATTGGAGATAACGGTAATGCCAAGAGCCAGGTATGCGAAAGTCCATGCGAAACTGCTGAAATGTCTTAAAAAGCCCCTCCTCAAACAGTTGGTGAGCATACTTTAAACCTTTCCCCGCCCATTGTGCCGCATCTTGAGATGCAGAAAAGTGAGGTAAACTAGGATTACACCACAGAGGTTGATTCGGAGAAAAGAGTTCCGGTGATACCGATAACAAAATTTCACCCCTGATATAAATCTTAAGGGAAGATGCCAAAAGCGCTGTACCCTCAAAGGCGGCAACGCTGTGTCGATAAATAAGATTAGCAAGTGTCTCATACGAGGAAACTACCGCAGCCCCGGCAGCCGTAGCCACATTGCCCCTCTGAGGGAAGAGCCATCCATGAATATGTACCAGTTGTGCTGCATAGTAATATAGGCGCAGGTTCAGGAGAGCAAGGCCCCCCCATTACCACCGGTTGTTCCAGCGTAGCAATGGAAAGCATAGGTGCCTTTGGGTACCACAGGAACCCTGAAATGAGGGAGTCAAGTTCCCTAAAAAACTTATTTGGTATAAACACTGGGAAGTTGGCCAAGATGTATAAGAATTTGGGCAGCATAACCATATTAAACAAATTTACCCAACCGGTCAGAGTTAGTGGCAGATGCTTCCAGTGCTCCAACTTGGATCTAAAAAGAGCCAAACAGGGGAGAAGATTATTGGTCAGATACAGTGACAGGGGCTGCTGAACCTGGACTCCTAGATATCGGAAGGAAAACGTAAACCTTAAGGGGCACCCCTCCGGCAGAGAAAGAGGGGTGTCCATGTCCACCGGAAACAAACTGGATTTAGACCAGTTGACCCGAAAACCGGAGAAAAAACCGAAGTCTTGGATAAGTTGAAGTACCGTCCTAAGCGAGTTTTGAGGATCAGTCAAATATAACAACATGTAATCTGCATAAAGAGAGACTCTCTCCTCTAGGGTCCCCACACACATACCGCGGATATGCGTGGAGGTTCTCAGCAGTTGGGCAAGAGGTTCTACGGCGAGCGCAAAAAGTAGGGGGACAGTGTGCAGCCTTGCCGCGTTCCCCTATGTATTTGCAGGGGATTAGACACCACCCCATTCACCCGAATACAGGCCAGCGGTCGATTGTACAAAATCCTAAGCCAGGTAAGGAAGACCTTCCCAAAGCCAAACTTCTCCAGTATGTAGAATAGATACGGCCACTCCACAGAGTCAAAAGCCTTCTGTGTGTCGAGTGAGAGGACCACCCTAGGCAGAGGAGAAGGATTTGGGGTCTTAAAGTTAGTAAACAAACAACGAATATTCGTGTATGCAGAGCGACCCGGAATAAAACCCGTCTGATCTATCCCCACTATGGAGCTAATCACCTTATTAAGTCGTAGCGCAAGAATTTTAGTTAGGATTTTAAGTTCAACATTAATAAGCGATATGGGCCGGTAGGAGTCACAATAGTGTGGGTCCTTATTAGGTTTTGGAATTAAGACTACAAGGGCTTCGCGCAGCGAAGCAGGCAGAGAACCCCCATGGTATAGTGTTTTAAAAAGTACTAAAAGCCGTGGCAGTAACAGTTCCCCATGATGTAAATACCATTCCACGGGGAAGCCGCCCTGGCCCGGAGTCTTATGCTTGGGAAAAGTCTTGAGGGCCAGTTCCACCTCTTCCAGAGTGAATGGTGCATCAAGACTAGAGCTTTGGGCCACGCTGAGGCTGCAAAACGGAAAAGAAAGTGAGAAGGGCGGGGCTACATGTGGGCACTGTGCTGGATCAATAGAGATTCAGGTAAGTGTTCAGGGACAAGGAGGGGGGAAAATTAGTAATGCACCATTTTTTACCGTAAAGTGGTTGTAAACCCTTACATATACCCAGTGAAGCGACTGGCTCCAGGTGATTCAGAGAGATAAAACAAATCCTCCTACATAAGTTGTACCTGTTTATCTGCAGTCTTTTATTCATGCATTCAAAATGCAGAATTTATACAGGTTATCTACGCTTTAAGAAAGCAGGGGGAAGGGAGCTGAAGTTACATACTGAAGAGCTCAGTGAGGAGAGCTCTGAGAGCTGATTGGATGGAAGGGACACACCGGAACGGAGCTGAGGCTGTCAATTATAGGCCGACTCACGTTTTTTCTCTTGGTGCCAGGAAAACTTGTCAGAAGTGATTCATGCTAAAAGCAGAAGAGCGAAGCAGCAGACAGAAATGACACTAAGTGCTCTTAATTGAGGGATATGCTTTGTTCATTACTCATGTCTGAGGTTTACAATCACATTAACAACTTCCGGACTGCCCACCATGTATTTACGTCGGTACTTTGACATTGAATTCCGGTGGGTTTTTTTTATTGCCAAATGGCACAGGACTGCATAATACACAGAGCACGGGGCATAGGACTGCATAATACACAGAGCGCTGGGCACAAGACTACATAATACACAGCGCTGGGCACAAGACTACATAATACACAGAGAGCTGGGTACAGGACTGCAAAATACACAGAGCGCTGGGTACAGCACTGCATAATACATAGAGCACTGGGCAGAGGACTGCATAATACACAGAGCGCTGGGCACAGGACTACATAATATTCAGAGCGCTGGGCAGAGGACTGCATAATACACAGAGCGCTGGACAGAGGACTGCATAATACACAGATCGCTGGGCAGAGGACTACATAATACACAGAGCGCTGGACAGAGGACTGCATAATACACAGCGCTGGGCAGAGGACTACATAATACACAGAGCGCTGGGCAGAGGACTGCATAATACACAGAGCACTGGGCACAGGACTACATAATACACAGAGCGCTGGGCAGAGGACTGCATAATACACAGAGCTCTGGGCACAGGACTACAAAATACACAGAGCGCTGGGCACAGGACTACATAATATTCAGAGAGCTGGGCACAGGACTACATAATACACAGGGCTAGATTCAGGACTATATAATACACAGGAGGGTCTTAGGCATAGAGTGCAGGGTTCAGAGGTTTGCTATGCACAGAGGACACTTCTGCCCCCACATCCATAGCTCACCTCTGCACCCTTCTCTCACAGATTATCTCTGCAGCCACCTCTTAGCCCTTCCCCTACAACAGCTAAACTCTCCATCTCTCCATGCAGCTGCATCAGCTCTGAGCCCTGCCCTCACCTGTGTATAAACAGACCCCCCCCCCCTCCCATCTGCTCACCTCCCAGGTCTCAGCCCTCCACACAGTCAATTTGTGGCACTGCCTCTCTTCCACTGAACAGCAGCAGGAGTGGCAGTGGGATCGTCCAGTAGGGGGCATCAGTATCCAAGCCACCAGCCTGTTTCTGACTCTGTTTCTGACTCATGTGAATCCGGGGACAAAAATGGTGTATTCAATCCAGGGACACCTGGTCACCCTATCCTAAAAATCTATCCTAAAAGGAGCTTTGGCAAAAAAACACCAAAAGCTCCCCACTTCACGTTTAGGAGCTGTAGTGTATGTGAGGCCATAGTGTTGCTTCCTTGAATGTCTGATCTTCACAGAAGAGAGTTCATGAAGAGGAGGGAGGAGCAGTGCTTTTTTTTGATGCACGCAATGTAGGGAGACACAATTGTAGTCCCTAAATGCAAGGGTGGCTCCATAGGATGCTGCAGGAGAACAGAGCCACTCTGAAACAGGAAACCTGGGACAGTGGTCACGGCATCGGTTTAAACTGGAACACAGGCAAGGAATAAACGATAAAGAAGCTGCAAACTCAGTAAGTGAATAAATCAGCTACTGAAAGCGCTTAAAAAAACTGACAGTTTATTATCATTTAAAGCTAAACTGATACACTTTACATAGTTTTTTTGGGCCAAGCTGGCCCAAGCAAACTATGTCCCTCACTAACATGTGAGGGCGCTGTGTGATGCGGTATAAACTGTATGTAGCTATGGGTGGGAGCCGAGACCTTCCTGTCTCATACCCGGAACACAATAGAGTTTGTCTGATCGGCGCTCAGCCATTCATAGAAAGCGATGTATTCTAGCAATGAATACAAAGCTTCCTCTCTCTCTCTTTTTTTTTTAAGTTACACTTTTATTATGTACTTCAGCAATACAAGGAGTCTTACAAAAAGGAAATAATGATACATAACTTAGAGGTACAGCCATTATCACCGTACAATCAGAGCAGAATGAATCACAGTGTACTGCAAGTACAGAAATGATAAATGAGAACAGAGCTTATCCAACATGTTATACAAGAGTAGCAACTAGACCAAAAATGTCTACCTATTGGGGGAAAACCCCTTTAATATCAATGTCCGCTGTAGCAGTAGGTGTGTGGACATTAGATTACGATACCTTTTAAACAGGGTCTTGCTTACGTACTTAGTATTTTCCAAGGTAGAACTTAAATGCAAAAAAAAAAGAAAACAAAACAAAGCACTGCAATAGCACTCCAAATTACTAGTAGGTTATTTGCCAACTGACACAGGTCAAGTAGCATGTCCTACAATATACAGTATCTCACAAAAGTGAGTACACCCCTCACATTTTTGTAAATATTTTATTATATCTTTTCATGTGACAACACTGAAGAAATGACACTTTGCTACAATGTAAAGTAGTGAGTGTACAGCTTGTATAACTGTAAATTTGCTGTCCCCTCAAAATAACTCCACACACAGCCATTAATGTCTAAAGCACTGTTAACAAAAGTGAGTACACCCCTAAGTGGAAATGTCCAAACTGGGCCCAAAGTGTCAATATTTTGTGTGGCCACCATTATTTTACAGCACTGCCTTAACCCTCTTGGGCATGAAGTTCAACAGAGCTTCACAGGTTGCCACTAGAGTCCTCTTCCACTCCTCCATGATGACATCACAAAGCTGGTGGATGTTAGAGACCTTGCGATTCTCCACCTTCTGTTTGACGATGCCCCACAGATGCTCAATAGGGTTTAGGTCTAGAGACATGCTTGGCCAGTCCATCACGTTTACCCTCAGCTTCTTTAGCAAGGCAGTGGTCGTCTTGGAGGTGTGTTTGGGGTTGTTATCATGTTGGAATACTGCCCTGCGGCCCAGTCTCTGGAGGGGATCATGCTCTGCTTCAGTATGCCACAGTACATGGTTCCCTCAATGAACTATAGCTCCCCAGTGCTAGGACCACTCATGCAGCCCCAGACCATGACACTCCCACCATAATGCCTGACTGTAGGCAAGACACACTTGTCTTTGTACTTCTCACCTGGTTGCCAACACGCACGCTTGACACCATCTAAGCCAAAAAAGTTTATCTTGGTCTCATCAGACCACAGGACATGGTTCCAGTAAGCAAACTGCTGGCTTTCTTGTGCATCATCTTTAGAAAAGGCTTCCTTCTGGGATGACAGCCATGCAGACCAATTTGATGCAGTGTGCGGCGTATGGTGTGAGTACTGACATGCTCCCCCCCCCACCCCTCAACCTCTGCAGCAATGCTGGCAGCACTCATACTTCCATTTCCCAAAGACAACCTCTGGATATGACGCTGAGCACGTGCACTGAACTTCTTTGGTCGAACATGGTGAGGCCTGTTCTGAGTGGATCCTGTCCTGTTAAACCACTGTATGGTCTTGGCCACCTTTCTGCAGCTCAGTTTCAGGGTCTGTGCAATCTTTATGTGGAGCAACAATTCTTTTTCTCAGATCCTGTGAGAGTTCTTTGCCATGAGGTGCAATGTTGAACTTCCAGTGACCAGTATGAGAGAATGAGAGCGATAACATCAAATTTAACACACCTGCTCCCCATTCACACCTGAGACCTTGTAATACTAGCATGACACCAGGAAGGGAAAATGACTAATTGGGCCCAATTTGGACATTGTCACTTAGGGGTGTACTCACTTTTGTTGCCAGTGGTTTAGACATTATTGGCTGTGTGTTGAGTTATTTTGAGAGGAAAGCAAATTTACACTGTTATACAAGCTGTACACTCACTACTTTACATTGTAGCAAAGTGTAATTTCTTCAGTGTTAATTTAAAATAATACTTTATTAATTGTATACAATCTCACATAGACATCAATACATACATTAATAAGAAACAGTACTTCCTAAATAGATAAGCACTGAGCCCAGCACTACAATGGACAGTAAAAGCCTGGATATAGAATAACCCACACAAGGAAAATGTATACTGTACTGGTCTGAAACCATGGCCATAGAGAGGGTAGGGGTAGCCAATATTCAGGTGGTGGGTCCAAAGGTGTAGGTTGCTCTATTTCGCACTCACTTGCGCTTCTTCAGGAGCATATTATTGTGTAGCTGAGCGTTACTTCTCTACGAATAGATAAGGAGATTCATATTATAGACTTTACATACAACTAATTAAATTAAACACTTAAAATTGTCATACATATATCCATAGATCAATTTTTACTTACACAATCCTGTGATAAGTATAATAAAATGATCAGAGGAGGCATCAGGAACCATAGAATGTGTACAGCAAAGTTCGCCCTATATAGTTGTGGAGATGGGGGCAAATCAATGGAGAGATGTAGCTATTGTTAATACACAAGGGTAATAGATAGAGCTTGGCAGTAGGCCCTGCTCAAAAGCAATGATCACTTATTTGCAAGGTATTCAGGAATATAAATTGGAATGTTAACATTATCTCACTGTGTTTGGAAATATTATTAGCTAGTCTAAAGTGTGGTACTTCTTACCTATAATGGTTTTAAAAGTGTATCATAACTATGGTAGAGCAATGTTGATTGTAGTGGGTAAGCTATTAATATTCAAAAGAGGCTAATAACACAGTCCTCTCATCAAGATATCTTAAGATAAAATATGTATTTATATAACCAATGAGGGTATATATATATATATACAGGTATATATATATATATATATATATATATATATATATATATATAGAAGTGCCAATTGTAGTAATCAATTAGGTATGAGCCTGTCCTACCTTTGGTAGCTAATACAATAGTCACGGGTATCCAAAGTGTGCAAGCCACTCAAAATACTCCCACCAACAGATAGACAGTGCGGGGCTGGGCTAACCTTCGCCTTCAATCTTCCCACCGGTCCTCAAACGACACATAGCTGGAGGCCTCTCTACTCGTGTATTCTTCCCTGGCTTAAATGCACCCCAGCCGAGGCGTACCCGCCCGTGGACGCGGGCGTGTAACGTCACTCGGCCTGGCTAGATCCCCGCCTTCCTGACAAAACAGCGCATTCTCAGGGCATGTGAAACATGCACATGTGCAAGGGGCGCTGTGTAAAATGAGAAACAGAGGTTAATCTCTAGCACTCAGTGCGAGGTAAACACCTCCTACTGGTGCAGGGAAGCGCTGTCACTAAGATATCCAGTCCCTGTAGATGTGTAACGGTGCTACCAGCCGCACCCCCACTACAGGGCCAACATCCCTGCACATCCATGATGCCTGGAGCCTCCAATGTTATACAACTAAATCATCAAACAAACCTTTATAATTATGTATATATATATATATATATATATGTATGTATGTATGTATATATATATATATATATATATATATATATATGTATGTATGTATGTGTATATATATATATATATATATATATATATGTATATATATATATATATATATATACAGTGGGTACGGAAAGTATTCAGACCCCCTTAAATTTTTCACTCTTTGTTATATTGCAGCCATTTGCTAAAATCATTTCGGTTCATTCTTCTTCCTCATGAATGTACACATAGCACCCCATACTGACAGAAAAACACAGAATTGTTGACATTGTTGCAGATTTATTAAAAAAGAAAAACTGAAATATCACATGGTCCTAAGTATTCAGACCCTTTGCTCAGTATTTAGTAGAAGCCCCCTTTTGATCTAATACAGCCAGGAGTCTTTTTGGGAAAGATGCAACAAGTCTTTCACACCTGGATTTGGGGATCCTCTGCCATTCCTCCTTGCAGATCCTCTCCAGTTCGGTCAGGTTGGATGGTAAACGTTGGTGGACAGCCATTTTTAGGTCTCTCCAGAGATGCTCAATTGGGTTTAAGTCAGGGCTCTGGCTGGGCCATTCAAGAACAGTCACGGAGTTGTTGTGAAGCCACTCCTTCGTTATTTTAGCTGTGTGCTTAGGGTCATTGTCTTGTTGGAAGGTAAACCTTCGGCCCAGTCTGAGGTCCAGAGCACTCTGGAGAAGGTTTTTGTCCAGGATATCCCTGTACTTGGCCGCATTCATCTTTCCCTCGATTGCAACCAGTCGTCCTGTCCCTGCAGCTGAAAAACACCCCCACAGCATGATGCTGCCACCACCATGCTTCACTGTTGGGACTGTATTGGACAGGTGATGAACAGTGCCTGGTTTTCTCCACACATACCGCTTAGAATTAAGGCCAAAAAGTTCTATTTTGGTCTCATCAGACCAGAGAATCTTATTTCTCACCATCTTGGAGTCCTTCAGGTGTTTTTTTAGCAAACTCCATGCGGGCTTTCATGTGTCTTACACTGAGGAGAGGCTTCCGTCGGGCCACTCTGCCATAAAGCCCCGACTGGTGGAGGGCTGCAGTGATGGTTGACTTTCTACAACTTTCTCCCATCTCCTGACTGCATCTCTGGAGCTCAGCCACAGTGATCTTTGGGTTCTTCTTTACCTCTCTTACCAAGGCTCTTCTCCCCCGATAGCTCAGTTTGGCCGGACGGCCAGCTATAGGAAGGGTTCTGGTCGTCCCAAACGTCTTCCATTTGAGGATTATGGAGGCCACTGTGCTCTTTGGAACCTTAAGTGCAGCAGAAATCTTTTTGTAACCTTGGCCAGATCCGTGCCTTGCCACAATTCTGTCTCTGAGCTCTTCAGGCAGTTCCTTTGACCTCATGATTCTCATTTGCTCTGACATGCATTGTGATCTGGAAGGTCTTATATAGACAGGTGTGTGGCTTTCCTAATCAAGTCCAATCAGTATAATCAAACACAGCTGGACTCAAATGAAAGTGTAGAACCATCTCAAGGATGATCAGAAGAAATGGAAAGCACCTGAGTTAAATATATGAGTGTCACAGCAAAGGGTCTGAATACTTAGGACCATGTGATATTTCAGTTTTTCTTTTTTAATAAATCTGCAACAATGTCAACAATTCTGTGTTTTTCTGTCAGTATGGGGTGCTATGTGTACATTCATGAGGAAGAAGAATGAACCTAAATGATTTTAGCAAATGGCTGCAATATAACAAAGAGTGAAAAATTTAAGGGGGTCTGAATACTTTCCGTACCCACTGTATATATATATATATATATATATATATATATATACAGTGCTTTGCGAAAGTATTCGGCCCCCTTGAACTTTGCGACCTTTTGCCACATTTCAGGCTTCCAACATAAAGATATAAAACTTTTTTAACAAATAAAAAACTGAAAAATTGGGCGTGCAAAATTATTCAGCAGCCTTAAGTTAATACTTTGTAGCGCCACCTTTTGCTGCGATTACAGCTGTAAGTCGCTTGGGGTATGCCTCTATCAGTTTTGCACATCGAGAGACTGAAATTTTTGCCCATTCCTCCTTGCAAAACAGCTCAAGCTCAGTGAGGTTGGATGGAGAGCGTTTGTGAACAGCAGTTTTAAGTTCTTTCCACAGATTCTCGATTGGATTCAGGTCTGGACTTTGACTTGGCCATTCTAACACCTGGATATGTTTATTTGTGAACCATTCCATTGTAGATTTTGCTTTATGTTTTGGATCATTGTCTTGTTGGAAGACAAATCTCCGTCCCAGTCTCAGGTCTTTTGCAGACTCCATCAGGTTTTCTTCCAGAATGGTCCTGTATTTGGCTCCATCCATCTTCCCATCAATTTTAACCATCTTCCCTGTCCCTGCTGAAGAAAAGCAGGCCCAAACCATGATGCTGCCACCACCATGTTTGACAGTGGGATGGTGTGTTCAGGGTGATGAGCTGTGTTGCTTTTACGCCAAACATAAAGTTTTGCATCGTTGCCAAAAAGTTCGATTTTGGTTTCATCTGACCAGAGCACCTTCTTCCACATGTTTGGTGTATCTCCCAGGTGCATTGTGGCAAACTTTAAACGACACTTTTTATGGATATCTTTAAGAAATGGCTTTCTTCTTGCCACTCTTCCATAAAGGCCAGATTTGTGCAGTATACGACTGATTGTTGTCCTATGGACAGAGTCTCCCACCTCAGCTGTAGATCTCTGCAGTTCATCCAGAGTGATCATGGGCCTCTTGGCTGCATCTCTGATCAGTCTTCTCCTTGTATGAGCTGAAAGTTTAGAGGGACGGCCAGGTCTTTGTAGATTTGCAGTGGTCTGATACTCCTTCCATTTCAATATTATCGCTTGCACAGTGCTCCTTGGGATGTTTAAAGCTTGGGAAATCTTTTTGTATCCAAATCCAGCTTTAAACTTCTCCACAACAGTATCTTGGACCTGCCTGGTGTGTTCCTTGTTCTTCATGATGCTCTCTGCGCTTTAAACGGACCTCTGAGACTATCACAGTGCAGGTGCATTTATACGGAGACTTGATTACACACAGGTGGATTCTATTTATCATCACTAGTTATTTAGGTCAACATTGGATCATTCAGAGATCCTCACTGAACTTCTGGAGAGAGTTTGCTGCACTGAAAGTAAAGGGGCTGAATAATTTTGCACGCACAATTTTTCAGTTTTTTATTTGTTAACAAAGTCTGAAATATCCAATAAATTTTGTTCCACTTCATGATTGTGTCCCACTTGTTGTTAATTCTTCACAAAAAAATACAGTTTTATATCTTTATGTTTGAAGCCTGAAATGTGGCAAAAGGTTGCAAAGTTCAAGGGGGCCGAATACCTTCGCAAGGCACTGTACCTCTGGGACTGCCTCAGGGGCATAGCCAAAATTGTTTCCGCCTAGTCCTACTCCTGAAGAGAGAGCAGCATAAGCCCAATGGTCCAGAAGACATGGAGCTGTGTCTGTCAATGAACAAAAGAGAAAACCCTTTTTTTTTTAAGTGCTCATATATGACTATTGCTAAACTGTGATGTTTAATAAACTGACCTTTAATCTTTTAGTTTCTGCTGACATCACTGGCTGTTAGAATGGTTCCTGTCTCCGGCAGAGTGATGCCACATGCCAGCCGTATAGAGGTATTGGCTTATGCGGCTCCCGCTTCCTCCAGCGCCATCCACTCTGATGCTCTGGATGGTCAGGGCCGTCTTTAATATGGATTGGACCCTGGGCAAACATTTTCTTGGGGCCCCCCCCCTCACCCATGCAATTTAGCTCTCCACCCCAAAATCTCAAAAAAACATACACACACATAGAATTATCAAACAAAAAAACTTTAATAATGTAAACATAAAGAACATAAAGAGGGGAGGTCTGCCGGTCAGCCTGTCCTTCAGGCCTGGGAGTGGAGAGGAGGTTGGTGGAGTCTCGCTGTGCTGAGTGGCGGTACAGGCTCTTCTGCCAGCCCAGTGAAGTCCCCATCCAGAGCCTGCTGCCACTGGATCCGATTGAAGATATCACGGTCATGTGACTGCTGACTGGCCGCATGTGTGGGTGGAGACAGCGCTCCGGAGAGCCTACACTGACGCCCCCTGAAGTGGTCATAGGACTCCGGGATTGGAGTCACACTGCCTGGAGGCGCCAGTGTCACAGGCTGAGCAGAGGGCGCAAAAATCACTACTAACTCTATCCATTTTTGCAACCCCCCCCCCTCGGCCTGTGCCTCCAGTGGGCGCCAGTCCGGCCATCCCCTTCGTACGTTCCTGGGCCTGGCTCTGTATTGTGAAGAGGCAAGGGAAAGTAGCCTGCTTCCCCATGTACATTCTGGATAAAGTAACAGGTATATTTTACTGTAAGCACCCTTGAGAGCATTTACTTAGCATTCTACTGACTACTGCTCACTGTAACTGATGCCCAGAGAAAAATCCCGTACTTCCAGGTATGGGGTTTCAATACCTGGAAGTACGGGATTTTTCTCTGGGCATCAGTTACAGTGAGCAGTAGTCAGTAGAATGCTAAGTAAATGCTCTCAAGGGTGCTTACAGTAAAATATACCTGTTACTTTATCCAGAATGTACAGCTTATGACCTTTTAACATCATGGAAGCAGCACTGCAAGTGAAGACAGCTAACACACAGGCACAACCAACATTTAATTTTAAAAGAGTTATCTTCTTCTGATACCTGAGAAGCCAAGCCTTCTGTCGACCGCCGCTAATGCTAGCTGAAGGTGCCATCCATCCACCACTGACGTTGCCTGGAGCTGGAGGAGCCGACTGATGATGTCACGCATGTGGGCGGAGGTAGAGCCCTGTGACGACGGGAGCCGCCTACATCACACAGAGCTCCGGACTCTGGAGAGCCTGGGCTGGAGAGGAGAGTGGACACACTGCTGTCGGCTCCACTGTGCTTTGCTGTCCTGATGGCTACTCCGTCTCCTACCCCGAGGCCCTCCATCACATCACACACCATTCACAGCAAAGGGGCAGGGGCTAGTGCATCAGTTGAGCTCAAGGCCCCGCCCACTCCTCTTTGCTCGCTCCTAGATAGCAATGATCAGCGCGCGGCGCCGATGCCAGGTCCGGCCGGATGCCGTCTTCTTTGCACAGAATGTCACTGACAGTCTGAGAGACTGTCTAGACGCAGCGCAGCGGACTGGAAGTTTGGAATGGTAGATTTACATTACAGCGGTCAGCGCTGATTTGCAGCTTAAGGGGCAGCTCTGCTTTGGGCCCCTAAAGATTGACAGGGCCCTGGGCAGCTGCCCCTTTTGCCCTGCGGTAAAGACGGCCCTGTGGATGGTGGGTCGGCAATCCACAATCTGGGCTTGCCAACCCGCCATCCCAGAGCACCCTGCCCTAGAGCAACCTTTCTCAACTTTTTCACATCCCAGGAAACCTTTTAATAGATTTTAGGTTTTAGGGAAGCCCTACTAAAAGCTAGTTAGTCTAATGCTCACAGTACAATACTGTGATCAGTATGTGGGAGATATAAAGAATAATAGAGTAAAGGTATACATTTTTTACAAACATGATCAGTTGAGCCAACTACAAATATCCTGCCCATTCCTTCAGACCTCACTGCACATAGCCATGATGCTACAAAAAGAACAACCAAGAAGGCGCAAGCACCTACCTAGTGCACTACCAAAGATTTATTAGAAAATATATGAATGATAGCAAATGAGTACTCACAAAGGTACAGCATATGCAAGCGTAAAAACCACAGGATGCCATACAGCGCAGGATGGATATGCATACTCCAACAACATCCCGCTATGCTGGCATTCTGACGCGTTTAGCAGCCGTAATGACTTGCCCTGCCACTGTAGCGGTTCGTACACTGCAATGCACAGCCCTGAAGTGAGTATCATAACAATTAAAGTGTAGAGTGCATATAGTGTAAACATCAAACAAATGTGATATGTATCATTGCATAATAGGAAACATAGATCTCCCAATGCATAAAAACGTATACTATTCCTGAATCGGAAAGGCACCCTTTTACATTTGTTAGGTTAGTAATATAGAATGGGATATCAATTTCTTTATAAAAAAAGTCTTAAAGAAGTTTTTTTTTGTAATTTTACCTTTTTACTCAATCAGGTTTATATTTATATTTTTGTTTTATGGATGTTAGGATATTTTAATTTATGATTTTTCGTTGTATGTGAACCTTGAGGGAACATCAATTCACATAATAATAATAAAATTGGGGGTAACATTTTATAAAGTTTTCCATAGATCTATCTTTTTCATTTTAATTTAATTTAATTTTTTATTTTGGACAGAGGTGGACATATGTCTTATGTGCATGTGTTTTATCCCCATGAGTTCCTGTCTGCCTGTCAGGTCTCTGTTTGAAAAAAGAGGATTGAATCAGTCAGATAGTGCTGACAGGTTTTTGACTGAGAATAAGGAAATGACTATATACCTGGTGCTATATACCTGGTGATGATCAGCCTCGTTTTAGAGATGAGGCTCGGTCATCTATCATGCAATTCAATACATTTGTGCTTTTCAGATTTTTGCGATAGATGTCCCCGCCTCGTTTTGATAACGAGGCTTGGTCTGGTTGGCTAGATGATCCCAGCTGGTTAGGCTTTTACGATGGACGTCCACCCCTCGTTTTGAAAATGAGGCTTGGTTAGCTATATTTTAAAGGATTGATTTCTATATATACATATATGAGAATAATTATTTATTTTTAGATTTCCCTTCTCAGGTATCTACTTGTCTGCCAATTAGGTATAATACCGTGTTTCCCCGAAAGTAAGACATCCCCCGAAAATAAGACATACTTACAGTTTTGCCTCTCGCTGAAGTATAAGGCATCCCCCTGAAAATAAGACCTCCCTGAAAATAAGGCCTCCCCCCAAACATTAGGTCTCCCCGATAATAAGGCCCCCCAAAGCTACCATAACACTGGACCGTAGCGGCGGGCGCCGCTGCGCAGCTCACTGTTGGCCGCAGTGCAGCCGGAGCAGACAGGAAGTGCGGGATCTCTTTTAATCAGAGAGCCTGTGCCGCCGCCAGGACAAGCTACCGCTTGCTGCTCGCTCTGCCCTGACGGAGTCTGGCTGACTCACAATTAGACAGTGAGTTGCGCGGGGCAGGAGTCGGACACATTGTGTGGACACACAGAGTTGACTGAGGTAGGGGGGAAATGTCTGATAAAGGGGTGGGGGGATGTCTGGTGAAAGTGTCCACTGGCACAGGGGTGGGGGGAGTGACACAGGAGGATCAGAGGGGGCAATCAAGATGACACAGGAGGATCAGAAGGGGGGGGGGGAGGGGAATCAAAATGACACAGGAGGATCAGAAGGGGGGGGAATCAAAATGACACAGAAGGATGTAATTTGCAGGTTTGTGATGACAAATACTACCGTACCTTATACAGGTAATACATTTCCTTTTTTATTTTTTTTTTCAACAAAAAATGTGTACCGCATTCTTCTTCATGGAAAAATAAGACATCCCCTGAAAATAAGACCTAGCGCATCCTTGGGAGCAAAAATTAATATAAGACACTGTCTTATTTTCGGGGAAACAGGGTAGGTATACTCACGTTCTATACATCAATCTGGAGGTAATAAACAGTTGTGATTAGATATTATTGAAGACAATATACAGTATATAAGTGCAAAGGAAGAGAGTTACTCATACCCCAGAAGAAGTCTTTGGAGATTAAACGTACGTCGGGTAAAGGGTTACAGTGAACCTACCACCCTATTGCGCTTGTACCAACTGATTGTGATCACTATGCATTGCCGTTATTCATCTTCTACACTGTAAGTTTTCTACTTTTAATAAATATACTTATCCATGTGTTATTACACCATGTGGAGGCTTTCTTTTGTTTTCTGAGTACCTGGGTCCTGGGGAAAGGATGCATATCTGAGTGAATTGGTCTACCAGAGGAGAAGGTTATCGGTGATGGCCTTTTTCTGCAAGACCTTTAACCTATTGCTTGCATGACTCTGTGCCAAAGGCATAAAGAGTTCATATGTTTCGGTAAGCGTATTTGTTGGACATACACTAGGAGAGCAATATTCCCACTCTTTGGACACTTTTTCTTCACTAAGTGGACTTTACAATTGCACCTTAATATACATTTTTAATTTGTTTTGGTGGAATATCACATTTATACTGTTTTTGTGTGAGCTGTCTCCAAATTGTGGAGGTGGTCAATACTCATTGAGAGGTACAGTAATCCCCACATTGGATAGGACATTGATACTCGGCTCCTTGATGACTTTGCACATTAATATTTTTTAGCACAGTATGCACTAAGCACTTTTCTATTCTGTTTACTAACCTAACAAATGTAAAAGGACGACTTCCGATTCAGGAATAGTATACGTTTTTATGCATTGGGAGATCTATGTTTCCTATTATGCGATGATACATATCACATTCGTTTGATGTTTACACTATATGCACTCAGCACTTTTTCAAGTGGTTACACTTTAATTGTTATATAAGTGGGAGGAATCTGACTTTATAAATTGTGAGTGTGGCACATATAAGGATTATATAAGTTAGTAACAATATTGTTGTATTGGAGTGCCTGCGGCCTCTTTTCTTCTTCCTTAGTAAGCGCAGTAATCCATTCTGAATCTATTATTCATAAAAATACTAGCGATGGCAAGCACTCAATGGTCCAGAAAATAAAATTTGGTCAATGTAGGCCGCCTTATTTTGGTGGCTGGGTAAGAAGTGTACCCCTCACATAAGTGGTCTTCAGTGAAAAAGGGCCACTCTACTTTGATGTTTGGGGGAAACCCCAAAACTCATGGGTTTCAGTAACATTTTGAAAAAAGATAGAAGATAGTCCTGGCGCTTATCCTCTGGATAAAAAATCCTTGGACAATTAGTGCATTGACCACTGATCAATCTAGGAATAGTAATCATAATAATAATGATGATAATATTGATGATAGAACCACCACTCACAATGCCGCCAATCCCTGGCATGGGATGTAAATGCAAAATGTGTAAGCTGGAAAGGAGGGTGGCGCACAGAAGTGATATAGATGTACAATCACCCCAAAATGTGAACACAGTCAGAAGGGGGTAGATAAAAATGTATTAATATTACCAGAAAAGAATGATAAAATGGAGTATAACAGTCTGGTACTGGATGTCAGTGAGGACTTTGTGAAGGTCCCAGGTAGAACAATAGAGTTGAGGGACACTACTGTGACTACCTCTTCGGGGGTGAGAGATGGATGGGGCCCTGGTGTAAAAGAGGAGCGGAGCTGGGTGGATGGTTGGCATGTGTCGGCCGTTCCACACAAGCGCCGAAGCCCGCACCGCTTCCGGGGTTGATGTCACACAATCGTCAAGCAACCAGGCCCAGAGCAGGAACCAGCATGGAACTCAAGCTTCTCCTTGTTGCCATGACTACATGTTTCGCACGCCTGCGCTTTGTCAAGTCCTTGCTGTTCTCCAAGGTAGAATTACATGCTTGGAGAACAGCAATTTATATAGTGTTGGTTTTAAAAAGAATTGCTCTCACTGCTCTCATACAATTTATATAGCCTAAGATAGGTGGGACTTTCTCAAAAGTTTCATCTGTATCTCCGATGACATTCATTGGTACCCGAAAAACTGTTCACATAGGCTTGTTACTTCCAGTAGTTGTTTGGCTGAACAGGTCTCCAAAGCCCGAGCTAGCAATCTTGCAAATGAAGGGGTGGGAAACTGGTGTTCTCATACAGAAATGAAATACCAGATGTTTGACCATCTGCTTCATTGCCAATGTACACTGCTCAAAGAAAATTAAAGAAACACTTTGAAAACAATGGGGAAAAATATCATGCTGGATATCTATACTTATATGGACTGGGTAATGTGTTAGGAAGGAAAGGATGCTACATCATTTGATGGAAATAAAAATTATCAACCTACAGAGGGCTGAATTCAAAGACACCCCAAAAATCAAAGTGAAAAAATGATGCAGTAGGCTAGTCCATTTTGCTTAAATTTCATTGCAGCAACTCAAAATGGTAGTTTGTATGGCCCCTACATGCTTGTATGTTTGCCTGACAACCTCGGGGCATGTTCCTAGTGATACGATGGATGGCGTCCTGGGATATTTCCTCCCAGATCTGGACAAGGGTATCACTGAGCTCCTGAAAAGACTGAGGTGCAACCTGGTGGTGTAGGATAGCCCAAAACATAATGTCCCAGAGGTGTTCTATTAAATTTAGGTCAAGTGAGCATGGGGGCCATTCAATGGTAACAATTTCCTTCATCCCCCAGGAACTTGTGGCAAACTCTTGCCACATGGGGCTGGGCATTGTTGTGCACCAGGAGAAACTCAGGACCCACTGCACCAGCGTAGGGTCTGACAATGGGTCCAAGGATTTTATCCTGATACCTAATGGCAGTCAGGGTGCCATTGTCTAGACTGCAGAGATCTGTGCATCCCTTCATGGATATGTCTCCCCAGACCATCACTGACCCACCACCAATTCGGTCATGCTGAACGATGTTACAGGCAGCACAACGTTCTCCATGGCTTCCCCAGACCCTTTCAGGTCTGTCACATGTGCTCAGGGTGAACCTGCTCTCATCTGTGAAAAGCACCGGACACCAGTGGCGGACCTGCCAATTTAGGTGTTCAATGGCAAATGCCAATCGAGCTCCATGATGCTGAGCAGTAAACACAGGGCCCACTAGAGGATGTCTGGCCTCAGGTCACCCTCATGAAGTCTGCTTCTGATTGTTTTGTCAGAGACATTCACACCAGTGGCCTGCTGGAGGTATTTTTGTAGGGCTCTGGCAGTGCTCATCCTGTTCCTCCTTGCACAAAGAAGCAGATACTAATCCTGCTGATGGGTTAAGGACCTTCTACAGCCCTGTCCAGCTCTCCTAGAGTTATTGCCTGTCTCCTGGAATCTCCTCCATGCTCTTGAGACTGTGCTGGGAGACACAGCAAACCTTCTGGCAATGATGTGGTTTTGATTTGCCATCTTGGAGGAGTTGGACTGCCTGTCCAACCTCTATAGGGTCCAGGTGTTGCCTCATGCTACCAATAGCGACACTGACCCTAACCAAATGCAAAACTAGTAAAAAAAAGTCAGAAAAGATGGAATTTCAGCAAAATAGACTAGCCTGCATCATTTTTTTCACTTTGATTTTTAGGGGTGTCTTTGAATTCAGCCCTCTGTAGGTTGAAAATTTTCATTATCATCAAACGATGTGGCATCTTTTCGTTCCTAACACATTACCCAGTCCATAGCAGTATAGATATCCAGCATGATATTTTTCCCCTTTGAGATCTGATGTGTTTTCAAATTTTTTGGAGCAGTGTATTTTATATTAAAAATTATTTTATTTATAACTAAAATGACTGTTCCCTCTTCCCCTTCAATGGTCATCTGACATTGCTGGTCAGTGGAGAATAGCCCCTTATGTATGACCAGTTAGTGAAGGGTATCTCTTACAGTGGTGATCTGATAGGAATAATGCCCCCTTCCATTGGTGGTCATTGGGAAGAATGACACTCTTAGAAAAACTATGATAATCTGTCTTTTTTTTTTTTTTTTTCACTTAAAATAATAGAGGCTCTACTAGTCCAATGCCACTGGCCTCAATTAGCTGAGGAATGCTACCCTGGATGCTCATCATTTGGTTGCAATTGCTACATCACTAATATATTCAGAAATTTGAACTTGGCAATTACTGATATAATTGATCTATAGACCCCTCTCTTCCCTTATTGAGCTTTTAATGTTTTCAGTGCAGGTCTTTAAAGTTTAAAGATGAATCCTCCTGTTCAGAGCATCTCTAAATCAGACCAAATCTTTCATTAGTAGGGTCACATTGTGGGCACAATGCATACTGGCAACATGGGCTAAAGGGGGAAGAGTTGGCGGAGTAAAAATCTGACTCGAAACAGTAGTTACAACATCTTCTGTAAGCAGTTATGAGGATATTTCTCATAGTTTGCTCATCAGCTTATTGCACGGCCTCTACTAAGACGAAAAATAATGTTAGCCTCCAAAGTGCAGAAGCAATTCTTAAAGCAATTTCTATAAAAAGGTATGAGTCTGACAACAAATCACTAGAACCGTAGCTAGAAAGAATACAAAACACACAGTGGTCTTCTAGGATTTTAATGGGCTGTCAGGTTGTCCTGCTTTTCTCAGCTGGCCACAAGCTGTTTTATAGGTACCAATAGAAACCTAAGGTCAAGGAGAGGCTGAACCCTTGCATGTAAAACTGTCAAGAAGGCTGGCAAGAGATATGCTGCAGCCAGAAATCTGCAAGGATCCAGTCCGAGTGCAGTAGGAAACTAGTATATAAAAGTGTGCATGCGTTTGGTCAGTTTATATTACACTGCTTAGCTAGTTTATCTGCTTCGCTAGTTAATCTGCCTTATCTGTGTAAACACCGTTAACAATACCTGTGTAAACTAGAATTTCTAGAGGCAATTATCCCAAACCAGACAAAGGAGAAAAACTGAACAAACGCAAGACAGGTTTTTCTTTGACCTACTGAAAACATTTAAAATGTTTGGTGCATAAAGTTTTGGGTTCTTGAAATAGGATTCCACCAAATCAAACACCAAGAGCTAGCTGGTTTGAGGACAGAGTATGTCCTCAAATTAACCACTTAGCTACTGGTGTTTGGTTTGGTGGAATGCCATTTTAAAAACCCAAAACTTTATGCATTCCATTTTTCCAGCAAGAAAACAAGAATTAAAAAGGCAATAAAACATTTTTATTTGATATTGCAAGAAAAAACAGGTTCAAAGCAGAACTATATCCCCACCTCTAAAGAAATGGTTCTTGAGGAACAAAAACACACATTGAAAATCAATACGAGATTACGTGGAGCCCAGAAACCGTACCATGGTTTTTTTAATTTGGTACCTGAACATAAAAAAAAAAAAAGGGACCAGTGATCTATTCATCACAACTCAAGTCTCCCACACAGTATTAAGATATTACATTTTATGAGGCCACATAAAATTGGTTCCATTTTGCTATATTATGCAGTGATCGCACTGGAAATTTTGCCCTTGCTAATTTCTGACCCAACCCATACACAGTGCCATCATAAATTTCAAGTTATCAGAGCAAAAAGGTAGTACCTACTGTGTATCTATCACATGACCAAGCATGTAAGGTTTAAAAACAAACAGAAAAAAAAATATGCTCAGACCATAAAACAGCACTTGATAATTAGGTTTACAGATGTTTTTTGCAAAAAGTAGCCTGCTCTCCAGAGAACATAAGTGAAAATCAGTACTGTGGTAAAAGAAAAAAATTGAAAGTTATTAATATCAAGCAGTATTTTATGGGTGAGGCCCAGATTAACCTCTGGATCTTTTGGCAGCATATGAATAAGACTGTTCTTTTTTTTGTTCCCAGTGGATGCTAGATTACAGATGGTATTCCAGAATAGCAGAAGCATAAACAAGGTCTGAGAAATAGACCCACATTCTGCTACAATTCTCAGAGCTGATGCCGATGGACCTAGGAGCTGGATTTATTACCCAGTTATGTCCAAGCAATGCATAAAAACACCAGCTTTAATTAGGCTGACAGCATTTTACCAGCACCACATAGGAGAAGCACTTATCTGACCTTTGGAGTATTCCTTCATTGCACTGTTTAATCTATATTGCCCAGCAAGCATTAAATGACTTTACACACTGGCATATGTGAAGTTCACATGACTCGTATTTTGTACCATAAAACTATCTTTAAAAAGGCATTTGACAATGAGATCTTAAGCTTGCATTCAGCTTTAAGCCAAAAAAAAAAAAAAAAAAAGTCTTTGAACAACCCACCACACAAAAGGCAAATTAAAAAGGCAAATCAACGAAATTATAAAAAATAAAACATATCAAGGCAGCAAAAACAGTGCCCTCCAAACAAGTCCTGGTCCAGGAAATTCCTGGTTATATGTGCTATACCGGCAGTCTGGACGATCACTAACTAAACTAATCTTTGAAAGTGCTGCAGAAATCCACAAACTGCAGGCTCTGGTGCAATTAGTACAAACCATTTCCACTTTTCCCAGCAGCATGGTGTTAAATGGCATTTTGAGAGGTGTTTGGACATTTATCGAACAAATCCTTGATACTAGAACAGGCAGTGGCTGACATGTAAAAGGAGTGCCCAAAAAACTTTGCTGGAATTTTTTAATAAGGAAAAAAACAAAAAACAAAGGCTTCATAACCTTTAGCCTGTGGACTCCTTTAAGAGGGTGAAAGTACAATTCTTAATGGGTCACTTCATGACTGTAAATCGTGTGCATCATAATATCCAGTTACCAAAACCGTGTTTCCTCCATTTTATTACAGTAAGAAGCCTAGCTGACTGTCCTAGCTGCTGTGATGAAGTTGTCACACACTAACAGGATTAATGAAGAGATTTAAGTAAAATTCCTGACCCCAGACAAAACACACACATACATCAGACAAGATACAGCTTAACAATGTTTGGTGATGTAGAAAACCGAAACCCAGTGACCGTTTACATCAAGAAACAGAGTATGCAGAAACAGTACCCTGAAAAAAGTCCCACGTTCATCTTGTAGGTTGCAACTTGTGAAGCCATAGTTCAAAGAGCTCCTCCATCTCTCTAGTTCAAATAAGTCTTGCTCAGTTCTCTTAAGAATGTTACCATATTAAGTACTTAAACCCACTCAGGACCACATACCTGAACGCTTGGCAGAAATGTCTAGTATTTAGCTTTAGCTGCTCCGTAACCATTTAACATAGTCATAATATTGTGGTACAATGATCTGCTGCTTGTTTAGGGTCACTAATCCCCTCTAATTTTAAAAGGAGGGGATTTTCTGCTTCATCGCTGTAGTTTATGAAAAATTATTGGGGGAAAAAAGCAAACTAGAAAAAGAAAAACAAAAGTTGGCACCCGGCCTCCTATAGCCGGCATAGGCAGAAGAGTGTGGGGATAAACACTCCAAAGGCCACCAGGATTGGAAACATGAGGCTGCTGTTGTCTGAGGCATATGGGTTCGGAGTGCGAGGACCAGACTGCACACGATTCTTGTTGCTTTGCTTTTTTGTACTTGTGCCTTCATCCTCTTCATCTTCTTCCTCCTCTTCCTTCTTCTCCAGGCCAGGATGAGGCTGCAGTTTTGGCACCTCTGCAGAAAAGAAGCAGAATTTAGCATGAGGATTTGCTGTGCAAATAGATGGTCAAAACAGTGAGTGAAGAAAAGCCTTCCCAGAAACTGCATGAGAGCACACAGCAGCTGCATCCTTCTTTAGAAACCTATTGTTCAACAAGTCTTGCTATTCACCAGGTCACATATATAGCACTTCAGAAAAGCATTTGCTCCTACGATCGTACCATTGCACTCAAAATTCTATGCAGATTTAAGGCCTGTGTTGACAGATTTGTTTACTTGACGTGAGTTTTCAATTCTAGGGGAAAGGAAACAGTTCTACGGGACTGCAAAATCCACTTAAAGAAGAGCTTCAGCCCCCCCCCCCCCCCCACACACACACACTTAAAAAAAAACTGCTAACAAGTGGTTGTCCTCTGCACAATTAAGATACTAACCCACCCAGCAGGTCCAGCATTGTCCTACGCCAAAATATTCAGGTGTGACGTCACTGGTAGGGGCTGGCTTTTCTGGGTTCAGCTCCTTTACTGAATGGAGAGTCGGTGAGGTTGATTTACTAAAAAAACAGAAGAGTGCAAAATCTGGTGCAGCTCTGCAGAGAAACCAATCAGCTTCCAGTTTTTTTTTTGTCCAAGCCTAATTGAACAAACGAAGTTAGAAGCTAATTGGCTTCCACGCACAGCTGCACCAGATTTTGCACTCTCCAGTTTTAGTAAATCCAACCCAGTGCCTCCTGGGATATTTGACATGCGTTCATGTCATCTGTCTAGGTGCATGACATTCCCACGGAGGCAGTCCGGGGGAAACCCCCCCCCCCCACCAAAAGAAAACGCAATTTAGGAGAGTTGGGCTGGAAAGGCAGCATGATTGCCTAGAGCAGGGGTCTCCAAACTGTGGTCCTTTCCTAGCCTTTATCCGGCCCTTGAGGCACTATTCCTGCCAATATGAGGCAATATTCTATCCACTGACCCCAACAATGAGGCATTACATATTCCCCTAATAGCGATGATGGGGTACTATTACTCCCACTAATACCAATGATGGGGCACTACTCCTCTTTGTACTGATCACAAACCCTGAGGCCATGTTTATTCTCACTGATGCTGGGCCCGTGACATTTTCCACCATCACTAGCCGCAATCCAGACCCCCCCCCCCAAAGTTTGTAGGCCCTTTGCTTGCAAAATTTGGATACCCCTGATCTAGAGAGAGTGAATATCTGCTTTTAAATCAAATGCACCCCTCAATGAATTCTGAATGAGCTCAAAAAAGTCTCAAATTGATTGTGATGACACAAGCCAAAACCCTGTAAACAGAGACCCTTACTTGGCAGCATTTTCTCTGCAAACAAGATATTTGCTTCACTAATGATATACACTGGGGAACGTGGAATGCTTAAAATAGAAATGGGCATGTAACTCACCATCAACTGTTCCTTTCATGAGGTAAAGCGCACATACTTTGGGGTTATCGTAATATCCCTGAAATAAAATGAGTAAATACTGTTGAATATATTTTCCTATAGTTTGATGCATTATTAAGGAATTCATATATAACAATTGTTAATGAAAATGTAGTGTTTCCCTCAGCAACCAACCAACTTTCAACTGTTATTTCTGCAGTATAGAAAATACAGGGATTCTGACTGCCATCAGCAACAAGAAAGTTCTTCTTTAGTGCATACATGGGCCCTAAAGCCATTGTTTGCATAAAATTGAACTCCAGTTTAAATGAAACAAAACAAAGAACTTTCTATACAACTGACCATCCAATGCGTGTTGGGGTTTCGTCCCGGGCAACCTCCTCTAGCAGAGCAAGTGTGTTTCGTTCAAATTCATCCAGACAGGGATCCTAGAGTTTCTGATCACATGACTACATTCACGTTTACCAAGGTAAAGGGTAAACCACAATGCCTGCACTTTTTGTTGCACATGCCACATCATAGCATCACGCTCTTCATTTTATAAATTAGAGAATGCTTTGCATTCAGTGAAAAAAGGCAAAGCATTCTCAGATTTGCACCTGTACTGAGCGGCTGACCTCATGTGTTAAGAATGCAGCAGGGCAGCCGCTGGGCACAGGACCAGGAAGCACTGTACTAGAGGTGCCAACTAAAGTGATTTCCAGCTTTCAGGGGGATCCCACAGGTATGGTATAAGCACAGTTATGTTGGTTCATCCCAGACCAATGTAACTATGTAAACATTTCCATACCTGGAATTCTTCATCAAAAGGAGGGAAGGGGGAAACAATTTGAGTTCTGCTTTACAGTTGGTGGTAAAAAAAGAAAAAACAAAAATAGGAAAAACTTTTATTGAGATGCACCGAAACATTTTGGCCGATAAGAGAAAATGGTGCAGATAATGGCAACAAAAACACACGCGATTTTACCATGCTTATGGTGTTTTTCATAGGTCTTGTGACTCAAAAACCCTATCAAAATTGTAAAACTGGTGCGTTAATGATGTATTTTCAATGTATTTCAACTGAAAGGTGGCTTTTTTAACTGAACAAAAATGCAGCAAGCAGGATTTTTAAGTCCCGGTTCACACTGATGCAATGTAGGAAACCCTGCGATTTAGTGCCGGATACCGAATCGCACATGAATCTTACACTGGTTCACACTGAGATCTGCGAACCGCTGGGGGTGTCAATGTAAAGTTAAAGACACCCCCAGATCGGTTCGCAGATCGCAATGCGAACTGTCAAATGGTGCAGGAATTGGATTGCATATCACCCATGTAATCCAATCAGATTCCAGTGCAGACCAAAAAAAGGGTCCTGCACCATTTAGGTGGGATTACAATGCAATTTCAGCCAGTTTGTTTGCATCGCACAGACATCGCATGTGACCTACACAGCAATGCGATGCAAATCACATGCAATGTCTGTCATCGCACAAGTGTGAGCCCATCCTAACACCACAATGGAAGCCCAACGGACCAGTGTGCATGTGCAGACATACATAGAATTTAAAGGGATGCATTTTTCTTGAGCTAAAAGGGTGCCAATAATGGCCGACGATAAATTCATATTTATTTATTTTAATTGATATTGATTAAAAAAAAAAAAAAAAAAAAAAAATTATATATATATTATATATATATATAAAAATTTTTTAAAAAACTGTCATTTTCAGTTTTCAGGCATGTGCATCCTGCATTTTTGGTTTTGGCACCAAAATTTCCATTCGGTGCACCTCTTTCATATTTCTATAGATAATAAGGTTTGTTATATTGCCTGCCTCTTTATTTAATTGGATTTACTTCTGTCCTAGCAATGTTGATCTCTGGGACAGAAGAAAAAAGAAAAAAAAAAAAAAAACATTTTATTGGGATAGTTCTACTATTAGCAGTTAATTTAGCGGAAAAAAAAAAGACTAATATCATTGTAAGGCAGTATTAAACTCAAATGTTTAAGAAGCACTGACATTCAGGGACCTAGTGGTCTCTTCTGTCTTAAAGGTCTCCCCCTGCCTGTCAGCATTAATGTGATCTGAGCCACACATGTGCAGCTCAGACCACATTTACAGCACCCACTGTGTGCTGTGATTTAGTGACTCCATTGCCGCTTGGTCATTCAAGTGGCCCATGAAACGGAACCTGGCAGGAAGACTGGGTGAAGGTGGAAGCGCCTGGGAGCAAAGACAGCACAGCGCTGTAGGGCGCTGTGGTTTAAACTAGCCCAGTATGGCTGAACGCTGTAGGGGGCCCTGCTGGGATGAAGTTTACCATCACTTTAAAGTTGAACTTTACCCAAAAGGGGAAGTTTCGCTCTTCTGCCCCCCTCCTTTATATTTGACAACTTTATTGGGAGAGAGTGGGTACCTAGTTTTGACAGGTACCTGCTCCCACTTCTGCTCAGATCCAGTTTGCCCCCCCCCCCCCCTTCTCTGGGTCAGGTCACGGGACCCAGAAAGCTGCAGGACCATGAAGATTGTGCGGCGTGGCACGGCTTGCGCATTCATATGTCCACAGTTATTTTTGCCAACACAGGGGACCGAAGCCAAGTGAAGAAACCAGCCAGATAATGACAGCGCTGGATCCTGGGACAGAAGAGTGTTTATTTTTTTAAAAATCAGAAGCTACAGTTTTTGTATCTGCTGACTTTTAATTTCTCAAAAGGTGACTGAAGAACCACTTTAGGTGCAGCTCACATTTTACTACAAGGCCTGCTTTAGGCTGGCCATAGACCGTTGGAATCTTGGCCGGCACTGCAGAAACCGGATGAGATTTGAGCCATGTATTGGCAGGAAAGAAATTTGCTCCGTGTATGCCCTTGCCTTAACATGACCAATTTAGGACTACCCATGGGTTACAGAGATACACTCTGACTGTGCATTTGCCACAAGTACATTTTGATTTGCTCGAAGTAAAAAAATCAGGTTCATAAATATCTAACAAGTTAGCTTCTCAGAAAGAGAAATAAGCTTTTGTGAATGTTATATGCTTTTTACACTGTATATTACTGTTTTATACACAAAGCACTCATATCTTCTTTATTAGATAGTAAATACCAATTATCTACGAACAGATGAGTAAAAGTCAATATTACCTTTACAAACTCGACATTGAGCTTTCCGGTAAAGGTGGAGACTTCCCCTTGTACACTCAGTTTACCCTTCCTGATGACAATTGGTATGATTTCATCATGTGCTGTACTGTGTCCCACACGGTCAAATATATCCAGATCTTTAACCACAATATGGCCATTCACACGTACATCAAACACCTGAGGGTAGCAAAATGCAGAAATATGAGCTGTCACTTAGTTTCGCACACCTGCAGTCAAATATGCCATCTGCTGGGCTCTCCTGTCACGCCTTCAACAGGAGGGGACAAGTAAGGAACACGACACCCTTACCTTCTGCTGGGACTGTGCAAAGTAGACCTCTGCAAATTTTAACACCAAGACGTATTCTCCTTCTTCCCTTATGGGGATCTCGTATCCAAAGCTGTCCTCATTATAGCGCTCAGTCTGGTACAGAATTTGATCTTCAGCATTTGACCGTAAAATTGGCAATTTTAATCCATAGTCTGATGCTAAACAACAAACAGGGAAAATAATCATTCTAGCACCCAGAAATCACACAATTTAGGAAGGTCGGTACACTAAAATAACACACTTAGAAAGGTTTCCCATGCCTGACGCTAACCACCAGCATCAAAGAATGGTTTGTGCAACAGAAGCTCTATACCAGGGATCTTCAAACTACCGCCCTCCAGCTGTTGCAGAACTACACATCCCATGAGGCATTGTAATCCTCTGACATTCACAGACATGACTAGGCATGATGGGAATTGTAGTTCCTGAACAACTGGAGGGCCATGGTTTGAAGACCCCTGCTCTATACTAACTACATTCAGAAAGACTGACAGGAAGTATGATCACCTGCTCCCAGCATGAATTACTTTGGCCTGTTAGTTCCAGAGATGAACTTCCTGATCATTGGTAAAGCACACTTCCTGTTTTGTAGAACGTTAAACTAATTGTAAACCCTTACATATACTCAGTGAACTGACTGGCCTCAGGCAATACACAGATGAAACAAATCCCATTTATCTATCTTTCGTAGCAAAAAAAAGAGGGGGGAAGACGTGGGACTGAGTGAGATGCATGAAGGGGCTTTTTGTTGTGCATCTCCATCCCTATTCAATAGAAGAAAACAAAAATGGAGAAGTTGGGACTTTAAATGAGAGACATTGCAAGGCTGGTTGGACAAAAAATAAAAACATTTATTGATACATACATACATTGTATGCATCAATAAATGTTTTTATTTTTTGTCCAACCAGCCTTGCAAGGTCTCATTTAGCCTCGGTTCACACTAGGGTGACCTGTGAGGCGACCTGGTCGCCTCACAGGTCGCCTCCCATAGGGAAGCTGCGGACCCGTTCTAATAGGAGCGACATAAGTCGCTCAGACCTAGAAAAAGGGTCCGGAGCTTCTTTGGGGCGACCGCCATAGACTTCAATGTTATGAAGTCCGTGGCAGCCGCTCCGAGGTCGCGGCGCGCTGCTCGCACCGCGATCTCGGAGGTCGTCCCGGGAAGTAGCGTCGCGGTAGTGTGAACTGGCGCTTAAAGTCCCAACTTCTCCATTTTTTTCTTCTATTTATCTATCTTTTCCCTACATCCAAAGTGCAGAATTTACACAGGATCTCTGAGCTCTGGAAAGCAGGGGGCGGAGAGCTGAAGTTATATCAGTGAGGAGAGCTCTGAAAGAGGATTGGTGGGAGGTGACACACCCCCTCTTTCCTACAACACACAGAAAGAGAGCTGAAGCTGTCAATCAGCTGGAGGTACCTCCCCTGTCACCATTTTTTCTTTTGGTGATTCATGCAGATAACAGTGGAATGAAGCAGCAGACAGAAATAACACTTAGGCCCCTTTCACACTTGTGCAACCCAAAAGTTGCACGACTTTGACTGGACCTGAAGCAATGCCTGTGTAATCTTAAGGTCTATGGACCTCAAATTGCATCAAAGTCAGACCAAAGTAGTGCAGGGACTACCTTGAAGTCGTACAGATATGAACGTTACTCATTGGAAATCATGATGTACGACTTGTCAAGTGACTTTGCAGTCCCCAGTCGCACAGGTGTGAAAGAGGTCTTAGTGTTCTCAATTCAGACAAGCACACACTATAGAGGGATATGCTTTGTTCATATTTCATGACTGAGGTCAACAACCTCAAATTCTCTACCACAAATGGTAGTAACTGCGGGGAGTATGGCTACTTTTAAAAGACTCTTGGACATACATCTCAAGGATCAGAACCTTCAGGGGTATGGGAAATAATTACGCACACCTACACAGGTTGAACTGGATGGACTGTTGTCTTTATTCAACCTCACCAACTATGTAACCACTTTAAAGTGACAGCGGGGTTGGACCACACACAGTAGAATCGGATTGTGCAAACTCCTTTAGATCTAGCAACAAGCGTGTAGCACAAGGGCCTGCCAGATCAGATAGTTTAGGCTTGTCCTTAGATTACATAGATTTAGTCAGTCAATCTAAAGTTAATTGTATGAACAGATTGTAACATGTATGGTGACCCAGAGGGGAGATTTAGACATGTTTCTACAGCTGTCCTCTGAAGAGTGACCCATGTTTGGATCACTTTGCAGAGAGAATTGATAGGCGAGTAAGAGGGGATGTAACACCCCCCCCCCCATTTTAACTCAATTTTTGTCCACAAATCCACACGGTTGTGTGGCATTTTTGGTACTTACCATGTTTTGTGGGCTCACCACCCGCTAACTGCAACATGTTGGGTAGCTGCGGGCATGAAGGATTGCAACCACGGCATGTAGACCCTCCCATTTGCAGCTTGGTCAAGGGAGATGTGGCTCAACCATGCATTTTTACCCCCTCCCCCATATGCACATCTAAATGAGGCCTAAAGTGGGGTACACTAAGAAAATCGGATGAACGATTGTCCAATTTTCCTTGTTGTTTCACAGCAATTCAGAACCGATGAAAGAATTTTCTTACGCAAATTCGGATGAATATTCTCGTACGACACAGGCTTTTTTTTGTTGTTTATTGTTTCTGATCATGCACAGACTCTCTTTTCTGATTTTTTTTGTACAAAAATCGCACGAAAATGGTACACATTAAACAAAAATCTTTAGTTTTTTTTCCCATACGAGAAAAATTTTGGAGTTTGTCCATCCGAGAATTTTCGTAAGAAAATTCTGTACACACTATACGAAAATTCTTTGGACGAAAATGTTCACCTGGTTTTCTTATAGTGTGTATGAGCCTTTAGGCTCAGCACACACACTTTACAATTAACTTTATATTCATACCAAAACTATGTATTCTAAGGACACACCTATCTATCCAATTGATTTGTATCCAATGTGGCAGGCCTTTGGATTACATTTTATTGATTGAACTGATGTCTTTCTTCAACAAGACTATGTATGTTAGTGCCGGGTCACACTTATGCGATGCGGGAAGGCTGCGAATTCGTAGCCTGTTCCCACATCGCAAATGCACCCTTGGCAGTTCACATTGCCATATGCGATACGCTGGGGGTGTCAATGAAATGTTAATGACACCCCCAGTTTGATCGCATATCGCAGTGCGATCTGACAGTTCGCACAGGATCGGAGCACAAGTGTGAACCACTGTGCGATCCGATCCTGATGCGGCTGAAAAAAAGGGTCATGTGCGACTTTTGTGCAGGTGCAGTGCAAATTTAGCCATACAAAGTGTATGGCTGAATTCGCACCGCACAGCCGATCGCATGTAATGAAGGAGCAGTTCGCTCTGATATTACATGCGATCGCCACAGCCGCAAGAGTGCGAACCGGCACTGCAGGTTTACATATTTGTTGGTAGATCTAAAGAGGATTGAACAGTCAGATGGTTATAGGAGTAGCAAGCCTAAGGCCCCTTTCACACCAGTGTACCGATCAGACCTGCATGTCAGTTTTTCAGGCGGACCCCCCCCCCCCCTGTCCTTTATGGGGCAGTGGATGCCTGCAGACATGTGTCCGCTGACACCCACTGGGCATTCGATCTGAAACCGACCAATGGTGATACACTCGCCATCCATCCAGCGGATTAGATGCAGTCTGTTTCCATCTGACCACCCTATAGAGGAAAGTGGGCTGTGTCTGTGTCTGCTTTGTATAGCAAAGCAGACACAGACCGGTCATCTGTCTACTCAGAGGAGATCCACAGCTGAGCAGGCGGACTCTGCTTGGACGGATCTGTCCCATGCAAAAAGAGCCTTATAGTGACCAAGCACTCACTTCAATTCTATTTGATCAATATACGATTTAATCAAAATGATGGAAACAAACTGATTGAATAGCTAAAACTTTCCTTCCCAAACCTGAGTCCATCAGCCAGGGAGGAAAGTTATTGATCGTTTCGCAGTAAGGTGGTTCACAGTGCAAGTTTTTTTTTTTTTTACTACAGTGTAAGGGTTCAGTCATAAATTTGATTGTACCGATCGGATGGTGAGGTTGCCCCAATGGAATCTGATTAATAGTTCACAACTTTTGATCGTATTTTCCAATGATTTGCATTTTTTTTTTAACAGTGTAAAGGTTCAGTCATCAATCTGATTGTACTGTACTGATCAAATTGTGAGGATCGTACTGATCGAATTGTAATCCTGACGGAATCGGATTAATAATTGATAACTTTCGATCGTATCTTCCAACTATTGATTGAATTCCACATCCATGTGTGATGCATATGGATGAATTGTATTGTTCATAGATGGATTTTTCCTATCAGGAGAAATCGATGAGAAAATGAATGGATTGCTTTCGGCCTCCATAGGGTCTGTAATTGAGGGTGTGAAATGGATCAGGTTAGTCTCTCTCACATCCCTTTTAATCAGGCGTTTTGCTGACAATCTAAGCCCAGTGCTTGTGCTGAGCTGTCACTAAGGCTGTCACCTCGTGTCCCCGGGGTGAGGAGTGTGGGGGAGGGGGTTCCTGATTGCAGGGCTCCCCAGATCCTGCTCCGATCACACCCCCTCCTGTCATCAGTCACTCACCTCTGCCTACTCTGCCCTCCAGCGGGTCCTTCCGGTAGTGGATGCCGTGCACGTCTACATGAGCATCGCCCCCGGCGTTGACAGCCCAGATCACCTTGTCCCCCGGGCCGGCTCCTTGTGCGGTGAGCGTAGCGAGCATACAGCAGAGCAGAGCGGCCACTGGGGCCCATGTCACCGGAGCGGGCATGTTTCCGGGTGACACCCCACGCCTGACACTGGACTAATGAGAAAGCCGGACACTGTGAGCGTGGCCCTTTCCCCCTCACCGGACCCAGGCGGCTACCCCGCACTCCGCCGCCGCCAGCAACCCGCACATTTCATTCACTCTCTCCTAAGAGACAGCCGAACATGATGCTGCCGGGCTTCAAACACTCATTGCACCTAGCCTGACTCGCTGCCTTTCTCCGGCTTCTGATTGGTCGGAAGAGACAGCGCGGGTTGGGCTTCGAGGAACACATAGAACACGTGTCCAATCCAAATGGAACGCTGACTTCTAGGGCGGGGCCAAAGTTAGAAGTTTGTCTGAGCCGAGGAAACCGGTTGGTCCGGTTACAATGTGACGGAAGTGAAGAGCGCTTCCGGGTACAAATACCGTGTAGGAGTTGTTATCGCTCGTTACAAAGTAAACTATTGTCAGTTCACCTCAGGCCGGTCTGTCTGCCCGGGCAAAAAGCTGAAATGTCGGGAGTAGCAAGTCTCCTTGGCGCAATAAGGTCAACCAATCAGCGACCTCCAGCGCGGCCTCCCGCTAGGCATTGTGGGACAGGTTCAGTATACGGGATGCTGACAGGCAGGAAGCCAGTCGCCATGACAACGACCCTGAGTGTGTATATACACGTGTACCATGTGCTTCTCCAGCTGGGAGACCTTGACAGCTGCGAAAGCTGAATTTATCTGCTGCAATAGAATCCATCCATGGAAACACAGAGGACTGTGCATAGATTCATGGATCTGCACTCTCATTTCATGGGTACTCCCACACACTGATCAGGAGAGAAACATGGACATTTCCAGATACTGATCAGGATAGAAACATGGAGATTTCCACACACTGATCAGGATAGAAACATGGACATTACCGCACACTGATCAGGATAGAAACATGGACATTGCCACACACTGATCAGGATAGAAACATGGACATTACCGCACACTGATCAGGATAGAAACATGGACATTGCCGCACACTGATCAAGATAGAAACATGGACATTGCCGCACACTGATCAAGATAGAAACATGGACATTACCGCACACTGATCAGGATAGAAACATGGACATTGCCACACACTGATCAGGATAGAAACATGGACATTACCGCACACTGATCAGGATAGAAACATGGACATTGCCGCACACTGATCAAGATAGAAACATGGACATTACCGCACACTGATCAGGATAGAAACATGGACATTGCCGCACACTGATCAAGATAGAAACATGGACATTGCCGCACACTGATCAGGATAGAACAAAATGGAAATTCCCCTTGGGGTGGGACTTTTAAGGCACGAAAATGGATACAAAAAATATAATAATGATAGATTTTATTGAAAAATAATGATAACATTTACAAATATAAATATAAATGGTTAAAAACAGTTGGCAAGCTTGGTATAATTCATACAGTCAAATGGACAGAAGGGTACCGCTCTATTGAGGTATGTGCCCAACGCGTTTCAAAGATATAAGTCACAACTCCTTCTTCAGGGGCAACCTTAAAGCAGCGGTAGAGTCTGCCGTGTAACTGTTTAGAATATATGCCTGCCAATGAAGTTAAAAACAGATGGCTGGGTGGGTCTCATCGCTGCATTTGAGTGCTTCTTTAGGGAAAGTCGATAGTTTGAGAAATATAAGTATTTATAAAAGCATCCTCCAGTTAAGTGCGCCCATCAGCTGTAAGGCTGATTGGGGGCAGCTGAAATCCACAAAGCAAGGGAAATCTTGTTTGTTTGGAGATTTTAGCAAAGGGTTGTGCAGCAAGCGTCCACCTTCAGCGAGTGAATAGTGCTTTGCTAAAATCTCCAAACAAACAAGATTTCCCTTGCTTTGTGGATTTCAGCTGCCCCCAGTCAGCCTTACAGCTGATGGGCGCACTTAACTGGAGGATGCTTTTATAAATACTTATATTTCTCAAACTATCGACTTTCCCTAAAGAAGCACTCAAATGCAGCGATGAGACCCACCCAGCCATCTGTTTTTAACTTCATTGGCAGGCATATATTCTAAACAGTTACACGGCAGACTCTACCGCTGCTTTAAGGTTGCCCCTGAAGAAGGAGTTGTGACTTATATCTTTGAAACGCGTTGGGCACATACCTCAATAGAGCGGTACCCTTCTGTCCATTTGACTGTATGAATTATACCAAGCTTGCCAACTGTTTTTAACCATTTATATTTGTATATGTTATCATTATTTTTCAATAAAATCTATCATTATTATATTTTTTGTATCCATTTTCGTGCCTTAAAAGTTCCACCCCAAGGGGAATTTCCATTTTGTTGTATACATTTGGGATGTGGCACTGTTTGGAGTGATCTCCCATGAGCACACCAAGTGTACTGATCAGGATAGAAACATGGACATTTCCACATACTGATCAGGATACAAACATGGACATTGCCGCACACTGATCAGGATAGAAACATGGACATTGCCACACACTGATCAGGATAGAAACATGGACATTGCCGCACACTGATCAAGATAGAAACATGGATGTTGCTGCACACTGATCAGGATAGAAACATGGACATTGCTGCACACTGATCAGGATAGAAACATGGACATTGCCGCACACTGATCAGGATAGAAACATGGACATTGCCACACACTGATCAAGATAGAAACATGGACATTACTGCACACTGATCAAGATAGAAACATGGATGTTGCTGCACACTGATCAGGATAGAAACATGGACATTGCTGCACACTGGTCAGGATAGAAACATGGACATTACCGCACACTGATCAGGATAGAAACATGGACATTACCGCACACTGATCAGGATAGAAACATGGACATTGCCACATACTGATCAAGATAGAAACATGGACATTACCGCACACTGATCAGGATAGAAACATGGACATTACCGCACACTGATCAGGATAGAAACATGGACATTGCCACATACTGATCAAGATAGAAACATGGACATTACCGCACACTGATCAGGATAGAAACATGGACATTACCGCACACTGATCAGGATAGAAACATGGACATTACCGCACACTGATCAGGATAGAAACATGGACGTTGCCGCACACTGATCAGGACAGAAACATGGAGATTGACGCACACTGATCAGGACAGAAACATGGACATTGCCACACACTGATCAGGACAGAAACATGGACGTTGTCGCACACTGATCAGAACATAAACATGGACACTGCAGCACACGGATCAGGACAGAAACATGGACGCTGCTGCACACTGATCAGGACAGAAACACGGATGTTGCTGCACACTGATCAGGATAGAAACATGGACATTGCCGCACACTGATCAGGACAGAAACATGGACGCTGCTGCACACTGATCAGGACAGAAACACGGATGTTGCTGCACACTGATCAGGATAGAAACATGGATGTTGCTGCACACTGATCAGGACAGAAACATGGACATTGCCACTTACTGATCAGGACAGAAACATGGACATTGCCACTTACTGATCAGGACAGAAACATGGACATTGCCGCACACTGATCTGGACAGAAACATGGACATTGCCACTTACTGATCAGGACAGAAACATGGACATTGCCGCACACTGATCTGGACAGAAACATGGACATTGCCACTTACTGATCAGGACAGAAACATGGACATTGCCGCACACTGATCTGGACAGAAACATGGACATTGCCGCACACTGATCTGGACAGAAACATGGACATTGCCACTTGCTGATCAGGACAGAAACATGGACCTGCACTTTTATTTTTATGAACATTCCTGACCAGTAAAGGAGAAAAATGCCATTGTGATATGGTTGCCACCTCATCCCTTTAAATCCAAGCAGATATTAAACACACAAGTTCTGTGGCTGATTAAGGTGTAATTTAATTTACTTGGTGCCTTACCTGCATCAAATTAGCCCCAAACCCTGTGTAATTATTATGTCATTGGTTTTAAAGGGGTGAGGTGGCAACCCTACTTTGTGAAAAAACAAACATCTATGCTTACCTCCATGCTGCAGCTGTCCCACATCATCTCTGAGACCGAGAACTGAGCGATCACATGACCACTGATTGCTCAGTTTTTGGTCAACAGAGAACGGTGACTGGCAGTCATCACTCTCTACTCTTTCCCTCCAGCTCTCACTGGAGAGGGGGCAGACACAGCTGACTGAGTGTCAGAGCCTGCTGTCAATCAGGCAGCTGTGTGGATCCCGACTATATGGTAGGGATCCTTCCAGAGACTGAAGTGTTTAGGCCACGTCAGCTGATAGTGGGCCATGCTCTGCTATCAGCTGATTCGGGGGTCACAGGAGAGCACAGGTAAATGCACTTCTGTGACCCATAAGTGATATATGACCAAAAAAGTTTGGCGATACTTCTCTTTTTACAGTATGAAAAGATGAACCTGCACTCTTAAAGTGGAACTAAACCCTCCTATTCTTTTCAGCCAATGAAGCTGTTCTCTTATGCCTGGTACACACGAGGAGATTATCAGATAAATGATCGTTGTTTTTTTTTTTTGCATGCAAGTCTCATATCAAAAAATGAAGAGTTTACCAAAGTTCAGAAAATTCTAGTACGACAGAAAAAAAATTGGAAGTGATTTAATGTGTTGTAATGTATTTGTATTGCATTGTTGACCGACAACTGTACTAGAAAAATGTTTGTGCTTATCCCATAATTTTGCATTAATTGTGGTGATCGACTCTCGAAAGCTGTGAACTAACGATCAGATTATCGTACAATCGCTTCGAAAGCGGTATTTTTCCTGTAGTTTTCTGATCGTGTGTAGGGGCCATTAGTCTCTGTTTAATCTGCAACTGTCATCAGTAAAGATATCAGCCATTTGGCGGTTTGACAGTTTGAATGGTAGCACAAGCAAGTTCAACACTTAACATTCCATGCCAGGACTGTTTTATGAAGCCGGTAAAACGATGGGTTTAGTTCCGCTTTAAGGGCCAGTTCACACCATAGAAATGCATTCCTGATGCTTTTCTGCATGTGCGTTTTTGATGCGTTCCAGTGTATTTTTTCCTCCTTTTTTTTTTTTTTCTGGAACAGACCGCACTGGTGTGAACTATGCCACTAAAAACCATATTGCCTACTATCCATGCGTTTTTGATGCAGAATAGTAAACCCACTCGACGGCATGTGGTGTGACCTGGCCCTTTAGGTTAAGTTCACCTTTAGGCCTTATGCACACTGGATGCTTTTGCCATCGCTCCTAGATAACTTTTCTCCTGGCAGCAATGTTTTGGCACAGAAAACGATTGACGCTTGTAAACTCATGTAATGCGGTCAGGCACATTGGAATAAATTAATGCTCAAGCACTAAACACACTTTAAATGCGTCAAGAATTTTTTTTTGCCAAAACGCCGCTACTCCTGGACGCGCTGGCTGTAGGTTTTGTTTTCTGCTTCTAAACGCCCATGCCTCTAAACTCCTCTAAAGGCCCTTTGTGTGCTTTAGTTAGCATACAGGGGAGTTTAGCAGAAGAACAAAAAAAATCTCCAGACACCCCTAAAAGCAGCATTTAAAAACGTCCAGTGCGCATGAAACCCTAAGTAAATGATAAATGCATATATTTTTGCTAATAAAATACGTACGGTCTTTCAGTTAGAAAATTGGAGCAAGAGTGAATGGACTATGAGGGCACTGAATAGTCTAAGAACCACTAGCTATCTGCCACGATGGCAGACAGGATTTTTAATTCATTTATTTACAGATCCACATTAATAACTGTAAATGTGACAGTGTCATAGGGAAGGGGGTGAGTGGGGTGCTGGAACATGTTACACCCTAAATGTGGATGTAACATGGTCTAAAGGCAAACTTACCCTTTAAGCTTACCACACGTTAGAATTTGATGGTGCAATCTCCTTTAGATATACCAACAACTATATAGTACAAGGGCCTGTTTGATTGGATACACAATGGTTTGATAGTTTAGGTGAATACAAAGTTGATTGTACTGTCAGATTGTAGTTACATAGTTTGTGAGGTTGAAAAAAGACATCAGTCCATCCAGTTCAACCTATGATGTGTGTGTGTGTTTGCTTTTAACCCCTGTATGTTGTGGTCTTTAAAGTGGAGTTCCACCCTCGGAACGTTTTTTTCAATAAAAATACCCCCGGGACAGTCAGGGCTAGTGCATTCCACAATGGATAACCTCTGAACTGTCCCAGGTTGCACTTACCTTTTAGAAGAAATACTTACCTTGAAACTGTCTTGTCCAGCGCTGCCATCTCAGGTGTGGGCAGCTAAAGCTGGAGTGTCCTCTTCGGTGTCCTCTTTGTCCCAGAATGCACCGGCCCCGCTCGTCATGTCCGGTGCAGGCGCGTCATTCCTGCACAGCTTCTGGGCATGGCCAGAAGCTGTTTAGCAGGGAATGACGCGCATGCACCAGAACTGACGAGCAGAGCCGGTGCAGGTGCATTGATTCCTGGGAGCGATGACGTTCAGCTCCCAGGAATCAATGCAAGCAGGAAGAGACGGTGCAGGTCGCGGCCGCAGAGGGAGGAAGAGGAAGTAAGGTAAGTATATTTTCTTCTAAAACAAGGTAAGTAAAGAAAAAAAAAATCGTGATTATCCATTTATTTTTCAGGTGACACAGAGCAAGCAGATGGGGCAAAGTGTCTTTTAAGGGTGGAACTCCACTTTAAGGTGCCCATCTAATAGTTTTTTGAAACTATTTAAGCTCCCTGCTGATACGACTGCTTGTGGAAGAGAATTCCACATCCTTACTGCTCTGACAGTAAAGAACCCCTTACGTATTTTAAGGTTAAACCGTTTTTCCTCTAGTTTTAGTGAGTGGTCTTATTGTATTCCCTTTCTCTAAAAAGTTTGTTCCTTATGCTAGGGTCGCCAGTACAGTATTTGTACATTGATATCATATCCCCCCTCAAGCGTCTCTTCTCCAGAGAGAATAAGTTCAGTGCTTGTAGTCTTTCCTCATAGCCGATGCCCTCCATTCCCCTAATTATTTTTTTTGCCCTTCTCTGGACTCTCTCCAGTAGTGTATATTGTGTTGAATGTCAAGCTCTTCCTTTGTAGCTGTATCTCTGCAGATTTGAAGGGCACAATGGTGACATAAAGGCCAGGGGGCAAGCACAGCAGTGAGACACAGGCGTGTAACACCCCCGGAAGTGTTGCATGTCAAAGATTTTAGCAGCATCTCTACTTATGAGAGTGAATGATCATTCAGCAGAGGTGCTAATGGTAATAATCACACGTAATTCCAGAGTTGATTTTAATTACATTTTGTTATTAGGCCCCGTTCACACTGGGGCGACGCTACTTTGCCGGGCGACCTCATAGGTTGCGGCGCGCTGCTTGCCCCACGACCTCGGAGTGGCCGGCACGGACTTCATAACATTGAAGTCTATGCAGGTCGCTCCGGGTCGCCCCAAAGAAGCTCCGGACCCTTTTTCTAAGTCGGAGCGACTTGTGTCGCTCCTATTAGAACGGGTCCGCAGCTTCTCTATGGAAGGTGACCTACGGCGACCTGTCAGGCGACCAGGTCACCTGACAGGTCGCCCCAGTGTGAACGGGGGGTTAAGGTAACTGTGTCTTTTAAAAAAAAAAAATAAAACAAAACTTACATTGTAAAGCATGTAAATTCAGACCTGTGAGAGGGTTAAAGCACTGCTTATCCTAATGGGCCATACACACTATAAGATTTTCTGAAGACTTTTTCCTTTAGACTTACCAAAACCATATAATATGAGGTCAAACCTAAACACTTTCAATTTGTATGCAATCTGGCAGGCCCTTGTACTACATAGAAAAGGTAAATCTGAAGGAAATCTAACCACAAAAGTTGGATAGTGTGTATCCAGCTTAAGAAGACCACAAAGACAACATGCTTTTTGACTTTGACTCTGACCAAATATCACAGCTGTAAAAAAAACTGGCCACTTTTTGCATCAGTAATTAAATTTTGTTCAAATGACACAGGAAGGAAGACACATTAGGCAATGTCTTTCCACTGCAGCATTCAATTGCATAGTAGCAGCTTACCACAAAGATAAATTGAGTCCAAGTCACACAGCTCTTTGACAGAATTTCTTTACTGTTACAGAATGATGGTGCTGTCCATCCTTATTTTGCCAGATGAGTATCAAAACATCGAAAGAAGCACCTTTTTAGTTATAAAGTTGAAAAGGGTTAATGGGCACAAAATACATAGTTCACTGCCTACAGTATAAAGGTCTAAAGATAGTAGAAAGATAGTAGATGCTTAAGCAACCAGTTAGACAAAGGTTGCCGTTACTCTAAATTCCAAGGAAGTTTGGATGCCACCAGTGTTACAAGCCTTTATTTAGTTATGATAAATTTCACTGCATGGGCTCAGGAATACTTCCAAAAATCTCTGTCTGTGAGGACAGTTTGCCTTGCCATCTATAAATGCAAGGTAAAGCTCTATCGTGCAAAGAAGAAACCATATCTGAACATGATCCAGAAATGCTGCCATCTTCTCTGGGTCAAAGCTCATTTAAAATGGTCTGTTGCAAAGTGGAAAACTGTTCTGTGGTCAGATGAATCAAAATTTAGCAACCATGGGTGCCACGTCCTCTGGACTAAAGGGAAGAGGGACCTTCTGGCTTGTTACCAGTGCTCAGTTCAAAAGCCTGCATCTCTGATGGTATGGGGGTTCATTAGTGTGCATGGAACGGGCAGCTTGCACATCTGGAAAGGCACCATCATTGCTGAAAGATATATCTGGGTTTTAAGGCAGCATATGCTCAGGCAAGAATAGGACAACATTCCTCTCCCCAAACTCTAGGAACTATTCTCAGTTCCCAGATATTTACAGAGTGTTGTTAAAAGAAGAGGGGGTGTTAAATTGTGGTCAACTTGGCCCTGTCCTAACTTTTTTTTGGAATTGAGGTTGTACTTTACCAGCTTTTTGTTGCCCTGTCCCAACTATTTTGAGATGTGTTGCTTCTATCAATTTCAAAATTACCCTAAAATGGTATATTTCCTCAGTTTAAACATTTGATATGTTTTCTATTTTCTGTTGTGAATAAAATATAGGCTTATGAGATTTTCAAATCATTGTATTCTGTTTTTATGTAGACTTTACTCAGTGCCCAAACTTTTTTGGAACTGAGGTTGTACTTCCAGGGTCTCTTACTAACTGTGTTGTAGTTATTGGAAATGTATATATAAAGGAGAATAGTAAGTCCCTCAGTTTTAGAATCTGTTGTGCTAAGATGTATTCTGGAGCAAGATTTATCAAAGTATCCCGAAGCATGAGTTTTATAAGTGTGTTTATTAAAGCATGATTATATCAGCTTTTTACTTCCTATTCTCTAGCAAAACTTCCCTTCATTTCTTCAGGGCATTTAAAGCGGAGTTCCGGGCACAGAAATGATTTTTTGCTGAACATACCCCCGGGACAGTCAGGGCTAGCACATTCCACAATGGCTAGCCTCTGATCTGTCCCGGTTCGCACTTACCTTTTAGAAGAAATACTTACTTAGAAAATTTCTTCCACAGCGTTTCCATCTCTGTTGTGGGCAGCTGAAGCCGGTGCGGTCCTCTTCTCTGTCTTCTTCCGCATCTTCGTGTCCCAGAATGCACTGCACCGGCTCCTCTCGTCACTTCCGGTGCGGCGCCGCATTCCTAAACAGCTTCTGGGCATGCCCAGAAGCTGTTTAGGAATGCTGCGCCGCACCGGAAATGACGAGCGGGGCCGGTGCCGTCGCATTGATTCCTGGGAGCTATGACGTTTAGCTCCCAGGAATCATCGCGAGGCAGGAAGTGACGGGGTGAGCCGCGGCTCCGAGGGAGGAAGCAGTCAGAGGTGAGTATTTACGATCTTCAATAAAAAGGTGAGTAAACAAAAAAAATAAAAATAACTATCCAATTCCTTTTCAGGTGAGCTCTACCTAGCGGAGGGGCACAAAAAAAAAAAAAAAATCGTTTTTGTGCCCAGAACTCCGCTTTAAGCCTTTAACATTTAGTGAAATTATTCTTAAGTCCATGGTAACTGAGAATATTTGTGATAGGATATGCCTGAGGTAAAAGTTTGGTGTATTACACAATGACCAGGAATGAACTAAAAATAAAACTAGTAGGACCAGTCAAACTTTGTAACACAAAACTTTTTTATTTTACCCAACTTCTGCAGTCTGAATATTGAAACAGATACCCCTCAAGCTGTCTGACTCAAGAAAATGAGAATTAGATGTATGGGGGTAAACATCCATACGTTGCCTAACTTCTCAATGTATATACATTCTATTTGTGCAAAAGTATAGAAATACCATATCATATCAGGATTCCATAAAGCAATCAGTAATCCCTGTAGCCCCTGTCAGGTAATGAGGCCAGGGCTAGCTTCCTATATGCTAAGGATAAGTAACATGAAAAAAGAGAAAGCCCAAGTACCCCACTCAAAAAAGGAAAGGAAGCATCTGAAAATAAAGTCAATCTTTAAATTAAAATATGTTAAGAAACTACTGGGAAAGAGCTATTCCTTTCATAGAGGTTAACCAAAAGTCTCTAGAAACCCCATTCATAGGTGTGAACGAGTGAGGTTTTATTTGGAGGCAATAATGGTTTAATAGATGATTTGCTTGAATCAAAGTTCAGTTTAAGGTGGTCATATAGCTGAACAAAGAGTTTTATTTATAAAGGAATTGCACAGCCATTCGCCCATTGAAAGTGTACATTTAACCTGTGCAAGGGGGCAAAAAATTAAAATAAATATCCTGTGCTGTGTGAAAGTATATCATTGATCACTGAAAATACCGCATTTGGTCACTGAATGGAGCTAAATATAGGAAATTCTTATGATACCTAGCTCCATCTTTTGGTTAATACTGTATTTTCTGGTTTAAAACAATTATTTACATTTGGACAGTAGAGGATATAGCCTGTTTACCTTACCATGGCTTTCCTGCGTGGGGAGCTTTGGCTAGGCCTCTGATAACAAATCAGGTGTAGAAGGTCTAAAGTCCCAAAACTGCCCAAATTTTCTATGTTATCAGGGATGGAGACGCTTGATTTACAGGCTGGTATCTCATATAAAGTCCCAATTTGCCATCTATACTATTGGGATGGGGGTGTGTGTTTCCCAGCTGGTCATTTTTTAGTTTGCACCCTATGGCTATTACATAGCCATTAGTTTTTCGAAACCAGTCATGGATGGGAGCAGGTTGAGGGAGGATTGGGCCATCTCCAAGCTCACCTGTTTCCCATCCATCCATTAGCATCCATATACTTCCATGTTTGAGACACTCAGGTTGAGTAGTGTTAGGACTGCAGGATACACAGGGTGCTGTGGAGTGGCCTGCAGCTTATACATGCGTTTGCAAATGTGTGTTAACTAAACCCCTGTTTTTTACCTATTATGTTAGACAGGTTCACTTGGTTTGTCAGCAGACTGGTGGGTAAGTATAGCAAACTAAGGGCCGGTTTGTTTCCACACACGCACACACCTTCTTTAATCCCCTTTTTCTCTTCAGTTTTGTTATATACAGGGATGGAGATGCTGAGCAGTGCTCGTCGGTGTCTCATCTAAAGTCCCAAAACTGCCCAAATTTTCTCTGGGGAAGATCTGGAGGCCTACTTTTATCAAGAAATCCTTGTCTTGCTGTATGGACATAGCAGTGAGAAAAGAGGGACTATAGGTTTGAATGAAAATCCCCAGCAATACTGTATTTGTGCTATTGCTATAGCAGATGTAATGTCTTTCCTTCTCATTAACATTGCACGGGCAATATTACTGTAGAGCTGGATCCTAGTGCCATTTTAAATCAGGTCAGGTGTTGCTCAAGTGGCTCTGAGCAGGTATTTGACACACAAGGTGTAGTATAGTATTCCTTGGAGGGTCTCCAGCTGGAGGCTATGAGCGAAGAGCTCTAAGTATGTGATCACATTCAAATTTATCCTGGGTATATCAGAAAGCATTTGAGTGAATGTCATCCTGAAGGTCCATTACTTCTTTTTATACTCCTCGGTAGTGATGGTCGCAGGCGGGTTCGGATCCTAGTTCCAACCCACGTGAGCAAACCCGCCAGGAAGCAGTCACTGCACACCGCCAATCATAGGCAGTGAGGCACTTCCCGACTCGCAGCTGCACATACACACGGCCTGACTAGGCTGCCTATGGTTGGCGGTGTGCAGTGACAGCTTCCTGGCGGGATTGCTCAGGTGGGTTGGGACTAGGATTCAAACACGCCTGAGCCCATTCCCTACTCCTTGGATGCTTGTTTCAGTTTGTACAATATTTGGTGGGCCAAGAATTCTTGCAGAGCTGTTACCTCTTAACGAAGGTCATTGTGAGTCAGTAACCATTCCTTATGCTTAGTTTCCAGCATATCTGTTTGCTCATCCAGTTCTGCATTCTGAGTAATATGAGATTACCTGGTTTAGATATTTCTATTTTGATAGTATTTGGGATCATGTGCCATGCTGGATCTCATGGCAACTGTAGAAAAAAAGGTTCTTATATTGGGGCCAAGCAGCAATTAAGTTAATGAACAATTCCTTTTTATAGAAAAGGTAGGTCTGGCATGGTGGAGATCACTTGCCCAGTAATCATTTTGACAATACTATCTAATATATATATTAAACTTGGCAAATGGATTACATATTATATGATTCAAATATAAACTATACCTGAAACTATGCAGAAATCATCCTTCAGCGGTTTAGTGAAGAAAACCAATGACTTCTGGATTGTTGCTGCAGCCTAGTATATATTGCATAATGTCTCTACAAATGTTCTATTCCTAGTTCCAACCCTTCCAGAAACAGAGATCTATAGCTAAGATTATTGCGATTCACAGATAATCCTTCAGTGAAAGTCTCTGCTAATGAGATGATCCTATTAGTGAGTCTGTTAATGGGATCATCTCTCAGTAACTGTAAGTAAGTGAGTTACCGAGTAAGTGAGTATTGATGGCAGATTCTGTGGTATTCTAGTGTTTTCTTGAATCACTGTATAGTCTGAATTCTTGACAATTAAAGCTTAAGTTTGGTAAAAAAAAAAGTTGAAAAACAAAAACACAAAAGGACATTACTTACAGTATCTCACAAAAGTGAGTACACCCTCACATTTTTGTAAATATTTAATTATATCTTTTCATGTGACAACACTGAAGAAATAACACTTTGCTACAATGTAAAGTAGTGAGTGTACAGCTTGTATAACAGTGTAAATTTGCTGTCCCCTCAAAATAACTCAACACACAGCCATTAATGTCTAAACCACTGGGAACAAAAATGAGTAAATCCTAAGTGAAAATGTCCAAATTGAGCCCAATTAGCCATTTTCCCTAGCCGGTGTCATGTGACTCATTAGTGTTACAAGGTCTCAGGTTTGAATGGGGAGTAGGTGTGTTAAATTTGGTGTTATCACTCTCACTCTCTCATACTGGTCACTGGAAGTTCAACATGGCACCTCATGGCGAAAGAACTCTCTGAGGATCTGAAAAAAAGAACTGTTTCTCTACATAAATATGGTTTAGGCTATAAGATTGACAAGACCCTGAAACTGAGCTGCAGCACGGTGGCCGAAACCATACAGCGGTTTAACAGGACAGGTTCCGCTCAGAACAGCCCTCACCATGGTCCACCAAAGAAGTTGAGTGCACGTGCTCAGCGTCTTATCCAGAGGTTGTCTTTGGGAAATAGATGTATGAGTGCTGCCAGCATTGCTGCAGAGGTTAAATGGGTGGGGGGGTCAGTATGTCAGTGCTCAGACCATATGCCGTAAACTGCATCAAATTGGTCTGCATGGCTGTCGTTCCAGAAGGAAGGCTCTTCTAAAGGAAGCCTCTTCATATGATGCTCAAGAAAACCCGCTAACAGTTTGCTGAAGACAAGCAGACTAAGGACATGGATTACTGGAACCATGTCCTGTGGTCTGATGAGACCAAGATAAACTTATTTGGCTCAGATGGTGTCAAGCGTGTGTGGCGGCAACCAGGTTAGACGTACAAAGACAAGTGTGTCTTGCCTAAAGTCAAGCATTGTGCTGGGAGTGTCATGGTCTGGGGCTGCATGAGTGCTGCTGACACTGGGGAGCTACAGTTCATTGAGGGAACCATGAATGCCAACATGTACTGCACTCTTGAAGAGTGCATATGACAGGTCCTTCGGCACTATTAACTCTGCTGCAATAGAAGATTACAGTGTTGGGAGTTGGTGGTATCAGAGGATGGAAGCCATCAGCACAAGGGACATGTCACATTGACTTTAAGTAATGTAGGTATTGTTTTTTATTTTTAACCGTTTTTGACTGAACTTGGCTTTAAAGCAAGATTTTCTTTGGATGGTTTAGGGCCTTCCTATATTATCTGTGTCCTGTTCTATATAAGCATGTGCATATAGCTGTGTCTACAAATATTTAGGAAAAGTACTATCCAAGCATTGATTAGCCAAATATCACAGGAGGTCAGAAAAAGTCTGGCGGAATCATAAATAAGATTTATTTACCATTTGCATAAATTCACGCTGATTGTTGCTTATATGTGATCACATATTTGTACACCAGATATCTTTCCCACAATTAAATTAAAGTGTATATGTAGCCCTTGGTCCACAGATGTCCTGGTCCTCAGTGTTGCTGTACTTGGCAGCACAGACTGCTCTACTACTTTTGCTGCTGCCCCCACATCTCCCCCCCCCCAAGCCATGAAGGCACCAAAGCTGCTGCGTGAGAGGAGAGAGAAGGCACTACTACTGCTGCTGCTGGGTTGTGTGTGTAGCCCAAAAAGCCCCGCCCACCACCCAGGGAAAGCTGAGGAAGAGGAAACAGAAATGCTGTGCATCCTGGGAAGGATAGAGCCTGCTGGGAAGAAGCATTGACCTACGGGGAAGAACCCCCCAGGGGGGCTGGGCATGCGCTGCAGATTGGATCTGGAACTACAGATCCTAGCAATACCAAAGCTCTGCAGCGGAGAAAAAGGGAAAGACTATTCTTGGATTAAGGGCAGTCGTTAGAAGGACATCGTGGAACACACAGTGCAAGAAGCTGTTGATTGGATGGTTTACTGCAGTGACAAGGTCGCAGAGAAGTCGAGTTGCAGACATCTCCTGGTCTGTGGGAACGTCACTCTCAAGCCTTGCTTGGGAGCCATAAGAAGGGTGTCATTGCAGATGTTATCACTGAGCCCCAATTGAAGAGCAGGAGAAGAAAAGTCTTTATCCTTTATGTCTATGAGAGGCCTCTGGCCATATTCTACTGCACTTTTACTACTACTTTTCCATATTTTGGCTTTTGATTGATTGTGTGTTGTTACAATATATACTGTACAACTTCACTTTTTATCCCTGGTGTGTCAGAGGGTGTGGGATTTCTTAGCAGTCAGGCGATCCAAACATCAGTGGCTTCTTTGGGCTAGGTGCTACATACATAAAGCCAAAACCTTTAAAAATAGATATACTGTATTTGTAACAGGTTAAGTTCCCTGCCCGGTATTTTTTGTCATCTACTGTATATCCTATATGGAAGATTGTGCTTCACTTCCCATCACAACAAAACAGGAACAAGGAGGATATCCTGTATTGGAGAGTTGTCACCACAAAAGGTTTCCTCATTGGAAGATTACCCCTCAGTTCCTTGTGGGCAGGGCTTACTGCGCTCAAGTAGGGACCCAGAGAAAGCCATCGCTGGTGCCCCCAAAGGTAGGCTGAGGCTGCTGTTTAAAGCAAGGCTGGCGTTAAGATGGTGATGCTTCTTCATAAGAACACAATTAACTCCTTGTAATCTGTGGTCCAACTTCTGTACTCTTTAAATTGTTCACTACAGACATCAGTTCCTTATTCCTTCTCTCACTTAAGTCGTGCGGCATTTTTGAGCTGGCATTTCCACTAGCCCAGTAACTAATGCCCAGTGACATTGATTTGTATGTTTTACTTGATTACTAGGAATCTTAACTCTTGTAAAACACTGTGCTAATTCTTCTCCCGAGGCCTCACTCCATCTTTCATGACTTCCAGGCTGGGTCCCTAAGATCCCCCTGCCACGATATATGACCCAGTGTTGAGGTTCTGTTCACTAGGGAAGGAGCCCAAGCACACAAGCTCCTTCACTACCAGGGCTTTCCATCACCTTTGCCAAGTCACACTGCTTCCCAACTGGCTCGCTGTTTTCGCACCTGAAACTAGTACTATAGACCTTAGCAACAGCAATATAGCCTTCTCCGACTAACTTCACTGCGAGATAGACATTGGTACTGCATCTTCTCTATCCTGTTATGTCCCCTAATAAGACCTGTTCTTGTGATACGCCATGCATGCATGTATGTCCTTAAGTAATTTCAGACCAGGCCAAGTTAAATAAAAAAAAAACCTTCTTTTACTGAAGTTGTTTAAACATATCAAATTAACTGTTCAACAAGTTTTCTTCAACAACCATTCTTGTACACACTCTTCTAAGTACCCCTTAGTTGCCCCGTGAGGTAACCATACCTTAAATGGGCGAGAAAGGCCTTAAGTCCAAAGCATTATTCCATACCTCTGGAACTTGGCTCCCACAAGGGGTGGTTAAGTGTAAGTAGTAGTTCACATCCATAGCAGCATTCTATTTCTAAAATGGGGATACCTGGAACGGAACCTCCGTCTGTCTTAAATGCACCTCCAAGAGTTTTTTTTTTTTTTAAAGGGGTATGTTTAATAAACTTTTATAGACATTACAGCAACTACAAAAAAAAATTTTGCAGTAACAAGACAAAGCTTATCAAACAAAGTAGTGCTCAGAGACACAGCTCGGTCAAATATAGGCAAAAGAAAGAGAAAGAAACATTCATTTATCTGTACCAAGTAATCTTAGTGCAGAAGAAAAGACTAAAACCGTCACAGATCTTATCAAAACATTGTTAGAAATAAGGAAGGAAGGAAGATTGAACTGAGCACAATGTATCGTATGGCCATAAACAATTTATATACGTGAATACTATAACACCAAGGGCTATTCTGAAGCATCCGTAGCCTGCAAGTCTAACCAAGCGGACCAACTTTCTCAGGACAACCTCTTGCTTCCTATGTTAATTTATATATAGGGAGAGCCTTATTGAACAAAATGAACCAAAATAAATGGAGGGAGGAGTTGAGGACTTTCAGGTTTAAAGTATAGCTTTTTTGGCATAAAAAACCATAACTGTAGAAGTATTTTCCTCCCTCCTTTTCATCATATCCTAATAAACAACGTAAGGGATCACAAATATTAGGAGTTTGGGGGGTTGTGCTTACTGTGACCAGTAAGTCAGATTATGTGGACAGTCCCTGACCATATGATAAAATGAGCCCACATTCCCTGTACATTTTGTACAGTTGGGAGATGCAAGCCTACCCATCCGAAAGAGAACATAGGGGATGTATTAAGAGCGATGGAGGAATTTTGTTTGCAACGCTCTATCTCAGGCAGAGATAACCAATTGGGGGTTGTAAGGGTAAAAATTCCTGCCACACCTCCTTCGTGAGATCAGGCATATCCTGGCACCAATCCAACGCAGTCCACTCAAGGCGTTTGGTGGTAGAGTGTATCAGGGAGTAGAAAAGTATCTGCTCAAGTCTGGAAACATGGAATGAGACATTAGCCAACCCAAATTGAGCAGCCACTGTGTGTTGAATCTGCAGGTATCTAAAATATACAGTGCCAGGTATAAGGCAATCGCTTTGAAAATCAGCAAAAGACTTAAACAATTCCCCCTTGATATAATTGCGCAACAGTCTTAACACCATATCTGGCCCAGAACAGGCCATCCTCTCGGGAGTGGAATTCACAAAGGCGTGACTTATGCCACAAAGGAGCGTTGGGAGAGTGCCAGCATCCCCAGTCGGAATTAAATGAGCGGCCTTAAAGACCCATAATGTCATAGTAAGAACTTTGCTGCCCCCCCGCCTTTGCGTAGAGTTCCTATGAATAACGTTTTGCAAGGACTCATTTGAGGTGAGAATCGCTTCCTCTAGGGCATCTTGGTGAAACCATCAGTGAGCGTGAGTCTGCTGGGAGGCAAAGTAATATGTTTGAAAGTTAGGCATAGGTAGTCCTCCCTCTTATGGGGGCACCTGTAGTGTATCCCTGGCTTTCCTGCCAATATACTGTAAATTATATAATCAGAGAATCAAAATTTCAGAACGGTTCTTTAGGAACGTAGATTGGAGAACTGTGGCAAAAAAATAATTTAGAATATATTGATTCTACCTAATAAATTAAGGGGTTGCTTAGACCAAGCCGAAAGTTTGATTTTTTAATCTATGAATGAGATCGAGAAAATTATTGTCAATAAATTGTAAACAGGATGTTGGATAGTTATCAAGCAAAATAGAAAGAATAAACCACGCTAGTGTGTGAACAAAAATTATAAAAAAAAGTGAGCAGCAACTATTTTGTGAGATATGCACAATTCAAATGATAATATAAATAAGTTGTGCTAATAGTGAATGTCCATAATAAATCAATTAAGATCAAATCAGTCCATAAGTGGTGAAAAAAAAGGCGTCCTTGATAGGAAAAAACACTGCTGGCCGTCACCTTAAAGTGAGCTCTGGTAACACCACCACCACCACCATCAAAGGTTGAAATACTCGCTTACCAGATTATGAAGGTTGTGGAAGAACCCAACAGCTTTGGCTCTTTGTGTTTTGATGGTACCATTTGAGTTATCTGTGTGTGGAGCTATGAGAGGACTCTGAACTACATAAAGGCCCCGGCTGGGTATTAAGCCAAAAGCACCATTGATCTATTGAAATTAGGTCAATAAGAGATGGTAAGCGAGTTTTTCGGCCTTTGGTGGAGGTGGTGTTACCTGAGCTCACTTTAAGGTGACGGACAGCGGTGTTTTTTCCTATCAAGGACCCCTTTTTTTCCATCACCTGTGGACTAATTTGATATAAATTGATTTATTATGGACATTAATATAGGTGGAACCCCCAGGAATAAAAGCGGTCTGATCTGAGCTAACCAAGGTGGTAACCACGTCATTGAATATATGAGCCAGGCCTTTTGCCAGGGTTTTAATATCCAAATATTAAAGAAATAGGCCCATATGAGGTTCCTTATGGGGTTTAGGGATAAGCACAACGAGAGCTTCCGACATAGAGGGGGGAAGACACCCATTTTCAAACGCATGAGTATAAACCTGGAGTAGATAAGGCAGAAGGAGCTCCTTATACTGGATGTACCATTCAATAGGAAAGCCGTCCAACCCCAGTGTTCTATTCCGGGCAAAGGAGAGCATAGGTACTTCAAGCTTGTCAGCTGTTAATGGGGCTTCCAATGCAGAGACCTGGGCGGTAAGGCGATATTAAAAAGATAATCCTCTAATTACACAATGGTATAATGCACTTTAGATCAGTATAACAAAGTCCACAAAAGCCTGTAGCACCTCAGTAGTCTGGATGACCGGCTTACCTACAAAATTGATAATTCTGGGAATACTACAGGGCTGGTAATCAGGATTAGATAGATAGGCTAGAAGACAGCTGTTTTTGTCCCCAAATTCAAAAATACGTTGGCTTCTTTTGGGTACGTTCCAGGAGAATGTTGCCAAGCTTTGTCCTTCCAGTCAGCTTAGGTGCCAAGAGAAGGGACAATAGAATAGCCATGCTCTGCAGTACGGAGATCTCATTTGACGTCTGTTTGGATCTAGAGGCCTTACGATCAGCAGGGAGATGGCCAGGGCAAAGGAGCCCTGCATAGTCACTTTAAAAGGTAATGGGAATCGAGGCACTATGCGCATTGGACTGCCAATAGGAGTTAATCTCGGTCTGGAACCTATCCACCACCAAAGGATCAGCAAGCTACAAAGGACTCAATCTTCACAGTTTATAATTACAAGGAGCCCCCAGAGCCAAATCCAACACTAAGAGAGGGTGGTCAGATATAGCTCTGGGGAGATACTTAACATCTAGTACACAATTCAACAGTTCAGAAGACAGTAGGCCATAAATGAATACGCGATAAAGCTTTGTGGATTTCAGAATGACAATAATATTCCCGCTGCTCGGCATATATCCATCTCTAGGCATCCACCAAATAATTTTTTTCAAGACACGAATGAAGGAGAGTAGGGGCTTGTGTAGAACACCCAAATCTATCAAGGGAGTTGTTCAAGACTGTATTAAAGTCTTCCGCAAACAGTAAAGGACCCTTGGCCACTTCCAAATCTAGACCCATAGTACGTTCAAACAAGGTATTTTTAAATGGGGGATGGGGGGATATATAAGTTTACTAAGGTATAGGGCTTACTATTAAATTCCATCACCAAAATCACAAAGAAGCCTTGGGGGTCAGTTCTTAAATGTTTGATGGAGATAGGGGCCATTATGGACAATAAACTAGAAGTTCCCCTTGCATAAGTGGAATATTTTGAGTTGTATCATACCTCCAACGCTAAATAATGATATTAGAAAAAAAAACAAAACCCCAGTACATATAAAGTGGTATACTTGTGTGTCCATAAAGTGAGAATAAATACAAATAATCAGCGTAAGAAAAAGTTCAAATAAACTATCAAGAAAAAACTTCAGGTGCTGTATTTCAAGTGATCTCTCTCGTTCAATGTGACAAACACCCAGTGCGACTACCACAAATGCCAGAATTGGAAGTCGCAGAATTGTTTGTCACATTGAAGGAGAAAGATCACTTAAAATACATCACCTGATATTTCTTCATGAGAATTTATTTGAACCTTTTCATACGCTGATTATTTGTATGTATTTTCACTTTATTGACACACAAGTAAAACACTATATGTTCTGAGTTTTTTTTTATATCATTATTTAGCGCTGCAATTTTTCTTTGTCACTGTTTACACAAGTGTTTGTATATCTGCACATTGCTAGCAGCTTATTCATGCCATTAAGCAATGACATTTATATTTCTATAGTCTATACCTCCAAGAGTTGGTCCCCTCCCTTTTTTTTATGTGTTTGCCCCAGCAGAGGGCGGTAGTTCCACAAAAAGCCCAGGAAAACCCGGTTAGCAGATTTAACCCTTCCTTCCCAGAGAGTACCACCTCAGCAGGGGAAGGACATCTAAACAGTGCAATATTCCAACACATAAATATGACCACAGACATCAACTTTAAAGCAGTAGAACATTTCAACAAAACATAAACATTTAACATCCACCTGTTTCTGTGACAACTCTTTTTCAAATTTGGATTCCCATCACTTTCTGCAATATAGAATATGGTCAATAAGACCTATAGTAAGAGTGAATCTCTTCAGAAAGCATTTAAAAAACTTGACAGAGGATCTAACTCTTCTACACTTTATCCAGAACTAAAGATGCTACAAAATTCAATCCGTTTTATATTTTTATTTTCATATTTTTATGTTAGTGTTTCATATTTTTATATGTGGGAATTCTGCCTATATTTAGGTGATGATGATGATAACCAAATGGGAGGCTAATCTTCAACTTTGTTCTAGAAACATGATGTGTATACTCATTGAGGAATATCAAAAGAGAATTAAGGATTTAGACCGTACCATTGAAAAACTATGAACAATTAGAACCACATTTGGATACCCCCAAATTCAAGGGCTTAGAAAACAATATAAAAAATCAACTAGATAAGAACATAAAATTTAATATCAGTAAAAAAGAACAAAAACTTTGTAGAGATCGCATAGCCTTTAGGGATAAGAAAGCCTACAAATGGAACCAATCCGTATACAATCTCAACCTCTACGCAGAGATCTAACTAGAGCGGAATCAAATATGGGGTCTAACTCCTCTATTAATTCATCTCTCTCTTCTTCATCACAACAAACAAATGGATGGGGCAAACCGGCAAAAAACAAACGTCCTTTCCCCCAGGAGGATAGTACAAACCTCAGTAAACGCCCTCCCACTACACCTGGGTCAACACCGATATCCAACTTCTCTTTAGACACACGACGTATGGTAAGTACTAACTTACCAGTCAAGAACACCTCGGAAATCAAACACATCCCCTTTACAGACACTACACACGCAATGGCAGCAGAGAATGCGACTAGTGAAGAATTTTCATGAAACGCATTCCCTCCCGCCATTAGTGAACAGCGATCTTCTGAGGACGACAGTGATATTATCAATCTCTCTGATTATTCACTCTCAATGGCCCAAATTACACTCTTACGTAAGGGTCTAACTTTTTGTCCCAAAATGGACATTGATAAGTTCGAATTTAAGAAAGCCTTAAATTTGTTTGCCCGTAAGATCTTATTGCAGAGACAACACGCACAAAAATACAATCCTAAACTATTACAACCCAAGTCCAAGAAATTAGACAATGAAGCCTTGGATACATTGATTTCCTTGCTTGAAGAACAAGACGGTCCCGACCTTATTGACAGAATCGACCTGGACTCCTAATTAAGTGAACAGGTCCATTCTGATATTACAACTAGGCCTCATCTCTCCACTTGTTTCCAGAAGAAATCTGACAAGTTTCCGGCATTTAACTCTAATACCAACTTAGCGGCCTTTGTTATGTTGGTCTCCAACGAAGTCGAAAAATTAGACCATCATCCGCTATTTCTAACCTGAGCAACCAAGTGAGAACTGCACTCGTTACACTTACGAAGCAGTTCCAATTGACAATTAAACCACCTGACAAGGGGGGGAATATTGTGATCATGAACAATCAACAATACAGCCAAATGTGTTGGAAAATCTTAGATAATCCCAAGTGGTATAAGAAAATATCCAGATCTACAATTGATAAGTATTTTTCAGAATTTTACACCCTTGTCGATGGTGCCTATCTGGCAGGCTGCATCGACAAGAACACTTAGGATTACATTCGTATCAAGTACCCCAAAATTCCGACTTTCTACAGTCTGCCAAAAATTCATAAAAACAAACTTGACCTGCCGGGCAGACCAATTGTATCCGGCAGGGGCAGCATTGCAGAAAACCTTAGCAGGTACATTGATAGCAAACTCTACCCGTTTGTACAGATCCTCCCCTCTTTTGTCAAAGACACTATACACCTGTTACAATTACTTGAAGGCATGTCGATTCCTTTGGATGCCCTGCTGGTGGCGGTTGATGTAGAGGCTCTATACAGCTCCATCCCCCACCAGCAGGGCATCCGAACGATCGGACGTGTCCTGACCCAATCCAATTCAGATTCACCATCCACACTCAATTTTATTTTACAGGCTTTGGAGTACATTTTATCGTGAAATGTATTCTCCTTTGACGGTTCCCACTTCCTCCAGGTACAGGGCGTTGCGATGGGGACTCGCTGTGCCCCATCGTACGCCAACCTGTACCTGAGGGAGTGGGAACGATCTTTTCTTTTGGAGGAACTCAATTTGCAATACACACAATACATATTAGCATGGCATCAATATATCCATGACGTGCTCATTATTTGGACAGGTACTCGTGAGTTGCTCCTTGAGTGCGTTGACTGTATGAATAAAAACTCATACAGTTTGACCTTCACTCTCAATTACGACTCCAATACCATCGACTTCTTGGACATCACCATAACAAAGGACCAAAGTGGACAGATAAAAACATCTTTGTTTAGGAAACCGACTGCGGCAAACACAATCTTATAACCAACCAGTTCCCATCCAACTCCTCTCTTGAAATCTATTCCATATGAGCAATATCTGCAACTTTGCAGAAATTGCTCTGAGGAACATACCTTCAAATCTGAAGCAGGTAAATTGAGAGCCAGGTTAACAAAACGGGTATACTCACAGACATGTCTAAAAAAAGCCTTTTGTAAGGTGAAAGCATGCAAGCGACAGGAACTTTTATTTAAGAACAAGAAGGGGGAGAGCTTGACGCAAAGGGAGGACAAAATACAACACCAGGCGCGCATTATCACTAAATATACCAAACAACATGACCAAATTCACAATATTGTGAACAAATATTGGCATTTGTTGACTTGCGACCCCAACCTGAATCTCTTTGTGACGGATAAACCTGCTATTACCTATCGTAAGGCACGTTCACTCAAGGACAGGCTGGTGAACAGCGAATTTACGGGAGAATTTAGATGCGACCCATGTAAGCGACCAGGCACATTCAGATGTGGTGGTTGCAACATCTGTCGCCATATGAACACCAACAGTAACATTCTTCTACACAATGGCCGACCCTATAGGCCTTTGCACTATGCAAATTGTAAGACTATTGGGGTGGTCTATTTCCTCCTCTGCTTCTGTGGGTGCTTCTATGTGGGAAAAACTAAGAACGAATTTCACAAACGAGCACAAAGACATCTTTCCTGTATGCGTCAGTGTAATCCTGATCTCCCATTAGGGAGACACGTTCTTGGTACGCACAAGGGCACCTTCCCACAAGTCCATTTTGTCATCCTGGATAGAGTGCACCCCAGTAGCAGAGAAGGTGATTGGGACAAAACACTCCTTCAGAAGGAATCCAGGTGGATTCACAACCTGAAGGCCATTGTACCCCCAGGCCTCAATAACAATATTAGTTTCAAGCCCTTCCTGGAGGGTTTCTCTTCAGGGGGCTGGGACCCTTAGTCTGGGTTACTTTGGTTGATTGTCGATTGTGGGACTCCATATGAGATATATGCAATCCAAGTACCTTTGTTCCTCCCTTTCCGATTAGCCCTATCCCTTTATTTATTTCTTTAGTTTCTACATAGTTTAGGGCTAAACTAATAAGATTCATGGATAAAATATGTGATTAAATTGATTAACTCTGCTATTTGTTATAGGAATGGAACAACAAACTGTATGGATGGAGATTCAGAATCCTTCAGTTTTGCTATAAATAACATGCAGGTGATATACAGTGGGTACGGAAAGTATTCAGACCCCCTTAAATTTTTCACTCTTTGTTATATTGCAGCCATTTGCTAAAATCATTTAGGTTCATTCTTCTTCCTCATGAATGTACACATAGCACCCCATACTGACAGAAAAACACAGAATTGTTGACATTGTTGCAGATTTTTAAAAAAAGAAAAACTGAAATATCACATGGTCTTAAGTATTCAGACCCTTTGCTCAGTATTTAGTAGAAGCCCCCTTTTGATCTAATACAGCCAGGAGTCTTTTTGGGAAAGATGCAACAAGTCTTTCACACCTGGATTTGGGGATCCTCTGCCATTCCTCCTTGCAGATCCTCTCCAGTTCTGTCAGGTTGGATGGTAAACGTTGGTGGACAGCCATTTTTAGGTCTCTCCAGAGATGCTCAATTGGGTTTAAGTCAGGGCTCTGGCTGGGCCATTCAAGAACAGTCACGGAGTTGTTGTGAAGCCACTCCTTCGTTATTTTAGCTGTGTGCTTAGGGTCATTGTCTTGTTGGAAGGTAAACCTTCGGCCCAGTCTGAGGTCCAGAGCACTCTGGAGAAGGTTTTTGTCCAGGATATCCCTGTACTTGGCCGCATTCATCTTTCCCTCGATTGCAACCAGTCGTCCTGTCCCTGCCGCTGAAAAACACCCCCACAGCATGATGCTGCCACCACCATGCTTCACTGTTAGGACTGTATTGGACAGGTGATGAGCAGTGCCTGGTTTTCTCCACACATACCGCTTAGAATTAAGGCCAAAAAGTTCTATTTTGGTCTCATCAGACCAGAGAATCTTATTTCTCACCATCTTGGAGTCCTTCAGGTGTTTTTTAGCAAACTCCATGCGGGCTTTCATGTGTCTTACACTGAGGAGAGGCTTCCGTCGGGCCACTCTGCCATAAAGCCCCGACTGGTGGAGGGCTGCAGTGATGGTTGACTTTCTACAACTTTCTCCCATCTCCTGACTGCATCTCTGGAGCTCAGCCACAGTGATCTTTGGGTTCTTCTTTACCTCTCTCATCAAAGGCTCTTCTCCCCCGATAGCTCAGTTTGGCCTGACGGCCAGCTCTAGGAAGGGTTCTGGTCGTCCCAAACGTCTTCCATTTGAGGATTATGGAGGCCACTGTGCTCTTAGGAACCTTAAGTGCAGCAGAAATCTTTTTGTAACCTTGGCCAGATCTGTGCCTTGCCACAATTCTGTCTCTGAGCTCTTCAGGCAGTTCCTTTGACCTCATGATTCTCATTTGCTCTGACATGCATTGTGATCTGGAAGGTCTTATATAGACAGGTGTGTGGCTTTCCTAATCAAGTCCAATCAGTATAATCAAACACAGCTGGACTCAAATGAAGGTGTAGAACCATCTCAAGGATGATCAGAAGAAATGGAAAGCACCTGAGTTAAATATATGAGTGTCACAGCAAAGGGTCTGAATACTTAGGACCATGTGATATTTCAGTTTTTCTTTTTTAATAAATCTGCAACAATGTCAACAATTCTGTGTTTTTCTGTCAGTATGGGGTGCTGTGTGTACATTCATGAGGAAGAAGAATGAACTTAAATGATTTTAGCAAATGGCTGCAATATAACAAAGAGTGAAAAATTTAAGGGGGTCTGAATACTTTCCGTACCCACTGTATATGAAACTCATAATATGTTTCATGATACAAATCTCATAATTGTTCCATGTTCCCTCACATTTTTCCTGGACTTTGAATTTCTATAAAATGTGGTGAAATTGCATTATTAGTTTTGTATGTCCTTCTGCAATATGTGTCCCATATTGGGGATCAGATGTGGTTTTGGATCCCCTAAGTGGCCAGTCTTTCTTCCTCTGTGTTTTGCTTAGCATTCATATAACTGCCCTTTCGTATATTTGTCATCGCCAAATTACTGCTACTCTGTAAACAAAGTGTTTTCTGTTTTATGCTTATGTCCTAACAGCGGGATTTGCCTCTCTCTGCTTCCATCAATTCCCCCCGGCGCACAAAGGGGCGGTACCGCCCCCCATCGGCTCTCGGGCTACGTCATTTGACGTGCTCCGGTTGCCGTGGCGATGTGCGTCGGCGTGCCCGGAACGCCCACCGCGGCGCAAGTCAGCGATGTGGGCTGGGCCGTGCGCTCCGGACACGGGGGACCCCGATTGGTCCACAGCATGCGCCGGCGTCTTTTTAATGGCGGACGCACTCATTCCTGAGTGCGCGCCGCCATTGAACACATTTCACCGGATACCCAGGTAAAGTGAGCAGGCAGATATTTATTCTCATTGCCCACTGTTCTGTCGTAGGGTACTTTGCTTCTTTGCTTTGACCATTTTCTCCTTTCGGTACGTCGGTACTATTAGGCATTTCTCACACTCAGGCGTTTATACTCAGCACCGTTGGGCTTTCTTCCCTGTGCTATTCCATTTTCTTTCTTTTTGTCCCCCCCCCCTCTCTCCCCCCTTCCTTCGTACCTTTTTCAACTTTTCAAGCTCACGGTGGATGGGGATTGCCTGCTTGGTCCTTGTGACATATATTCTGATATCCATCACCTGTATCTATTTTTCGCTTTGGAGGCCCATTAGATCTCTGGCTCCTTTATCGACTATTTTTCTTGCTTTTTAGTTGAGCGCATATCCAATTTACTCAGTATCGTTTATTTGCCATGGATTTTCTCCGCAGTGACTTTTCAACTCCAATACTCCCATATGACATCAATTTATATTCTCCTGGACCATAACAAGTTGATACATATAATACAGTACGTATTTTTGAATTTGACAGTCATTCACTGCGGGGATATTCTGTTTTCATACTTACTATATTTCTTCTCTGTACTAGTAAATACTTTTCTTTTCCATTTAGATGTCCTTTTCTTGGATTGATCACTAGGATCCTTCTGGGAATTTTTGGTTGGGCGTGGCCATCCCTGTTGTGCAACGACATTGCGCTGTTCCTACAGCTCTCTTTGTCTTTTGCTTTTCTCATTCTGCTGGAGCTTTTTATACTCCTTTTCTCGGCAGAGAGATATTTGACCTTGTCAGGAGCACAGTAGTCCTTTTGGATGTGGTTCACACCTGCCTGTTTTTAACATTTGTGGCCCTACTCGTCACGGACTACTTTATGTGGTACGTATTTAGATATATACTCTTTTTATTGTGAACAAATTTATAAGCCATGATACAGTAAACACTTTGTAATTTTTGCTATACAAATTTCTATGTATATGTTGTTGATAATTCATTTATCTCTGTTACTGATTATTACCTTTCGTACCCTTAGTCTGAGATCTATTCCTACTTGACCGTTGAAAAGGGCGATTGTCCGAAACGCATCTGGTCGTCTTTGGAACTCTCAGCCACCTTCAGTCCAAGTGACGTAATACATGGCCACATGTCCTTTTAAAGTGTTGTTTGTAATTTTTCGTTTTTTGATTGAATTTTCACATACTCTTTTTGTATAACAGTAATAAATTTATTAAAATATACGTATTACTCAAGGTCTGGTTATTGCTAATAAAGTCCCATACCCAAGGGGAATTTCCTTTTTAGTTCTAATACAAAAACTGGGTCCAAATGGCAAAGATTTTGCATACCCTGCAGAAAAATACAAAACACATGATGAAATCTACACAAATCTAGACTCTATAGGGAAGATTTAATAAAACACGTTGCATATGTATGTTATCTGGTGCAGCTGTGCATAGTAACCAATCAGCTTCTAACTTCAGCTTGTTCAATTATGCTTTGACAATGATTTCCCATTCAAATCGGGGCAATTTGACATGCAATTTGACATGTCAAATCACAAGCCAAATCGCCGCCTATTGCCGGGAACGGCACCATCCTAATTGGTGCAACGCCGACTTTGTGGCACCGCACCGATTCCCAAAAGTAGTTCCTGCACTACTTTTGGAGACTTAGGGGGTGATTTAAATCGACATCTATGCATGAACCCGCACATATGTCTCTCAAATCACCCCCAAAGTCAGACTGAAATGCTGGTTTGAAATGCTGGTTCAGCGGATTTCAAACCCTCATTCAGTGTGAACCTAGGCTAAAACCTGGAAGCTGATTTCTGTGCACAGCTGCACCAAATTCTGTGTTCACCAGTGTTAGTAAATCTCCCCCTATGGGTCAATCTGGGTAGCATATGGTTGCCTAGGATAGTGGCTATAAGCCTCTATAACAGTGATGGCGAACCCATGGCACGCGTGCCACAGCTGCCACGCAGAGCCTTCTCTGTGGGCACGCGAGCGCATACTGACCGGGGGCGGGACCAGGGTGAATAAAGTGCTGTAGTGTTTTGTAAATAGATTCCACGGAGAGACAATGGACGGAGCTGGAGCGGAGTATTGATCGGCTAGAGAGGCAGAGCTGGGAGGCGCTGGATTGCATCAGGCTGGAGGGGCGGAGTTCCGATCACAGCCGAAAGCAAGGGGAAACTGGTTTCCTTGGGAAAACCTATTTCGGCACAACACCGGCCATCACTTTCACATCACCTTCCTGAAAATCCTATATGTGAGTGTACCTTCATGTTAGCCTCGCTCTGTGCTCCCCCCTCGCCATGCTCTCCAGCGCCACCTGCTGGATGCTCAACAAAGTCAGAGAAAGCGATAGAAGAAGCCAAACACAGTGAAAAAGCGTCTTCTCCTTAGTCCTGTGCCAGATCAGTCCCTGGCAGCCTCCGATGAAGAAGCAGGTGGAGGAGGACATGAAGGAGGACGATAGGCTGGAGACGGGCACCCAGAGGGAGCACTGGATCAACTTTATCCAACAGCAGTGTCAGCCCCAAGGAGGCGGCCAAACATCTGCTGGACTGCTAGTGAGTATCCTGACAGAGGAGGGAGGCCCAGCATTGGGTCTATTCACTGGGGCCATCCTACTGGGGGCCACATGGACTGAACACCCTGATGGGTGGCATGGTATATAAACCTGCACACACAGCTATAGGGGGGTTTTGAGGTCTGGTGGACCATCTATAATAGAATCCATCTGATCTCCATCAATGGTACTATTGATGCACAGGGGCAAAAAGAGCAGATAAATGTAGATGGAATTATACCATGGCCAATAGCATTTGCTCTGTTAGCTTGACACATGGCTGTAGGGGCATTTTTGGGTCCCCCAGTGTTGGGATCTAGTAAGGAGAGGTAGCAGTAGGAAGAGGGCAATCACAGGCACCACCAAAAGGAGAATCTGTTGCCAGGCACACTGACACTGGATGCCTGGAGCCAGGTGAGTGCTGAACTGACTGAAATCCCTCCTGGGGTGGGTGGTCATCACCTGGGGGCTGGGTATCTGCATCAGGAACAGTAAGAGGAAAATATACAGAACTTGATGTGAGTGTGCTGTGATGTCTGGGGGTGAACATGGTACACATCAGGAATCATTGGGATGTGTCATGAGGAGGAGCAGTGATCTGATTACAGCTATGTGCAATAACAATCCTCCAAACACTGTATAAAAAGGATGGACAATGTCGTCACCCTAAAAAACACACTCAAGGGCCTAGGCACCATACACATGCGTTCCACTGACAAACACGCACAGCATAGCCAAAGATGATTACAAAACTGTTTTCTAAAATAAAATCTCAGTGTTGGCACTTTGAAAAAAAAAAGTTCGTTTTGTGTTGCAGTTTGGGCACTCGGGCTCAAAAAGGTACGCCATCACTGCTCTATAACAACAGAGAATCAAGCTAAGAATTACTATTTCTGTTAAACAGTTAACCACTTCTGGACCGGAAGGATTTGCCCCCTTAATGACCAGGCCATATTTTGCAATTCGGCACTGCGTTACTTTAACGGACAAATGAGCAGTCATGCGACGCTATACCCAAATAAAATTGATGTCCTTTTTTCCCCACAAATAGAGCTTTCTTTTGGTGGTATTCGATCACCTGTGCGATTTTTATTTTTTGCACTATAAACAAAAAAAGAGCGACAATTCTGAAAAAAAAAAAACAATATTTTTCACATTCTGCTATATAACATTCACAAAAAAAAATAAAAGATAAAAAAACTAAATTTTTTAACATTTTAGGCCAACTTTTTTTCGCTGCATATTTTTGGTAAAAAAAATCACAATAAGCGTATTTTGATTGGTTTGCGCAAAAGTTACCGCGACTACTAACTACGGAAAAGATTTATGTCATTTTTCTTTTTTTTTTTTTTTTACTAGTAATGGCGGCGACCTGCGATTTTTTACGGGACTGCAACATTGCGGCGGACAGATCGAACCCCTGACTGACATTTTTTACATTTTTGGGGGGACCAGTGACATTACTACAGTAATCAGTGCTAAAAATATGCACTGTTACTGTAATAATGACACTGGCAGGGAAGGGGTTAACACTATGAGTGATGTAAGGGTTAAATGTGTACCTAGGGGCGTGTTTCTAACTGTGGGGGGGGGGCGTGGCTTGTGGAATGACCATAGAGATCTGCGATCCTATATGAAAGGATCACAGGGGCTCTATGATTATTCCAGGGAGAAGAATGGTCTGCTGTGTTTACAACAGCTGACCGTTCTTCTCTCTCAGCAGGGAGCAATCGCGGGTGTCTTGAGGCAATCGGAGCCGCCTGCCCCCTAGCTGCCTGCTCACGACAAACATATACCTACGGCGGTTCGCGCAGGAGCGGCTGCCTGCCGCAGTATAACTGCGGTGGGCGGTCGTAAAGTGGTTAAAGCGGAGTTCCACCCTGGAATTTTTTTTTTTTAAAAAATACCCCCGGGACAGTCAGGGCTAGTGCATTCCACAATGGCTAGCCTCTGATCTGTCCCGGGTTGCACTTACCTGTTAGGACAAATACTTACCTTGAAAACGTCTTGTCCAGCGAATGCCATCTCAGATGTGGGCAGCTTGAAGCCAGCGAGATCCTCTTCGGCGTCCTCTTCCGCCTTCTTCGGTCCCTCGATGCCCTGCGCCGGCCCCGCCGTCACTTCCGGTGCGCGCGCGTCATCCCTCCACAGCTTCTGGGCATGCCCAGAAGCTGTTTAGAAGGGGATGATGCGCGCGCCCCGGAACTGACGTCGGGGCCGGTGCAGGCGCAATGATTCCTGGGAGCGATGACGTTCAGCTCCCAGGAATCATTGCAGAGCCAGGAAGTGACGACGGGCCGCGGCCGAGGAAGGAGGAAGAAGGAAGTAAGGTAAGTATATTTTCTTCGCTACGAGGTAAGTAAAAAAAAAAAAAATGCGATTATCCATTTCTTTTTCAGGTGAACCGGAGCGAGAAGATGGAGGTAAGTATAAAATTAGGGTGGAACTCCACTTTAAGATCTCACGCAGCTACTTGTGCTTATTTTCATAAACAGCAGCCCTGAAGGCCATGATGACACAAGCCAAAAGCTGGAGAGGACACAGGAGGGGCCCCCCACTGGAAATTGAGCACTCTGGCAGCATTTGAAGAGGTCTTCCCTACAGTAGCTGAGTCTTCTGGAGAAGATGTTTACTACTAGCCTTCCTGGCAGCCTTCATGCTGGTTCTGAGAGGGGAGGGCCTCTGACCTGACTGCAGATCACTTGGCCAGCTACCTCTGCCTCATCAGGTGTGGCCTCTCTGAGCTGCTGAGAAATATAAAGGGATTGTAAAGGCAGAAGTTTTTTTTTTATCCTAATGTATTCTATGCATTAAGATAAAAGCCTTCTGTGTGCAGTAGCCCCCCCCTCAGTCCCCCCTAATACTTACCTGAACCCATCTTAATCCAGAGATGTTGCAGGAGTGTCTCAGCTGCCCAGGACTCCCCTCCTCATTGGCTAAGACAGCAGCGTTTCCATGATTAGCTCCCGCTGCCGCCAATCAAAGTCAGTCAGCCAACCAACCAGGAGAGAGAGAGGAGGGGACCAGGTCACGTCTTTGTGTCTGAATGGACACAGGGAGCTGTGACTCTGCTCGGGTGCCCCCACAGCAAGCAGCTCAACTCAACAGGAGGGATGGGCAAGGAGCGAAGAAGAGCGACCCGAGAAGAGGAGGATCGGGGCTGCTCTGTGCAAAACCAACTGCACAGAGCAGTATAATATGTTTATTTATTTTTTTTATTTTTTTAAAAAGAGACTTTACAATCACTTTAACCCCTTCACGCCTAAGGGTAAAATAAATCCCAATGCCTAAGCCCAATTTTTTCAACTTTGAGGTGTGTTAGTAAAACTGTACATATCATAACTAATTGTGCATTCAGGTGGATTAGACCTTGTTTTTTTTCAGGACAAATTGGGTTTTTATTTAGTGGTAAATGGTAATGGATATCTCCTGATTATTTGTTTTATTATCAAAGTAAAAATGGCCCACAATAGTTGAAAAAAAAAGAAGTCATTATTTTTTCAATTTAACTGTATATTTCTTGCTCCTACCATAACCTACCATCAAAGAACAACCCAAAATAAATTATTCTTCTCCTAAGGATCGCAGCGATACCACATATGTGTATGTCATTTGTTGTTTGTACCCGTAGTACAGTCCAGAAGCAATAGTGTGAATTTTTCTTTTTTTTTTTTTCACCCTAGCTAAAACACATTGACGCTGACACTAAGGGTCTAATTTACTAAAGCTAGGGCGGTAAAAATGAGTCACAATTCTGCAGAGAAACCAATCAGCTTCTAACCTCAACTTGTTTAATTAAGCGTTAGCAATAAAACCTAAAAGCTGATTGGTTTCTCTGCAGAATTGTGACTAATTTTCCCCTCTCTAGCTTTAGTAAATAAACCACTAACTGACACTGATACTAATTTTAAAAAAAAAAACTGTCCAAAAAATACTGACCCTGACCTTTAACCCTAACATTTGACCGCTGGCATTGATTTAGAATAGATCAACAATTAAACATAGGTAGTTTGGCGCTAATACATAGAGATCCAAAATGGGGCTGAAAATTACATATATATGGATACAGACAAGAAAAAATGAAGGAATACTGGATCACATTAATCCACCAATCATTGACACATCCCTTAAAAACGTAAGTAGAAAATGAAGATTAGGCAAAGAGCGGATCCGATATACGGTCAAGCCAAAAGGCTGCAAGGATAAACGGACCGCAACCTGCCAAAGGCATGGGACTTTAGAGGCATAGATACAATGGTGGAAACAAATTATCCAACAAGGACCATAGTGGATTATATACAACAAGGACCATAGTGTATTATATAAAAAAAGATTTTATTCCAAAAACAATTTGCTTAAAAACATAGAAAAACAGACATGTACAATTGCATTTCCAAATAAGATAAGTGAATCGCAAGTAGTAGTAATGTGGATCACATAGGTCCTACATGTTTCACCAGGATTGGCTTCTTCAGGGTACAAAAATATGTAATCCTTCTACTGATTCTAAACGATAAGACATAGCATAAATTAGTTAAATAACTAATTAATAAATGAAGATGTCATGGGATCATATATATATATATATATATATATATATATATATATATATACATACATAAATGCTGACAAAATGTGTCTAGCATAGTAAAAATGACCCCCTATTGAAGTACGACATGTTCATGTAGCCCAAGGCTTACCAGTATATTTTGGACAAAAGATGACATCTGTTGGAAATGACCACCATCCATGGTACAAGGAATAGCACAGTAATGGCACGGCAATGGTCAGGAGGAAACTGATCCAGAGCCGGGAACTTCCCAAAAAGGGGAGTACTGGACCAGACCAATATCCAGGGCAGAGATGCAATGACCAGGAGGAAGAAAGAGGAATAAATCCAATTTCCTAAGGGGGTAGGTATGCAGGAGACCAAAATGTGGATATATCATATGGATAGTCCATTTGTATGTCTATATGGTTGTAGCCACAAAGAAAACAAGTCCACTGAAGCAGGGCTAGCCTTCAAGGGGGCAGGGGGGGGGGGGGTGGAAGCAGTGGAACCTCTGGCGTCACTAGTCTGCGACACGTTTCAGAGCATGCACAGTAGATAGAATAGTACAATGCGCACTCCATTCTCAAGCTAGTAGGGAAGGAGCTTCTATTCATTTTATACAAACCAAACACGCCACCTAGTAGCAAATATATGGCACTATTACAAGAAATCGATGATATTACAATAATGTTGCAACAATACAAATTTACAAAGCATTATAAAGAAATTAAGAATTATTTAAGAACTAATAGAGCATAAAAAAGGCTATGCGATAATATATCGCCATGAAGTGTATTCCTGCGTTACCTATTACCCCTTATTTCACAACAAACAAGAAGTAAAAAATAATAAATAATTAAAACTGTAAAACACACCCCACACATAAAAATGATCAATGAAAAAGGAAAAACAGTTCAGCTAAAATAATTTTTAAATTGTTCTTCTGATCATGTCGTTTACTGCATAACTTGCCCTTGCAAACTATTTATGTGGGTGGAACTAGAATAGTGGAAGGGGGGAATAGAAGCTCCCTCCTTACTAGCCTGAGAAAGGAGCGCGCATTGTAAAATTCCACCTACTGCGCATGCTCCAAAACGCGTTGCGGACTAGTGACGTCAGAGGATGATACTGCGGTCCAGCATGCGTTCCAACCCTCAATCTCGGCTGTTTTCCTTCTACAATGATCGCCGGCTGGATTCAGCTCGACCAGGCAGAGATAGAGCACCAGCACCGGCAAAACAGCCCCTACTCCTCTGAACGTCCCCTGGGCAATGGGAAAAGCTTGTATAGAATACCACCATGTGAGTTTTACTCTTTTATTCTTAAATATACTTACTTACAGTCTACACTCAGAGGCGCCTCTACTCTCTGTTCTTTTATTGATCTAGATCAAACCTTGATCCAGGTACATTTTTAAATTTTCATTTCATTTTATTTTTTTAAATTTTATTATTTATTTTTATTTTTTGTTTCCTACACATAGTTTTTTTCTTTCTCTGCAATGAAAGAGAAAGATACCATGTATCTTTCTCGTCCATTCACAGAAACAGAAAACATGGGGTTGGTCACTGTGATAGCCTCTGATTGAAATCTTGAGTTCTGGGTCTCGATCATTAGTACAGGCCTGGGGCTCACAGTGAGACCCTGGTCTCTGTGCTGGTGGCACGCTCCCAGCACAAAGGGAGGAACGCAAATATACGGCCCCACGGAAAAAAAAAAACAGTCTAGTGGGTCGGCATATTTGTGATGTCAGCGCCAAGGGGTTAATATCTCTGGGTGAGTCCAGGAACCCAGGGAATTGTGAGAAAAAGAGTCCTGCGCCTGCATCTGAGCATAACGAGTAAACAGGCACAGGGCTCCTTTTCTCACAACTCCCTGGTTGTAACCACCAATGCGGCTAATGAGCTGCTGAGCCATTATCACAAGCAGTGGGAGGGGATGTCCCCCACACCCGCCGCCTTCTGCCACTTCACCCAGGTCTCCCGCCCACTGGGAGACCCGAGCGACCAGCCAGCATGGCCGCTGGCCGGCCAGAGTCCCGAACAAACCCGGAATCAGGTCTCTGATGTAGTAACTGCTGTAGAATTTTATATTAACCCATGTATTTCATATGATTCATATTAATTTGCATATGTTAATAATACAATTAATCTTATAGTAGTAGTGGAATTATCATCAATATTAATATTAATCAATAATAAAGCAATGGTTATTATTCTTTAGTAATGTATACTATATTATTTCATAATATAGAATGCTACATCTAAAAGTTGAACTCTAAATGAAGTATGCTTCATACTGGTATTTTTTAGAAGAAAGTCACATGTTTACTGGGTGAAAGTTTACTAGCATAAAGGTCAGACAGTTTCAGGCATCTCTGTGAACTGCAGATGTCCATTATTTTTTTATTTATGGTAATTACATTGACGTAATTTTTGACAACCAATCATATTCCACCACATGTAATTCTATGGTCAAAAACTGTTATAAGAAGGCTTGCGTGCCTTTCATTCTTTGAACAAATAATGAATTTGTTCCCAGCTGCAGCTGTTGTTATTATACATCCCTTCTTTTTTGGAAATGTATTGCCTGGTCTTTTGTTACATTTCTACATCATAACCCAGCGATCCGAAAATTGGCTGAAAAATACCGCTTTCGCGATCGTACGATAATCTGATCATTAGTACACAGCTTTTGAGACCCGATCCCTACAGTTCATCTGATATTATTCAATAACACAAGCATGAATTTTTTTCTCATACAATACCAGATCATACGATTTTTGCTTAAAAAAGTACATTTGTCATTCGAAAATACAATACAAATACACTACAACACATTACATCACTTCCGATTTTTTTCTTCGAGCTGGAGCCGATTGATGATATCACGGTCATGTGACTGCTGACCGGCTGCATGTGTGGGCGGACAGAGCTCCGGAGAGCCCGCACTGCCGCCTGGAGTGGACACAGGGCTCCAGGATTGGAGTTGCACGCTGCCTGGGGGCGCCAGGGGTGCAGGCTAACACTGCCAATTTTTTTACGCGACCCCCCCTCAGCCTGCGCCCGTCATTAGTACACTCTTCATTTTTTATATGCGACTCGCATGCAAAGAAAAACGGACGATTTGTCGTCCGATTTTTGAATTGTGTGTACGGGCCATAAAGCTGGAGAGTTAGAAGATGATTGGTTACTATGCACAGCTGCACCAGATTCTGAGTGCACCGATTTTAGTAAATCTACTCCAGTGTCTCCATCAAGTGTCAGCTTTCAGAAGCAGTGTTAATTTCATCGATAAAATGAACACTTTTTTAGTTGACTAAAATATGACTAAAACTGAAACAATTCAGATGACTAAAATACGACTAAAACTAAAATAGTATTTTAGTAAGAAAATTATGACAAAAACTAAATTGAAATTTGACATAAAAGTTAACACTGTTCAGAAGGTATAGGGCTTATTTAGCAGCTCTCATCAAATCACATAATAGAGACCTCCAGACTGTGGTACCCAGCTTACCTTCCCCTAGGTCCATACCACTTACATGTTGTTTCTTCTCCCACTCCTGTGTCTGCAGAAAAATGTGGAGAGCTGGGAAATGGGGCAGGTTACAGCATTATACTGAAGTTTTCTCAAATTTGACTGCAAAAGTGGAAATACATTTTAAATGACAATAACCTGTATGTATTTTCAACCGATTAAGCTATGCTCTTTTTAAAACAGTTTAAATGCATATTTTACATTCCCATGTTTTTATTTTATAAGGAAAATCTTTTCTTTGCTGGTAGCAAACTTTTTTAAAAAAAATTAACGGCCTCTGGTCTGAAAATAGTTGGAAACCACTGGTCTAAAATAGGAGTGCGTCAATTGGATAGCAGGAAATTATTGGAAAAAAGGAATTAATAACAACTATGGCCTAGCTTTTATACCAATTTTTCCAGGCAATATAAACAGCTTGAAAAAATCATACAGAAGCATTGGCATATACTTCTCAAAGACCAAACGTTGGAGTCAAAATTACCAAAGAAACCCCAATTAATTTATAAGAAACCTCTCACACTTAGAAATAGGTTGGCTAGGAATGTCCTAGACCCACCTAAGAGAACTTCTACCCTTTTTGATCAGGTGGGGTTTTTCAATTGCAGAAGGTGCATAGCATGCAAAACCGCTCTGAACACCAGAAAGAAACCACCAATTTTGAATCACTGGTAGAAGGGAATAGGTTTGAGATTGAGAAATTAATTTCCTGTGAAAGTACCCATGTCACTTATCTGATTGAATGCCAATGCAAACTCCAATATATATGGAGAACTACCAGGAAGTTGAGCATTAGATTACATGAGCATGTCAACAATATTAAAAAAGGCTTCAAAAATCATAGCTTATCAAACCATTTTAGATTGGTACATAACCGAGATCCCACTCTGCTCAAGTTTTGTGGAATAGATAGAGTTTTACCGAACTGGAGGGGTGGACACTTGAAGAAGGGTATATCTCAAAATTAAACCAAATGGATATATTTACTAGAAATCAATGGAACTAGACCTTAACTGTTTTTTATCCAACTGGTAGGATATATTTATTACACTCAGTCATTTTACATTGACTAGTGACAAGGTTTTTTTACTTGTCATTTATTTATTCTTTTTAAATGTTTTCATTATATTTTTCTTGTATTCCTTTCAAAACAAATCCCTTTGTATGTTTCAGCAACCTTAATCGATTTTAATTTTTCATTTCTAATTTTATTTATTTTTTTTCATTCTTGCATGAGATATATAACAACATTGACACTTTGGCATGGAAGCACTTTATTTTGAGGAGGTTTTTAGGCACATTTGGTGTATTTTATATATATTTTTTAAGGTATTGATGTTGGGTTTGCGCTATGGTATCTAATTTTACATATAATTTGTCATGTTGTGATGAACAGCGGCAGCCCTCTATTAGTGTAGTTTACAATTGTTAGCGCAGGTCCATTCTCTTTCTTTTCAATGTTTAAGACCAGACTGTGGTCAGTAATAGTAAAATTGCCCCTACGTAGATGGTCAGTGGTAGTACAAAAATGCCCCTATTTTGATAGCCAATAGAAGTAATAATTGGCTCTGCATGAGTGGGAGTAAAAAATGCCCTCGTGGAGGTGGTCAGTAGCAGTAATAAATTCCCCTGTGTTAGTGGGAGTAAAAATTGCCCCATGTCACTGGGAGTAAACCTGTCCTGGCATCGGTGGTTAGTGGCAGTAAACCATGCCCTGGTGTAACTAGGAGTAAAACATGCCCCCGCAATGGTGGTCAGTAGAAGTAAAAATGCACATGTGTTGGTGGTTAATTGGAGTCATAAATACCCCTGTTTTAATGATCATTGGGAAGAATGGTGATCCTGTGTTAGTGGTCAGTGAGAATTTCTGCTCCAGCATTGGTGTTCAGCAAGACTTACTTTATAGGCTCGATAATGGCTTTTACATTATCTGGTGCTAGAATCCTTTGCTTTTCAGTTCCTAGCAACTAATGCCACTCTGTTTACAGTGGCTTCCCTACTGGAGCTTGCATTGAGAAAGCCCTAAATGCCTTCTCATTGTAGGTGCCAGTCAACTACCAACAAGTGGAGTGTAATTGACCCATGGGTTGTAGTTTGAAGACCACTGCTCTAGGCAGTGTTGGGGGTAACGAGTTACAATGTAACGGATTACAGTAACTACGTTAATATTTTTGGTAATGTAGTAAAGTAAAGCGTTACATTCGTAACATCGGTAACTAAATTACTTTACTTGCCTTGAGGAACGTGCTTTCCGGCGTTACTCAAGCCATGCCATACAGATACAGGCCAGGAGGCTGTAGCAGAGCAGGGACTTTTTTTCCATTTTCGGGCGCTCGTAGGTATATGAAGTGCGGTCACATGCACCGCTTCACATTATAGTTCCGGCCGGGCGCCGGCCGCCCACTGCCTATGCTCTGCCCTCCTCGGTCGGCGGAGTGATTCTCCGCTCCCTCCGCAGGTGCCGGAGTGAGGGAGAAGTTTCTGTGAGGTGGCTCGTGGCTGAGAGGGCACAGATCAGCAATCCCAGTAGCGGGGGTGGCGGACGGTGCACAGGCGAGCGGCAGTCAGTGACAGACAACTGAAAGGAAGGTAAAGTCCGCAGACTCCGTCCCCACTGTGCGCTAACATTTACATTATTAAAAATCACAGCACAGCAGGTCCCTTATGGACGGTATGGGTCTGTGTCACATGGCTGTTGGGTACTAGGTGACTTTGTTATGGACGTACAGTGTTAGTCTGATTCTGAAGCACCTAGTACAGCCATAACAAAGTCAGTACCCAACAGCCACATGACACTGTGACAGAGCCAAAGAGCACCTGCTGTGCTGTGATCATTATAACAAGGATGATCATTAATGCACTCTGGCATTGAAAGGGGGCACGCTGTGGTCAATCTGGGGGCACGCTGTGGTCAATCTGGGGTCATGCTGTGGTCAATCTGTGGGCACGCTGTGGTCACTCTGGCATTGAAAGGGGGCACGCTGTGGTCACTCTGGCATGGAAAGGGGGCACGATGGTCAGTCTGTATTGAAAGGAGGCACACTGTGGTCAGTCTGGCATTGAAAGGAGGCACACTGTGGTCACTCTGGCATTGAAAGGGGGCACGCTGTGGTCAATCTGGGGGCACGCTGTGGTCAATCTGGGGGCACGCTGTGGTCACTCTGGCATTGAAAGGGGGCATGCTGTGGTCACTCTGGCATTGAAAGGGGGCACGATGGTCAGTCTGCATTAAAAGGAGGCACACTGTGGTCACTCTGGCATTGAAAGGGGGCATGCTGTGGTCAGTCTGGCATTGAAAGGGGGCACACTGTGGTCACTCTGGCATTGAAAGGGGGCACGATGGTCACTCTGCATTGAAAGGAGGCACGCTGTGGTCACTCTGGCATTGAAAGGGGGCACACTGTGGTCAATCTGGCATTGAAAAGAGGCACGCTGTGGTCCGTCTGGCATTGAAAGGGGGCACACTGTGGTCACTCTGGCATTGAAAGGTGGCTCGCTGTGGTCACTCTGGCATTAAAAGGAGGCACGCTGTGGTTATATATATATATATATATATATATATATATATATATATATATATATATATAAAACAATAAATATTGTATTGTTTTTTGTGCACTACAAATAAATATGCGCATTGGAATTTGTTCATATTTTTTTTCAAAAGTAAAGTAATAAGTAGTGAAGTTACTTTTCAAATGAAGTAACTAGTAAAGTAATCTCATTACAATTTACAGAAGTAACTAGTAACTAGTTACATTTTTTGAGTAACTACCCCAACACTGGCTCTAGGCTAGTGTTGCCAACCTACCAGATTGAAATTTACTGACACAACACCTAAAATTTACTGGCACAGCCATGTTTTTACTGGAATTTCCAAAAGTTACACAATTGCAGTTTTAGTAAGTAAGTAGCTTTAGGGACAGGACAGGAGGGCAAGAAATTATAAAGGGAAGGTGCACACACACATGAAATTGACTACAGCAGTGTGCAGCAGCACAGATGACGATGACACGTCTCTTCCTAAGTCACAGTGAAAGTCTCTCTCCACACCAGATGATCCCTTCAGTCCACTCCAGTTCAAACAGCTCCCGGCTTGCCTTGCTCCCATCCCGCAGATCCGGCCACTCAGGTCTGCTCCCTTGCACCATGACTTCACAAGACACACTCAGGCATTGCGTCTGCCAGACCTTTGCCCCACTGGCACTGCCTGAACACACTGTAGCAGGCACTTGGATGGTCTCGGCCAGCGCCAGAGACTGCATGTGCAGTTCCGACCCGAGTGATACAGCCACATTGGCAATCTTTTCCTTTCACTGGCATTTACTAGCAGGAGAAAAGCCCCCATTTTTTACTGGCTGCCAGTAAAAATACTGACAGTTGGCAACAGTGCTCTGGGCAAATAGCTAAATGTACAATTGAAATGTATTTATGGGTATTTCTAACCACTTGCCGACTGCCGGTCGCAGTTTTACTGTGCAGGCTGGCTCGGGTGCGCAAAACGATGTAGGGGTATGCCGGTCGCGGGAGTGGTGCTGGGTGGCAAGCGGAGATGCCGATCCACGGGACCAGCGGCCGCGATTGCCACCGGGCACCCGCGATCGCTCCCCGCTGAGAGAGAAGGACGTTCAGCTGTTGTAAATGATAACAGAGCGCTTGTGATCCGTCTATATAGGATCACAGGTCTCTATGATCATTTCACAAGTCCCCCCCCCCCCACAGTTAGAAAACATTCCCCTAGGCTCACAATTAACCCTTTGATCACCCTCAGGTTAACCTCTTCCCTGCCAGTGTCATTATTACAGTAACAGTGCATATTTGTAGCACTGATTACTGTAGTAATGTCACTGGTCCCCCCCAAAAGTGTCCAAAATTTCCCATAAAACCACATGTAATTATTTGGGGGCAAATACTTGGGAGGATTACACCTCCCCAGTTCTACCCTTACCTTCCTTCACCATTCCCATATCATAGTTACATAGTTACATAGTAGGTGAGGTTGAATAAAGACAATAGTCCATCCAGTTCAACCTGTGTAGGTGTGTGTGACTGTAATCATCTAACATAGCCCTCAATCTCCTGATCCTTGAGATGTAAGTCTAAGAGTCTTTTGAAAGTCACCATACTACCCGCAGAAACCACCTCTTGTGGTAGACAATTCCACAATCTTGTAGCCCTAACAGTAAAGAACCCCCCACGTTGCCTGAGGTTAAAACGCTTCTCCTCTAATCGCATTGTATGTCCTCGAGTCCTCATGCAATTCCTTCGAATGAACAGCTTTTCTTCTAAGCTGAGATCCCCATTAAGATATTTATAAATTGCTATCATGTCCCCTCTCAGACGTCTTTTCTCCAGGGAAAATAAATCGAGCGATTGCAGCCGCTCTTCATAGGTAAGGTCCTCCAACCCCCTAATCAGTTTAGTTGCCCTTCTCTGGACTTTCTCCAGCTCCAACACATCCCTCCTGAGGACTGGCGACCAGAACTGGACAGAATACTCCAGATGCGGTCGGACCAGAGTTTTATAAAGTGGAAGGATTATAGTCTTATCTCTGGAATACATCCCTTTCTTTATGCATGCTAATATTCTGTTGGCTTTGGAAGCTGCCGCTTGGCATTGCATGCTGTTGCCTAATCTATCATCAACTAAGACTCCCAGATCCTTCTCCATTTTTGATTCCCCCAAGGGTTCCCCTCCTAACGTGTATTGTGTTTTTATGTTTTTGGTCCCCAAGTGCAAAACCTTACACTTCTCCACATTAAACCTCATTTGCCATGTCGTTGCCCACTCCGTAATTTTGTCCAGGTCATTCTGTAGGATATCTGCTTCATGCTGTGCAGTTATTGCCCTGGCCAATTTTGTGTCATCTGCAAAAACTGATAACGAACTACTGATCCCGTCCTCAATGCTGTTTATGAATAAATTGAACAAGGTTGGTCCCAGGACTGAGCCCTGGGGCACCCCGCTTACTACCTCAGACCAGTCTGAGTATGCGCTGTTTATTACTACCCTTTGGACACGGCCTTTTAGCCAATTCCGTATCCAAGAGCAAACCCTGCTGTCGATACCTGCAGACCTTATTTTATAAATTAAGCGCTTGTGGGGAACTGTATCAAACGCCTTAGCGAAATCCAAGTACACCACATCCACTGGTCTCCCCCTATCTAGCTCACAGCTCACTTCCTCGTAGAATGCTAAGAGATTGGTTTGACAAGATCGCCCATTTGTAAACCCGTGCTGGTTACTACTGATGATGTTGTTATCTTTAGCATACTCTACGATATAGTCCCTTATCATCCCCTCCAAAAGTTTACATATTATTGATGTCAGACTGACAGGCCTATAATTTCCCGGGATATGTCTCTGGCCCTTTTTGAATATCGGAATCACGTTAGCCTTCCTCCAATCCCCTGGTACATCTCCTGTCCTAATACTGTCAGCAAAGATCAGGAACAGTGGTCTAGATATAACCATACTGAGTTCCTTGATCACTCTCGGATGTACGCCATCCGGGCCTGGTGATTTGTTTGTGTTAAGTTTATCCAGTCTTTCCCTGATTTCCCCCTCTGTTAGCCATAGTGGCAAGTCCTGTGTATTACTACTAACCATACAGTCATGGTCAGTGTACCCTTCCTTTTCCTGCGTAAAGACTGACGAGAAAAAAGAATTCAGCACGGTTGCTTTTTCAGTGTCCTCTGTAACCATCCTCCCATCATCGCTAATTATGTGTGCAATATGCTCTGCCCTAGTTTTTTTGCTGTTGATATATTTAAAGAATTTCTTTGGGTTTTTTTTACTATCCTCCGCTATTTGTCTCTCAAAGTTGATTTTAGCCATCTTGATTTCGTGTTTACACTTCTTATTTTCCTCCTTGTATTGCTGGAAGGCCGATACAGTGCCCTCTGATTTATATTTCTTGAAGGCCAATTTTTTTCCCCTAATAAGTTTTTTAACGCTACGGTTTAGCCAGCCAGGTTTGGCTTTGTCTCTTCTAAATTTATTCCCCATAGGAATGCACTGCAAGATGCCTTTGCTTAATATTGTTCTAAAGCATTCCCATTTTTCCTCTGTGGTCAGTGATCCCAGGGTTTGGTCCCAGTTTACCCTTTCCATCAATGAGTACAATTTTGGAAAGTCTGCCCTTCTGAAGTTTAGGGTTCTTATGTTCCCCACTTGCCTTTTTATATTGTTATTTATACTAAATGTGATCATCCTGTGATCGCTAGAGCCCAGGTTGTCCTGGACTCCTACCTCCGAGATTATGTCTGGGTCATTAGTGATCAATAGATCCAGGATAGCATTCTCTCTAGTAGGGGAATCCACCAACTGCGACATGTAGTTATCCTGTAAGGTTTCCGTGAATAGCCGGGCCTTATGCGAGTGTGCAGTCCCCTCTTCCCAGTCAATGTCGGGATAATTGAAGTCCCCCAATATGATGACTGATCCTAGTTTTGCCGCTTTACCTATTAGTGCTAAAAATTCCAGCTCTACCTCCTCCCCTTGGTTAGGTGGCCTATAGCAAACCCCCACAACTACTTTTCCCTTATCTTCTTCCCTATCGAGTTCAACCCACACAGATTCTAAATCCATGCTCATCCCATCCGTAATGTCACTCCTTTCTAGCACCTTTATATTGTTCTTGACATAGAGACATACCCCTCCCCCTCTTTTACCAACCCTGTCCTTCCGGTACACCGAATACCCTTGGATATTGGCCAGCCAGTCATGTGAGGGGTCGAACCAAGTCTCCGTTATTCCCACAAGGTCTATGTCCTCCTCATGTACTAACATGTCCAACTCATCCATCTTATTAGCTAGGCTCCTGGCATTAGCATATACCCCTCTTAGTTTTACGGAAGTTAAACGTGATTGGCGGTTTTGTTTATATCCACCCCTTTATTCCTCCCTCTCTCATAATAACCCATTCAGGCTCAATATGGGTTTCCTCCACCACTCCCCTCCTCCAATACATTCTCATTACCCACATATTCTATGTAAATCTAAGACTGTTTAACCACTTAAAGACCAGCTGCCATGTATTGAGTGCAGCACAATGGCGCTATTGCGCAAAACTACGTACCTGTACGTCGTATTGTTCAATAGCCATTAGATGGTGCTATGATGCTTGGGAGGCACAATCGTGCCATGATTGGCTAGTGGGGATGTCAATCAATGGGTCCCCGGGAGAGGCAGAACGGAGATCTGACTATGTGAACGAGCACCGTTCTGCAAGGGGACAAGATGGAGATCTAGTGTTCCTGCTAAGCAGGAACCAGGATCTCTGTCTTTCCCAATCAGTCTAACCCCCCCCCCCCCCACAGTTACTAAGCACCCCTAGGGACACACTTAGCCCTTTGATCACCCCTGATGGTAACCCCTTCCCTGCCAGTGTCATTAGTACAGTGACAGTGCATTTTTTTTAGGACTGATCACTGTATTAGTGTCATCACAAAACATGTCAGTGAGATTTCTGATTTGTCCACCGCAATGTCACAGTTCTGCTAAAAACCTAGAAAAAAAATAAAATAAAATTCCATAATTCCATAAAAATATTGCATTGTTTGTAGACACTATAACTTTTGCGCAAACCAATCAATGTTCATTTATTGGGATTTTTTTAGTCTAAATTGATGAAGAAGTTCGGTTTTTCATATTTTTTTATTGGCTGTGTTTTATTGCAGAAAGTAAAAAAAATTGTTTTTTTTTTCACAATTGTCGCTCTTTTTCTGTTTATAGCTCAGAAAATAAAAACCTCAGAGGTGATAGATTGCCACCAAAAGAAAGCACTCTTTGTGGGGAAAAAAGGGCATAACTTTTATTTGGGTACAGCGTCGCACGACTGTGCAATTGTCAGTTAAAGTAACACAGTGCTGTATCCCAAAAAATGACCTGGTCATTAAGGGGGTAAAACCTTCCAGTCCAGAAGTGGTTAAACTTGAACCAACTTTTCCAAAGTCTATAGAATTTCGAATAGGAATAGTTTTGTAGCATCAACTCTTCCTTTAATCTTGTTCTGTCTACCTCTCTAAACCATTCCAAAATAGTTGGTATTTTTTTTGATTTCCAATATTTCGGGATCGATACCTTCCCTGCATTCAGCAAAAATAGAATGATAGACTTTTTGTATTTTTTCTTTGTCTCGTTTCCTTTTAAATATAAAGATTTTTTTCTTTACAGCTAAGCAGCTATTCAAGCTAGACAAGTACAAAGGCTGCTGATTGCAGTAATCTACAACAGACAGTGAAATTTGAGGTTTAACCACTTGCCGACCGCCGCACGACGATTTACGTCGGCAGTCAGCCCCTCACAGGCAAAGCGACGTAGGGCTATGTCGCTAGCCTGTGAGGGTCTAGGGAGTGAGCGCACGCCGCCGGAGGCGCGCTCCCGCGCAGTCACGGACCCCCCCCCCCCGCGCGTGTGCCCGGCGGACCCGATGTCCGCCGGTCACTCGCGATCGTCCGTTAGAGCAGGAGAAAGGCAGGCGGCTGATGTAAACAAGCCACCTGTCATTCTCCCCTGTGTAAGAATAGTGATCATACGGTTCTACTATGTAGGACCGTTGATCACTGTTCCTACACCTCAAGCCACAGCCAATCACAGTTAGAATCACACCCCTAGGGACACACATAACCCCTCCCTCTCAAAAAAGTTAACCCCCTTCACTGCCAGTGTCATTTTACAGTAACAGTGCATATGTATAACACTGATTACTATAGTAATGTCACTGGTAACCCCAAAAGTGTCAAAAATGTCAGTCAAGGGTCCGATCTGTCCACCGCAATGTTGCAGTACCGAAAAAAAATCGCAGATCGCCGCCATTACACGTTAAAAAAAAAAACAACAAAAATGACAAAAATCTTTCCCTTAATTAGTAAACGCAATAACTTTTGCGCAAACCAATCAAAATACGCTTTTTGCGATTTTTTTTACCAAACATATGTAGCAGAAAACAAATTGGCCTAAAATGTTTAAAAATTTTGATTTTTACATTTTTTTTGGGGGGAATTTCATATAAAAAAATGTGAAAAATATTATTTTGCAAAATTGTCGCTCTTTTTTTTGTTTATAGCGCATGATCAAAAAATCGCACAGGTGATCAAATACCACCAAAAGAAAGCTCTGTTTGTGGGAAAAAAAGGACGTCAAATTCGTTTAGGTACAGCGTCGCACGACCGCGCAATTGTCCATTAAAGTCACGCTGTGCCGAATCCGAAAATAGGCCCTGGTCAGGAAGGGGGTAAAATCTTCCGGGGCTTAAGTGGTTAATAGGTGAAGTCTGTTTTTATGGGTTTCCGTACTTTGCACAAACTGTAACTGTTGCACTTTGTTAATTAAGCTTGTGATACTTGAAAGTAGTATGGATGTCTTTTATGCGGCTGTCACCCTTCTTCTCTTTCACTCATGCCATGAACTTTACATAATGCAAAATAGCCATTTTATTACTGCCACTGACAATATTTTACAGTCAGATCTTTATTTTGAAAAGACAAAGTGCTTAATTTGGCTTTGTCTCCAGATTTTCAAATCAGTTACGTCAAGCTGTATTACTGGTTATTTCAGGAGACAAATTAGTGGAGCCCAAAAATACATTTCAGACGCATCAAACAATATCCAAACTGCCTCCTAACTGTGCCGACTCCATTTACATATTCTGATTACTAATCCCCATTAATCTAACACACTTCAAAAGGGCTTAGATCACCATGCATAGTCTGGCCTCATTCCAATGACAGGAAGCGCTCGGAGAGAAAGATAAAAAAAAAATGAAGACAGCAAGAAATGAGGTATAAATAGATTAAAGATTAGTGACGCGCTGCTCTCTACGAGTATGAAGAAATTCTGGATCAAATTATTCATGTTTTTCTTTTCTTTAGAAATTCAGGTTATACTCAGTTCTTAAAGGGACCCTGTTGTCAGACCATTCATTTTAACACCAACCTCCCATAAGATAATATGTGCGTTTAAAATATTTCATGCATGGTTTTTACCTGTAAAAGCCTTTGTTGTGTAGACATGCTGCTGGACACTAATTGGAAAATCAGTCAGCATAGATCTACATTCCCCTAATTAATGAAGCGGGGATAATTAAGTAAATTATCCCTCATTTTATCAAAAAACGATGTGCTGAATTCTAAAGTGCTAGTGCAATTATTGTAAACAATCACTCTCACATAAACGTGGTAAAACAGTGTAAAAAATACAATCATAAAACTGCAAATTCATATAGTACATAACAAACATATACTGCGAATACAAAATCAAATATTATTATAAAGTGATCCAAAAATCAAAAAACACAAAAATTGTCTCATATTTCATAAAGTCCCAAAGAAAAAGTAAATAAAAAGTGCATATAGCAATGTGCAAAATCTTTAACAAACAAGTCTGTGCTAAAACCCAGTGTGATCCTTCCACCGTTCACCCCAAACTGACTCACCAGATGGAGTGGCTGGTAAAATTATAAATAAATGGGAGCAAGAGAAAGAGAAGGAAAGGACCATAAAACCCTGCTCACCCGGCACTCAAACTAATCAAAGCTAAAACTAAGCTGCTGCTATATAATAAAAAATATGCAGAAAGGTGTATACATTAAGTATTAAAGCGTATAGCTCTAAATTATGACACACGGTTGAAGTCATTTGCTGATGAAACGCGTCAGTGCGTGGTCACGCGGTCACGTAGTAAGCTGACGTCACACGCCGGACCCGGAGGCTCGCAGCTAGGTACCGAGCAGCGGGCCATCAGGACGGGGAACGGCTACAGGACACAGGTCTTTCTTCTTTTGTTCAACTCTTTCTATATGCATACGTTTGTAAGTGCAATGTTTGAGGGATTTTATGTGTGGGGAAATAAAGTTCATTATGCAGGATTACGCTATGTGACCCCATTATTTTATATGCATCACGGTTTGCTATGCTGAGGAGAGTATCGGTTGGCAGATACCTACTTACCTGTTTGAAGTTCTGGCCACTATCTAACCCTTGGAGGTGATCGGGAGGTCTTATGTACCATCTTGTTTGGCGCATATACAGCTTCTATCTGGTGAGTTCCCTACCATAGGTGTGTACACAGCGGTGAGGTGGAGGTTCCCTGTTTTTTCCATTGGTGACGAATTTTGAGGATTCACATTCTTGGGACTTTGCATCTCTTTGGATGTCATTGGGACTTTATGCATGAACTTTTTTCTCCCTTGCATATATTTATTTGAAGTTCATTTGCTCTGTGGACTATATAGCGCTGCTAGTGTGTCATAGTTTAGAGCTATACGCTTTAATACTTAATGTATACACCTTTCTGCATGGTAAAATTATAAACCATTTTTTGGAAAAAAAGTTTAAAATAAATTATAAACCAGCTTCAACGCCTTGTTATAAAATGTCCAGCAGACCGGCTTATAACTCTATGGTTGATATTCCCGTCTTTGTGACCAGGCTCTCTCATAGAGATGTATGGAGGTATATCATTTTAAAAAGAAAGGAGAATCCACATAGCGTAAATCCATAAAACTGCATCAGTTTATTTAAACAACAATCATATCACTTACATTTTAAAAGTGTCTGCCCGACACGGGTAAGGAACAAGCACTTTTTGTTTGTACTGTATGTATCCATATCGCCTCCGGCTGTCACTCCAAAGCTGCGAGCCAGATTCTGACATGCGCGGTGGTGTCCAACGTCCTAGCCCCGTCCAACTAGTTTCGTCATTCTCACAGAGCGGAAGGACACCTGCTGGGCACCACTGTCTTGAATGTGACATCATTAGCCCCAGCAGACAATTAAGTGAAGCCCTATAATATTTTCCTTAGCTACTCCCCCTGGAAGCTACATAAAGTGTTATGTGAGTAAGAAAAGGGAGGGGCGGAGAAGCTGGCCCAGCACAGACAGTAGTTAAGTACTCCCAGAAGATGAAAGGGCTATGATGTGCAAGGAAGGAGGGGGCTGTGCTAGGGATCTGACTCTTCCTGAAGAGGTCAAAATCAAGGCACATTTCAAGTGAATAAAAAATTGCTTATGGAAAAGACAATGTTACAAGTAATGATTTAAAATACTTGGTTGTTGGTGCTTTTACCTGCATTTTTTTTAATGTTGGTGAGCATGGAAGAGATTCCAGGAGACAGGCAATTACTCTAGGAGAGCTGGACAGGGCCATAGAAGGTCCTTAACCCATCAGCAGGACCGATATCTGCACCTTTGTGCAAGGAGAAACAGGATGAGGACTGCCAGAGCCCAACAAAATGACCTCCAGCAGGCCACTGGTGTGAATGTCTCTGACCAAACAATCGGAAACAGACTTCATGAGGGTGGCTTAAGGCCCCAACCTCCTCTAGTGGGCCCTGTGCTCACTGCATGGCACCGTGGAGCTTGATTGGCATTTGCCATTGAACACCAGAATTGGCAGGTCTGCCACAGGTGCCCAGTGCTTTTCACAGAAGAGAGCAGGTTCAGCCTGAGCACATGTGACAGATGTAAACGGGTCCGGAGAAGCCGTGAAGAACGTTATGCTGTCTGTAACATTATTCAGCATGACCGGTTCAATGATGGGTCAGTGATGATCTGGGGAGGCATATCCATATAGGGACACACAGATCTCTGCAGGCTAGACAATGGCACACTGACTGCCATTAGGTATTGGGATGAAATCTTTGGACCCATTGTCAGACCCTACACTGGTGCAGTGGGTCCTGGGTTCCTCCTGGTGCAGGACAATGCCCGGCCTCATGTGGTGAGAGTATGTAGCCAGTTACTGGAGGATGAAGGAATTTATACCATTGAATGGCCCCCACAGTCGCCTGACCTAAATCCAATAGAACACCTCTGGGACATTATGATTCCGTCTATCTGATGCTGCCATGTTGCACCTCAGTCAGTCAGGAGCTCAGTGATGCTCTGGTACAGATCTGGGAGGAAATACCCCAGAAAACCATCCATCGTCTCATTAGGAGCATGCCCCGACATTGTAAGGCATGCATACAAGCACGTGGGACCATACAAATTAATGAGTTCCATTTTGAGTTGCTGCAATAAAATTTTAGCAAAATGGACAAGCCTACTGCATCATTTTTTTAACTTTAATTTTCGGGGTGTCTTTGAATTCAGCCCTCTGTAGGTTGATCATTTTCATTTCTATGAAACGATCGGGCATCCTTTCAATCCTAACACAGTCCAAATCAGTATAGATATCCAGTATGATATTTTTTCCCATTGGGATCTGATGTGTTTTCAAAGTGTTCCACTAATTTTTTTAAGCAGTGTATTTTATTTAGCTAATATTGTATTAGAAAATTACCTCTGAATGTTACATTGTATTTTTCTTACATTATTATGTCAGACTTTAAAACGTTTGTAAACTCAACACTTCATATTTCTGATATGTGAATGCTGTGCCATGTACTTGTATGAAGAAGTATCCTGTTCTCTTTGATTTTCTTCCTTTGTGTGAAATCCCTGGTGTTCCTGCCAGTCCCTCTGCTTTCCTATTAAAAACTGACCACACTAAGCAGTAGAACACACTGTGGTTAGTTCTCTAGCTGTGCTGGGAATTCAGCCTGCTCTCCTATAATGATCAGACTTGTCTTGACACGCCCCCTCTGCACAGCCATTAACTGGGAAGCTCATTATGCTGTTCTTTTTACTTCCCAAGCTCTTATGCAGCTGAGAACAGAGGAAATATGATCACTTATAAAAAAGGGAAAAGGGGAATGTATAATGTTTTTTTTTTTTTTTATATATACATATATCTATACACATATGTTTAGTTGGTTAACAAGATGATCATTTACAATCATTTTAAGCGTATTCTGCTTCTCTCCTAAAACGAATGCTAAAAACGTAAAATAATGAATTTTAGCTTCAATAACTTTTTCTTTAATAAAAATGAATCTGTTCAAAAATAATGACTAACCTGAGCACGTGAATTAAATTAATTAACCTGCACATTGCATGAGTTATCTTCCGGGAGCCTCGAAACCCATTTTATTATGATATGCAAATGATGACTTCAACACTTTACCCCTTTTTTCCATATTCAATATCTCACAAAAGTGAGTACACCCCTCACATTTTTGTAAATATTTTATTATATCTTTTCATGTGACAACACTGAAGAAATGACACTTTGCTACAATGTAAAGTAGTGAGTGTACAGCTTGTATAACAGTGTAAATTTGCTGTCCCCTCAAAATAACTCAATACACACCCATTAATGTCTAAACCGCTGGCAACAAAACTGAGTACACCCCTAAGTGAAAATGTCCAAATTGGGCCCAATTAGCCATTTGTCTTCCCTGATGTCATGTGACTCGTTATTGTTACAAGGTCTCAGGTGTGAATGGGGAACAGGTGTGTTAAATTTGGTGTTATCGCTCTCACTCTCTCATACTGGTCACTGGAAGGTCAACATGGCACCTCATGGCAAAGAACTCTCTCAGGATCCGAAAAAAAAGAATTGTTGCTCTACATAAAGATGGCCTAGGCTATAAGAAGATTGCCAAGACCCTTAAACTGAGCTGCAGCACAGTGTCCAAGACCATACAGCAGTTTAACAGGACAGGTTCCACTCAGAACAGGCCTCGTCATGGTCGACCAAAGTAGTTGAGTGCATGTGCTCAGCGTCATTTACAGAGTTTGTCTTTGGGAAATAGATGTATGAGTGCTGCCAGCATTGCTGCAGAGGTTGAAGGGGTGGGGGGTCAGCTTGTCAGTGCTCAGATCAGACGCCGCACACTGCATTAAATTGGTCTGCATGGCTGTCGTCTCAGAAAGAAGCCTCTTCTAAAGATGCACAAGAAAGCCCACAGTTTGCTGAAAGCAAGCAGACTAAGGACATAGGTTACTGGAACCATGTCCTGTGGTCTGATGAGACCAAGATAAACTTATTTGGTTCAGATGGTGTAAAGTGTGTGTGGCCGCAACCAGGTGAGGCGTACAAAGACAAGTGTGGCTTGCCTACAGTCAAGCATGGTGGTGGGAGTGTCATGGTCTGGGGCTGCATGAGTGCTCCTGGCACTGGGGAGCTACAGTTCATTGAGGGAACCATGAATGCCAACATGTACTATGATATACTAAAACAGAGCATGATCCCCTCCCTTTAGAGACTGGGCAGCAGGGCAGTATTCCAACATGATAACAACCCCAAACACACCTCCAAAACGACCACTGTCTTGTTAAAGAAGCTGAGAGTAAATGATGATGATGGTGATGGACTGTCCAAGCATGTCTCCAGACCTAAACCCTATTGAGCATCTGTGAGGCGCCCTCAAACAGAAGGTGAAGGAGCGCAAAGTCTCTAACATCCACCAGCTCCGTGATGTCTTCATGGAGGAGTGGAAGAGGACTTCAGTGGCAACCTGTGAAGCTCTGGTGAACTCCATGCCCAAGAGGGTTAGGGCAGAGCTGAAAAATAATGGTGGCCACACAAAATATTGACACGTTGGTCCCAATTTCAACAATTTCACTTAGGAGTGTACTCACCTTTGTTGCCAGCACTTTAGACATTATTGGTGGTGTGTTGAGTTATTTTGAGGGGACAACAAATTTACATTGTTATACAAGCTGTACACTCACTACTATATTATAGCAAAGTGTAATTTCTTCAGTGTTGTCACATGAAAAGATATAATAAAATATATACAAAACGTGAGGGGTGTACTCACTTTTGTGAGATACTGTATGTCTCCTTCCACCTACTGAGCCTTATTACTGGTCACTGAGCATTATGAGTGGCCTTATTGACCAATAATAACACATAGAAGAAGGGAGATAACGTTAATATCTGCATATTAAAAATACGTTTTTATTTGTAACACTGGGAACATGACACCGGTAGTTTCAGCATGATGCTGCTGATGCTGAGAATCAGCTAACCAGAATTTTATCACATACAATAACCACCCTCCTAACACTTAACCCTTCCTTACCTTATTACATCTAGGTAATGTAGCACCCTCCTAGGTAGGTGCTTGATAGAGAGTATAGTTTGGGCTCTGTCTGCCTATCAGAGGAGCAGCAGGCAAAATCTATATGGCTCTTTGCTTAACCACTTGCCGACCGCCCACAGTATATTTACTGCGGTAGTCAGCCCCTCCTGGGCAAAGCGACGTAGTACTACCCAGGAGCGCTCCCTCCCCCGCTCGTTCATGGCCATCCCCGCGCGTGTGACCGGCGGCTCCGATGTCCGCTGGCCACTCGCGATCTCCCGCTGGAGAGGGAGAAAGGCAGGCGGCTGATGTAAACAAAGCCGCCTGTCATTCTCTCTGTTGTAACAGCAGAGATCATACGATCCTGCTATGTAGGATCGTATGTCTCTGTGGTTACATCACAAGCCACGCCCCTTTACAGTTAGAATCACGCCCCTAGGGACACACTTAACCCCTTGATCACTAATAAAGTTAGCCCCTTCCCTGCCAGTGTCATTTTTACAGTAACAGTACATATGTATAGCACTGATTACTGTAGTAATGTCACTGGTACCCCAAAAGTGTCATAAATGTTAGTCAGGGGTCCGATCTGTGCGCCAAAATGTCGCATTCCCACAAAAAAATCGCAGATCGCGGCCATTACTAGTTAAAAAAAAACAATAAAAATGACATAAATCTTTCCCTTAGTTAGTAAACGCAATAACTTTTGCGCAAACCAATCAAAATGCGCTTATTGCGATTTTTTTTATTATGAAAATTATGTAGCAGAAAACAAATTCACCTAAAATGTTAAAAAATTCTGATTTTTACATTTGACGCAGCGTCTTTGGCGGGCCAGGGTCTTGGAGAGAATGTTGCTATGCTAAGACCCCTTGGGCCATGGGGCCAGGGTCTTTGTGGATTACAAATAGCTGTGTGGGACGTCATCCACAGTACTGACAAAGTTGTTGCAAAGTTCAAGTATCCAGGAACTTTGGTGGGGGGGGTGTCCTGCAAAACCCCTGTGTTACTTCCCTGACTCAGCAGGACTGCAGGTCATACAGAACTGTGACTTGTCCTGTTCCTTCAAGAAGTACTTCAAAAGACAGCAAGAGGGCGCTGTGTTTCACTTCATTAACCACTTCAAGACTGAGCCTATTTTTGACACGTTTTGTTTACAAGTTAAAATCAGTATTTTTTGCTAGAAAACTACTTAGAACCCCCAAACATTATATATATTTTTTTAGCAAAGACTCTGGAGAATAAAATGGCGGTCATTGCAATATTTTTTGTCACGCGGTATTTGCGCAGCGGTCTTTCAAGCGCCATATTTTGGGAAAAATTACGAAAAATCACATTTCACTGCATTTAAAAAAAACTAAACAGTAAAGTTAGCCCATTTTTTGTATATTGTGAAAGATGATGTCACGCTGAGTAAATAGATACCCAACATGTTATAATTTAAAATTGCGCACACCCGTGGAATGGCGATAAACTACGGTCAATAAAAATCTCCATAGACAATGCTTTAAAAATTTTTAACGGTTACCAGTTTAGAGGTAGAGTGTAGCTCTTTTTTTAAATTATTGCTCACACTCTGGTGATCGCGGCGATACCTCACATGTGTGGTTTGAACAGCGATTTAATTTGCGGCACGACTTCCATATATGTTTTCTTTCGTGCGCGAGCTCACGGCGACGGGGGCGGCTCAATTTTTTTTTCCTATTTATTTTATTTTTTTTTTCATTTTAACACAGGTTTTTTTAAAAAAAAAAAAATCTGATCACTTTTATTGCTGTCACAAGCAATGTAAACATCCCTTGTGACCGAAATATGTAGTGACAGGTACTCTTTATGGAGGGATCGGGGTCTAAAAGACCCTAGACCCCCTCCACTACACTTCCATGTATTCAAAACGCCGAAAACTACATTTTTGAATACATTCACTTTTTGAAACTGCTGCCTTTAGCAGCCGAGTAACTCGGAGGTGACGTCATGGACGCTGCCTCCGGGTTACGTCATCGGAGACCCCATCGAAGCCGCATCCGGCTTAGATCGGGACTCCATCCAGCCGGCGGACGTGCCGGCTGGTTGCTCGGGTCTCCTGTTGGGATGGGGGACCCGGGCAGAACCGCAGAAGGCGGCGGGAGGGGGGGCGTCCCCTCCAGCTCGCCAGGGTAACGATCGAGCGGCTCCCAAGCCGCATTGGTCATTACCACTGGAAAGCCGACCACCGGCTCTAAACAACAGTACCGGGATGATGCCTCTAGCTAGAGGCATCATCCCGGTACAACCACTTAAAGTCAGTCGACGTAGGCCTACGTCAGTTTGCGTTAAGTGGTTAAAGGACTCTGAATAGTTAGCCAGTGACAGGGTACAGACTTCTCATCGGAAAGGAGTGGACCCCGGCGAGCCAAGATACTGGTCAGCAGAGGTAGTCAGGGAAGGGAGTGGAAAGGTCGCCCTTAAAGTTAAAAAGGAGGGTCTTTCCACTCAACTGTCAAGATAGTTAGGCTTGCATTTTCCTATGTGTATGCAGTTGACTAACTTTGCTTCCATTTCTCTTTATAGGTGAATCATCTCAGAGATAGTTAGGAGATTTGCATTGTATTTTTCTTCATAGTTCTCACCAAACGAGTTTGTTTCGTGGGGGGTGCATCAGTTTTCCTTCACCTTAAAAATTTTCGGATATTTGTACAGCAGAGTATGTAAAGCTATATTTTTTCACCTTAATTTATTTGTACATTTGTTTTTCTCTTCTCCCTCTTTCCAGGTTTTTGGGATACTCCTGTTTTTTGGCAGTGTTTTGATAGGAGGCTGTTGCCTCAGAGTCAGAGAGACCTGACTAATTTGGTGTGGGGTGGATGTAGCACCCTACAAGATAGGTGCTAGGCAAAGTATAGTGGGCCTTGGCTGCCTAACAGCAGGGCCATGATTTTAGCTGGGCTGTCATGTCTCCCAGGTGTGTCTGCTGAGAGGGGAGTCTCCCCACTGGCTCCCCACTGGCTCTCATTGGGCAGTGGAGGAAATCCAATCAGACACATTCAGGCAGATTCTGCCGCAGAGGATTCTGGGAGTGGGTATATGTTTGAGGGGAACGCATGACGCAGCGTCTTTGATGGGAAGCAGAGTCCCAGGAGGGAGAGTACGGCTGTCTCGCCTCCTGTCAGAAGGATCGAGTGTTTTGGGTGGCTGCCTGGGAATCCAGAGAATGCTGAGTTGAGCTGCAGTGGGGATCCGGTGTGCCAAGGACCAGTGGGGGAAGAGGGGTTCAGTTCCGGGAAAGCCTGCCAAGGTCGTGAGTACTGAGAACTGCCCCTAGGGGTCTGCCAAGTGTAGAGGCGACCACTCCAGAGAAGGTTCCAGGGATCCAGGAGTCAGCTAGCTGTAAAGAGGGTGCCTAGTCAGAGGACCCTGAAGTGTTAGAGGGGGCACCAGTGGTTGGGCCCTGAAGAGTCAGTGTACAGAGTTAAAAGTTGCAGCAGCACAAGCAGTGACAAGGAGCTACCTCAGCCAGTGAAGGGTTGGAGGGAGCTGTTCAGTGACTTTTGAGCTAAATTGAGTGTCAGGAGTCAAGTGTTCTACAGACCTGGATCTTCTGAATTAACAAACAAGTTAAAGTTGAGGTTCCAGCACTAGTTCAGCAAAGCAGTATTTTCAAGCGTCAGGAAGCGCTGGTTGGCATTCAGCTGGCGTAAAGACAGCGCCAACGGGCATTTTTGTATAAAGTCCCAGTTAACCTAGTTGAGCCAGAGGAGTATCCCACTCATTCCCTTCTCCCATCCCCAGAATACAATAAACAAAACCAACCAAAGATGCCGGAGTGATCAATGTCTCAATTCTCACACTTGGGTTCACAACTTAAATGTGTTGGAAGTGCCACTGGTGACAATGGCAGACCCACATTTGGCTCAAGGCCTGGAAATATTTCTACAATAGTTAAACTCATAAGGCAGACGTCTTCAATGTTGTCTGTACACTTTGACATCTTGAGAGCAGGTATATCATGTTTGCTGCACAAATCACACACAGAACAGTAAACAAAAGGTGTGTATTAAGCTCCCTGCTGGTACAGTGAAGGAGAAATGCTGAAGCGCTGTTTACTATGCTTCAGTTATTAAAGCACACAGTAAGTGATTGGTACAAAAAGGAAGAGGCTGGTACTGGCTCCTTCCCTGCTCTCCATTCTGAAGAAAGCCCCACAGAAGCCAGTGGAAGAGGAGGGGAAGCTGGCAGTGCTGCCGGGGTGGGACCAGGGGAGCACATGGGGGGGGGGGGGGGGGCAGGCAGCAAATGAAAGGGAAACCTGGACAGGAATAGTGGCGGCATTTATTGAAACCAATACCCTTTCCTTCCTGAATGCCGGTGGGAGGGTTAGGTGAAGAATCAGGCTTTCAAGAGGGATAGGGGATCAGTTATAGTAAATGCCTCCCCCAATCCAGTCCTGGTTCTGTAAAACCTAAAGTGACAGGTAGACCACCTGGAGCATGGGCAGCCCTGTGACCCCCAAAAACTACGCCCATGGCGCATGGGGTGATTAGGGTGTGCCCAGGCACATCCGGCACACCCTGTGCGCACACCTATGGCAAGAACTTAAAATCTATCTATCTATCTATCTATCTATCTATCTATCTATCTATCTATCTATCTATCTATCTATCTATCTATCTATCTATCTATCTATCTATCTATCTATCTATCATCTATCTATCTATCTATCTATCTATCTATCTATCTATCTATCTATCTATTCTTTCGCTACATTGTCTGGTCCTTTTAAGTAGTGTCATAATACTACGGGCCCAAAATAACCCTGACTACATGCAGATGTGCTTCCTAGCAGCTGCCAGCATTATCAGCAGTGGGAAGAGAATTAAAAAAACATATTAATATTCCATTAATTCTCCTCCTAATTTGCACGTGGCAGCTTTCTCATCAAGCTCATACTGCTCAACCCGTTTTTTTTCTTCAGCTCTCATTAATCTCTAAATGCTTTGGAGCAGCTGCTAGTGCTTGATATGCAGGCTTTGTATATTTTCTGCATACTATTAATATAAATCCTCATTGGACTGTTTTAAATACAATAAATCATGATAATAATGCCCGATTCCTGAGGTGAATGGGAAATGCAGCCTGGTTACCAGTAGTAAAGCTCCTGCACCCAAGGTTTCTGATAACAGATACATACTGTATGTGAAGCCTTTACTACTCTAGTAAAAACTCCTCTTACATTTCTCTGTGTTTTTTCATCAATAATTGTTTTACCGTAGGTAATAATATGTCATTTTTTTAATTCCTAATTTTTTTAATACAAAAATGTATAATTTTCAAAATCCTCCCTCCTAACTTAGCCCAATTCTCCCATTAACCGCTTGCCGACCGCCGCAAGTACATATACTGCGGCAGTCAGCCCCGGCCAGGCAAAGTGACGTACCGGTACGTCACTAGCCTGTGAGGCAATAGGGGGCGAGCGCGCGTCGCCGGAGGCGCGCTCCCACCCCCGCTCGTTCACGGACACCTCCGCGCGAGTGAATGGCGGACCTGATGTCCGCCGGTCACTCGCGATCGTCCGCTGTGAAGGGAGAAAGGCAGGCGGCTAATGTAAACAAAGCCGCCTGTCATTCTTCCCTGTGTAACAGCAGAGATCATACGGTCCTGCTATGTAGGTACGTAGATCTCTGCTGTTACATGTAAAGCCACATCCCTGCACAGTTAGAAGCACGCCCCTAGGGACACACTTAACCCCTCCTTCTCCAATAAAGTTAACCCCTTCCCTGCCAGTGTAATTTTTACAGTAACAGTGCATATGTGTAGCACTGATTACTGTAGTAATGTCACTGGTACCCCCAAAAGTGTCAAAAATGTCGGTCAAGGGTACGATCTGTCCACCGCAATGTCGCAGTCCCGCAAAAAAAAAAATCGCAGATCGCCGCCATTACTCGTTAAAAAAAAAAAATGACAAAAATCTTTCCCTTAGTTAGTAAACGCAATAACTTTTGCGCAAACCAATCAAAATACGCTTATTGTGATTTTGTTTTACCAAACATATGTAGCAGAAAACAAATTGGCCAAAAATGTTAAAAAATTTTGATTTTTACATTTTTTTGGGGGAATTTCATATAAAAAATGTGAAAAATATTGTTATTTTTGCAAAATTGTCGCTCTTTTTTTGTTTATAGCGCATGATCAAAAAATCGCACAGGTGATCAAATACCACCAAAAGAAAGCTCTGTTTGTGGGAAAAAAGGTCATCAAATTCGTTTAGGTACAGCGTCGCACGACCGCGCAATTGTCCATTAAAGTCACGCAGTGCCGAATTGCAAAATTGGGCCTGGTCAGGAAGGGGGTAAAATCTTCCGGGGCTTAAGTGGTTAAACAGCGATTTGACAAGGGTAGAGTAACTATTTGAATTTCGGCAATAGAAGAGTTGATCTTAATTATCAAGGAGTGCATTTTATATCCAAAGATGGGAAAGTTAGTTCAGTTTCGTTTACAAAGATGGAGCGCCCAAAAACTTATCTGGGCATTGGTAATACATTTTTTTTGTTTATGATTGTGATATTCTATTATGATCTATAGTTGAATATTAATCCCATAAGAAATGAAAGAAATGTGTTTTGCCTGCTCACTCATGTTTTCTTTTAAAAATGGTACATATATTACCAGTTCTCCAAGGGTATGCAAATGTCTGAGCACATCTGTGGAACATGATGCAGGGATTTTCCCTGGAAATTATGCAAATCCAACCAGAGATCAGACGGTCAGATCTGGCCATTCCCTCCTTCCCCTTCACTTCCCTGTTAGCCAGTTAGCCATCCCATGGCATTTAGTGGCTAGTAGACATGGGCCAGGAACAACAATATAAGCCATGGTTATAATTTTCATAGTCAAGTGCTTTCAATTTTGGGCAATCTGGACAGAGTTGCCACCCGCCCGGAATTCACCCGGACAGTCCAGGTTTTGATTATGTGTCCCGGTTTCAGACCACCTGAAACCCAGACACTATGTTCAGAATGGACTGTGGTTCCCCAAGTAACCAATTACCACAACCGCCAAGTGCATAGGTGTACACATGGCCCCCAGACAGACAGGAGAGGGCTTGATCTGCTCCTCCTCTCACCCTTAACCCTCTGTCTGTACACTCACACTCCAATCCCCAGCATTCTGTGCCACAAGTAAAGGGATATGTGGGCTGAAAGTTTGAAGCTCAGCAACCCCAGCAGATACATCATGGATGAAAGGTGTCAATGCCGAGCCTCTATCCTCGGGTGTGTGAGCTCACCATCCGATGTCTGTGACTGAAGTCTCCCCCCTCTCTACCCTCTCTCTCCTACCTCCAAGCGAGTGAATAAAACTAAGGTAAGGGGCACTAAGATGTAAGGGGTGCCCTGTGGACTCTGGTGTAAGGGGGGCTTTGGGAACCCTAATTTAAAGGGGAAGGCTGGGAACTCTGATGTAAGAGGGAGATTTGGTGAGCAGAAAACCCCTTACCTCAGAGCTCCCCTTTACACCAGAGTCCACAGCGTTCCCCCTTAAAAATAAAATATTCCCATGCACAGCTACAGTGTTTTGGTTTGACTGGGAGAAAAGGTGTCAACACTAAATCTGGATATTCTGAACATTAAATGAACATGTATGGAACACCTGAAGGTACCTGCTATAAAATTTAGGGACCAGTTTACCATCTTTAAAAACACTCTAGGTTTGCAAGGTTCTCAGTGGCAGCTTGTTGCTATTCCTATGGCATTTGGGTGTTGCCATTAGTCAACAAACACTTTAGTATGGAACTTCAGCTGCATTCATTGCTTACCAGACTTGTCTAAGGAGACTGCTAGATTAGATTGGCAAGAGCAGCTATATCTTTTTAGCGTTTGGAAAAGGCCATAACATTCATATTGTTCGGTAGGACCTTAAAAGGTGCAAACAAATAAATGTGTGGTGGATGGACAGTAAGTGAAAGTTGAGCCTTCAGGAATGGTCAGTCTCCACACATGATGAATAATATATGCTGCAACTCAGCTCATAAGAGAAGAGATTGAAGCAAATAAAAGATAAATATAATGGCTACAATATATTATAATTATATTTGCAGGCTGTTCCTTTGTCAAATTCAATAGGCTTATGTACCCAAAACCTGTGGATTGGATAATGTGAGTCCACCTCTACTAGGAATAATTTGAATGACTTAGCTAAAGATCAGTCAAAAAGATAGGAATGCCAATTAAACTTTACTAGTAAACAGATATGACCTTTTTGTGCGTATAACTGTCAGGATGGCATCACAAGACAATGGGGGAAAGCTATCAAAACTGAAGCAGACAGAATTGGGAGCAGTCGTGCGTGAAGACCAATTAGCTTCTATCTTAAGATTATTCATTTAAAGTGGTTGTAAACCTTTTCATATACCCAGTGAAGGGACTATTCTCAAGTGATTCACAGAGATGAAATAAATCCTCCTACATAAGTTGTATCTATTTATCTGCAGCATTCTCTGAGAGCTGGTTGGAGGGAAGGGACGCCCCCCCCCCTTCACATAGCTCACAGAAAGAGAGCTGAAGCTGTCGATCAGCTGGAGGTCCCTACCCTGTCACCATTTTTTTCTTGGTGTCAGGAAAACTTGTCAGAAGTGACTCATGATGATAGCAGAAGAACAAAGCAGCAGACAGAAATGACACTTAGTGCTCTGGATTGAGACAAGTACACACTATAGAGGGATATGCTTTGTTCATATTTCATGTGTGAGCTTTACTACCAGTTTAAGCCCTTCCCGTCCAGCTGACATTTTACAATTGGCACTGTTGTTCTAGGAGGATGTCATATGACGTTCCCCCGAGGATCACGCCTCGCGAGCCCCATGGGCCTGCTGCGGTGCGATCTGTCATCAGCCATGTCCACTGGGCAGGGCAGAAGACAGATCACTGTACTGGCCCGCTGCCTGTACCATGTGACCACTGTGGCCAAACACAGCAGATCACATGACTATTGTGATGAGCTCTGTGATTGGTCACAGTCATCACATGGTACAGGCAGGGCCAATCACGACCCATCTGTACCATGAAATTAGCTGTGGCTAATCACAGCTAATTACAATAGTAAACACTGAATGAGTAGTTTTCATTCAGAAAAAAATGGTTGCTTATAACTGTAAATTTTACAGCTAGAAGCAATCATAGTGTGTAAGAAATAAAAAATTCTGATTACCTCCCTAGAGTAGTACAGTGTATTACTCTGGTAACTGTATGTAAAAACTAATAAAACAAAATGGAAGGAAAATTATAAATGGTTTTCATCATTTTTTACAAATAAATATCTGAAACGTGTGGCCTGCATTTGTATTCAGTCCCCTTTACTCTGATACCCCTAACTACAATCTAGTGGAACCAATTGCCTTCAGAAGTCACCTAATTAGTAAATAGAGTCCATTTGTGTGTAATTTAATCTCAGTATAAATACAGCTGTTCTGTGAAGCCCTTAGAGTTAGAGAACCTTAGTGAACAAACAGCATCATGAAGGCCAAGGAACACACCAGACAGGTCAGGGATAAAGTTGTGGAAAAGTTTAAAACATGGTTAGGTTATAAAAAAAAATCTTAAAAAAATCCCTAAAAATATCATGAAGCACTGTTCAATCCATCATCAGAAAATGGAAAGACTATGGCAGAACTGCAAACCTACCAAGACATGGCCGCCCACCTAAACTGACAGGCCGGGCAAGGAGAGCATTAATCAGAGAGGCCCATGGTAACTCTGGAGGAGCTGCAGAGATCCACAGCTCAGAGGGGAGAATCTGTCCACAGGACAACTATTAGTCGTGCACTCCACAAATCTGCCCTTTATGGAAGAGTGGTAAGAAGAAAGCCATTGTTGAAAGAAAGCCAAAAAAAAGTCCTGTTTGCAGTTTGCGGGAAGCCATGTGGGGGACACAGCAAACATGTGGAAGAAGGTGCTCTGGTCAGATGGGTCCAAAATTGAACTTTTTGGTCTAAAAGCAAAATGCTATATGTGGCGGAAAACTAACAACCTGAACACACCATCCCTACCGTAAAACATGGTGGTGGCAGCATCATGTTGTGGGGATGCTTTTCTTCAACAGGAACAGGGAAGCTGGTGAGAGTTGATGGGAAGATGGATGGAGCCAAATACAGAGCAATCTTAGAGGAAAACCTGTTAGAGTCTGCAAAAGACTTGAGACTGGGGCGGAGGTTGACCTTCCAGCAGGACAACGACCCTAAACATACAGCCAGAGCTACAATGGAATGGTTTAGATCAAAGCATATTCATGTGGTAGAATGGCCCAGTCAAAGTCCAGACCTAAATCCAATTGAGAATCTGTGGCAAGACTTGAAAATTGCTGTTCACAGACACTCTTTATCCAGTCTGACAGAGCCTGAGCTATTTTGCAAAGAAGAATGGGCAAAAATGTCACTCTAGATGTGCAAAGCTGGTAGAGACATACCCAGAAAGACTTGCAGGTATAATTGCAGCAAAGGGTGGTTTTACAAAGTATTGGGGGACTGAATACAAATGCACGCCACACTTTTCACATATTTATTCGGTAAAATATTTAAAAACCATTTATCATTTTCCTTCCACTTCACAATTATGTGCCACTTTGTGTTGGTCTATCACATAAAATTCCATTAAAATACATTTACGTTTTTGGATGTAACATGACAAAATGTGGAAAATTTCAAGGGGTATGAATACTTTTTCAAGACACTGTACATACCATAGTTTGTGGACTATAACTTTCCTACAGACTAAATAATATACACTGATTTGGGTTATTTTCACCAAAGAAATGTAGCAGTATATAGTTTGGCCTTAATTTATAAAGAAAGATTATCTATTAAGATTATTTATTTTCAAAATGTTATAACAGAAATGAATACAAGCGCATTTTTTAAAAAAACATTTTTAATAAAAAACGTAGAGGTGATCAAATACCACCGAAATAAAAAAATGATAAAAATGTCATATGGGTACAGTGTTGCATGACCGCGCAATTGTCATTCAAAGTGTGACAGAGCTAAAAGCTCAGAATTTGCCTGGGTAAGAAGAGTGTAAAAGTGTCCGGTATTGGAACAACTTACCCTAAGTTTACATCTTTGCATGTGGCTGCGGGTATCGCAGAGATTCCGGCTCCCGCAACCACCTGCAGTGAAAACACACTGCTCTGTGGAAACACTCAGGGATGGCATACATTCTGAATGGCATCCCCATGAATGTAAAATTGCAGTGCAGGATCTGCAGAGAAATCGCATTGTCTTTTGACCATGCAATTTATCTGCAGATCCCGCACCTGCACTGCAATTTTACATACGTGGGGATGCCATTCAGAATGAATGGCAGTCCCACGCATTTCCGCAGAGCAGTGCATTTTTGAAAAGGTGCATGCTTCTTTTTTATGCAGAAATGCAGGCATGGCAGCCCATTCATTAGAATTGGCTGCAAACGCAGCATTCACAAATCGCGGAGAAGTGAACCTAGGATAAGTGTTGAAAATGATAGCTAGAGGCTGATTGGTTCCCATACAAAATTGCTCCAGATTCTGGTTGCTCCAATTTTAATTAAATTTTGAATACATTTCACCCAATGTGTGCATGCACATGCTCCTACACTTGGCCAAGGATCGGCTGTTTGTACATGCATACACGTATACGTGAGTGCGCTGAGCATGCGCATGGACGCAGGTGCATACCTGATTCTACCACCAGTGCCAAAAGACCTATTTGAAGATCATCTGAACTAAGAATTCGTTGGATGGTCTTCAGCTATTACAGGGGTAGGCAACCTTAAAGAGGTGGAGATCTACTTGTACAACATTGGCACAGTGTCGCCTCCTCACACCTGATTTAAACCTTTAATTGCTGTACTACCACGACACAATCGTGTGCATTGCATGGCAATCATGGGTCTAAATCAGGTGGTGAGGAGGCAGCATTTCACCTCCTCGCCACCTGCCAAACATACTTTTCAGAGAAGCAGCAGTGCCTGCTGCACTTGTGAATGAGCCCCTGATTGCATTTGGCAGCAGCACCCTTTTGGCTCATTCACACTACTGTGGTTGAGTCACGGTTTTACCGTTGAGGCAGCCAAATGTGAACACATGCTTCAGGAGGAACTAAGCCCCCAGATGCTTCTGGTGGGTGCTACCGTCTGCCAATCATTAAAGCAGGTGGTGAGAAAGCAATACAACGCTGCCATTGTTTGCTGTACTGTACTGAGTTGCTTCATTCACTTTAATGGGTCATGCTTGGCAGGTGCTACACCCACCAACCATGACAGGGCGTATAACTCCTGCTGCGGCTGCGACATGTGTACACCCCTTGCCACTACAGCTAAAGGGGGTGCGGTTGGGGCAGGGGTGATAAAAACACATCTTAACTATGGGGTTTTACCACCCCACCAACTACAGATGTAAATTAACCCTTACTGTTCTGAGCCCCCTATAAGACTGCTTTTACACTGATTTGCTGCGTGTACCTGCACCGTGGGTGCAACGCAGTGCATCTGCGACTTTCCTGAGTTAGCTGCGCTTTGCCATAGACTTCTATTATATCCTTCAGGTGTGGCGCACTTTTAGAAAGTGCACCAAACCCACAGGATATAATATACATTTTTGACTAAGCCCAGCAAACCTGTAGGAAAGCTGCAGGTAAACCGCAGCACATCAGTGTGAAAGCAACCCTATGCAACATTGTTTCCCGGGAATAAGACCTACCCCAAAAATAAGACTTATCTCTGTTTTCTAGGATGGCTGCAATATAAGCCCTACCCTGAAAATAAGCCCTAGTTAAAATCCTTGTAAAATCATGTAATCCAGGCTGTAAAAGGATTATATAATGTCCAGTGTGTGTCTTTATGTAACATGTTTGCAGAAAATACCTTATTTACAGCGCCGCTGACCATTCATGTGACCCTCCAGAGCTCTCCTCCTCTCCTCCGGGCTGACGTCAGTTCCCCCTCCCTCTGCAGTGCTCGGTGCAGGACTGATGTCAGCCGGGATCTCTGCATTTTCTCGGCAGTGCTCGGAGCGGGAAAGAAGAGCTCCGGGCCGGTGGGTCATGTGAGCGCCCAGCGGCGCTATAAAAAAACTATTTTTTTCAATGTTACATAAAGACACACACTGCACATTATATAATCAATTTACAGAGTGGATTAAATGATTTTACAAGGACTTTAACTAGAGTTTATTTTGGGGATTACAGAGATGCTGACTCCTGAGCTGTCAGGGAGGGAGAGGAGGAGAGAAGACAGGGGACAAATAAGACATCCCCTGAAAATAAGCCCTAATGCATTTTTTGTAGCCAAAATTATTATAAGACCCGGTCCTATTTTAGGGGAAACATGATATTATGCCCAGTGTATTGCTTCATATTGACCTGAAGATCTCCTATTTGGTGCTGATGGCACCACTCTGGAGACCGCTAGCCAAGATAAGAGATGGAGTGCAGTTGGTATCACTTCACATGGGACAGGAGCCATGACTACAGAGGAGACATTGACTTATACAGCTCTTGCTCCTGATAGGATAAATAGAATAGCCATGTTATTTATCAAACATTAATTTTATTTATCCAACATTTATTTCTGATTAAGCAGATATATTTGCGACGAGCCAGAACCACAGGGGTGACACGTGAGGTGCACGGTGGGCCGATGAGAGACAGCAATAATACATTTCATCGGTTTACTCACGGTTAGCAGAAAGCCTCCCTGGGCTGGTCGCACAGTGAAGAGGAAGACAGCACGAAATCCTCCGGGGCACACTCTGTGATAGGGAAACGCCAGCCAAGATGGTGGTTGAGGTGCCCGTGATGACAGGGGTGTTTAGAGTGCTTGTGGCGGCTGGGTCCCTTGATGGTATTTGTCGTGACGCCAGTACCGTTAATGGTGGTACAACCAGTTGTAATAGCAATAGTGAAGAATGAGGTAGACAGTGGTAGGATACAACTCACAACTTTTACTGTGACTGGTTTTGATTGCAGTACAAACATCCAGATAGAATACAGTCTCTGGGTAAATAGAGGAATTCTGCTTATCCACTGTTAATAGGTTTTGGTAGGTCTTGTCTCAGGCTGTGGTTCAGTATAATGCTTACTTGTTCCTGGTCCCTTTAGAATCCAGTGAAATTTGGTGAGGTTGCCAGTGGCTAAGAAATCCTTCACCTTTATTCTCAAAGGTCTTGCTGCCGTTTGGTGGCTTTTACCCTTTGATTTAAGCAGTTCCAATTTGTCCCTTCTCTGGACTGACCTTCTGTCACCTTCACATTCTCCTCTGTACACTCACTTCCTGAACTGAACAACTGACCACAGATAAACCTGAGCTGGGATAGATATCCCAGAGTGGTGCTATCCCCATCTTGTGGTGGGAAGTATGAAGCACACTTGACCAGCCTATGAACAGGGATTAACAAATGTCAAATGCAAAATGACATGCAATACAGCGATGACAAAGAAATAATAAATTTGCAGTTCCCACATGTCCTGAGTGGGACGCTGCATACCCCCATGGTAAAACGTGTGTCGACCTCGACACACTTTTGACTCGATGTTGTGTCTTCCTGTAAGATATAAGAGAAAGGGAAAAGCATGCATGCATAGGAAACAACAACATAACCCCATTCTTGTACTTCTTGTATCTGCAAGTAAAATGGGTTAGGCAAACATATCTCAGGCAACAACGAAATGTCAAAAAGGGTGACAAAAAGGGGTGTATTTTTTCCTCTGAAGACTGGTGATGTATGGCAAAACCAGAATAGTCCATGATGAGATGGAAAAAGGAAAAAAAAACAAAAATAACATCTCAGGAGGCTCACAGGGTATGAGTCCGTTCCCTGGGCACAGGAAAATGTCAACAGAAGAATATCACGGAGGCTCAGGTACGTGAAAGTCTATCTCCGGGTGCAGGCTTGAATGTTGCAAAACAGTAGGTAAGTAGTCCTTTTAAAAAGTCCTTTAAAGGAAATAAACATATCATCACAAGTAAGTCTTCTTCTCACTCTGGAACTTCAGACAATGTAAGGATGCACTCAACGATGAGATGGCAGGGCTGGTAGTTGTCTTCTCGGCTGCTGGTGTAGGAAATCCTTAAAACGGACAGGTGGTTGTCCTCTTGTAGTCCTGTCGGATCTTCGTAGCGGCTGAGTTTCTACAGGCCTTGTTTCAAGGGAATTTGGTGTCTCTTGAGCTGTAGTAGACACTCCTTGAGATAGCTCCTCTGGTTGAAGTGCGGTTGTATTGGTCTTGGCAGGCACTAAGATATTGAGCCATGGTGTAAGGAACCATTGTAAAGGATCAGAGTCTAATAATGCTTTTCCAAAAGACTGTAGTGGACCCTCTGAATCAGATGATTTTGTAGGCTCTGGTTCTATGGATTGTGTCTCCTCTTGGACCGCTTCTTCTTGAAGAGTTTCTTCTTGAGTACTTTCCTTGAGACATAACTTAAGGCGATTGCGATGTACTACACGTGATTTGTTCTCTTTAGTGATCTCATAAGTATGAGTCTCTGGATTGAGAATAGCTGTAATGGTGTAAGGTTCTCTCTCCCATTTGCTATCTAACTTGCTGGTGCGATGGTCGTTTTTTAACCACACGTGGTCACCAATTTTGAGAGGTTCTGCTTTGGCAGATTGGTTATAATCTTTTTGTTGCTTTTCATGAGCATGTTCCATGCGATGTTGAACAATTTCTTGTGCATCAATTAGACGTCTTTGGTGCTCACTCACCCAATCAGTCTTTGGTAGAGGGTTGATTGCATCAGGCACTTGTACGCCCAAAGTATGGTCAGCAGGTAGTTTACCTTGTCGGCCAAACATGAGATAGTAAGGTGTATACCCAGTAGAACAGTGAATGGTGTTATTGTAGGTGTACATCAATTGAGGCAATAGAGTAGGCCAATCACTTCTTGTAGCAGGCGGTACTGCTCTTAACATCTCAATTAAAGTTTGGTTCATTTTCTCACAAAGTCCATTCCCTTGGGGGTGGTAGGCTGTGGTCCTGATTTTCTGGCAATTGTGAAGTGTACACAGTTCTTTGAAGAGTTGCGACTCAAAGGCAGATCCCTGATCTGTAAGGATTCTTTCTGGGCATCCATATGGCAATAGGAAATGTTTCCAGAAGGCATCTGCAGTTGTTTTAGCGGTCAAGTCCTTGACAGGTACGGCTACAACAAATTTGGTATAGTGATCAATGATGGTCATGGCATATGTGTAACCTGAGCGACTTGGTTCCAGCTTCACATGGTCAATTGCAACTATTTCTAGCGGTGTTTGGCTTACAATGGGATGTAAGGGTGCTTTTTGGTCGTGTTTTTCATTTCTTCCAACAGCACAGGTGGAACATTCTCGACACCACTTTTCAATGTCTCCTCTCATCCCAATCCAGTAGAATCTCCTACGGATGGTGGCTTCTGTCTTCTGCACGCCAAAGTGTCCCGATTGGTCATGGTACATTTCAAGAATGATTCTTGCATCTCGGCGTGGTATTAAGATTTGGTATAGACGATCCCAGGTAATTGGGTCTAAAGTTCTTCTTAATAGTAGGCCCTTCTGTAGGAAGAGATGTTTTCTGTGTCTCCAAAGTTTTGACAATTCTGGATCAGCATTTCTTCTGCAAATTCTTTCAGGTGTTCTTCCGCTGGTGAAGAAATCTTGCAGTTCTCCCAACACTCTGCTTTCATTTTGCAGCTTGATCCACTTTTCTTTGTCCACTTGGGATCTTGGATCCACTTGTTGTTGAAGGTTAAGAACTTTTCTTCCTTTGATGGTGATAATGTCTTGTTGGGCAAAATTTTTGTAAAAAGCTGGCATTTCTACCTCTTCCCAAACATCTTCCTGTGTAGTAGGGTCTTCTTGGGTAGGCAGACGGGATAATGCATCCGCATTTTCATTTGCTTTTCCTGATCTGTATTTTATGGTGAAATCGTAGTTAGCTAGGCGTGAGGCCCATCTTTGTTCCAATGCTCCCAGCTTAGCGGTATTAAGATGTGCTAGCGGGTTGTTATCTGTGAAGGCCACAAATGGTGTTGCGGCAAGGTAATCTTTAAATATTTCTGTAACAGCCCACACGAGTGCAAGGAATTCCAATTTGAAGGAACTATAGTTTTGGTCATTTCTTTCAGTACCTCTAAGAGATCTACTAGCGTAGGAAATAACTCTTTCTTTTCCTTCTTGTACTTGCGACAGGACAGCTCCCAGACCTTTCTTACTAGCATCTGTGTAAAGATGAAATGGCTGCTGGTAATCTGGATAGCCTAGGATTGGTGGTTCTGTTAACTTCTTCTTCAGGAGCTGGAAGGCAATTTCTCTTTCTGTGTTCCATTCAACTGGTATTGGAGACTTTTGGTACCTCTTAGGATGTCCTCTCAGAAGTTCTAATATTGGCCCCGCAATTTGGGCAAAATGAGGAATAAAGCGTCTGTAGTATCCTGCGAAACTGAGAAAACTCCTCACTTCTTTCACTGTAGTAGGAGTAGGCCAATTTCGGACTGCGGCTATCTTCTCTGGATCCGGTTTAACACCTTCAGAGCTTACAATATGCCCTAAGTATTTGACTTCTGACTTCAGTAGATAGCACTTAGATGGTTTGACTTTGAGTCCATGTTTAATGAGGACTTGAAAAACTTCGGCCAAATGTTTCAAGTGATCTTCATAAGATTTGGAGTAGATGATGACATCGTCTAAGTACAACAGGACGGTTTCGAAATTTTTGTGTCCTAAGCAACGCTCCATTAATCTTTGAAAAGTTCCGGGCGCATTGCAAAGTCCAAAAGGCATGCAGTTGAACTCAAATAGGCCCATAGGGGTGGAAAATGCAGTCTTCTCACGATCTTCAGGTGCCATTGGTACTTGCCAGTATCCACTGGTTAAATCAAGGGTAGAGAAGTAGGCTGAAGATCCTAAAGCTGTCAAAGATTCCTCTATGCGTGGTAAAGGGTAAGCATCCTTGTGGGTGATTTGGTTAATTTTTCTGTAATCCACACAGAATCTGATGTTACCATCCTTTTTACGGACAAGGACTAGAGGTGCAGCCCATGGACTATGGCTGTCTCTAATGACATTGGAGTCCTTCATCTCTTGGATCATTTGCTTTACGGATTGGTACATAGTTGGTGGTATAGGCCGATATCTTTCCTTGATCGGTGGGTGTGAACCTGTAGGGATGGAGTGCTTGATGATATCCACTTCTCCATAGTCTGTGGAATGCTTACTGAAGGCACAGTGAAGCTCCTTCACAATTTTTAGTACTCCCTCAATTTGGTTTGCTGGTGTGGAAGCATCTCCCACATGAAGTTCTTTCCACCAGGATGTGTTTACATTTTGGTCCTGTGGGTTCTGGCTCTTGGTAATTTGCTCTGTGGTAGCTGTAGCCACACTGATGACATCTTGAAAAGTGACTTGGATTAGCTGTGCAATAGGACGGTGTTTTGTTAGTGTTACACTGCTATCACTCAAGTTTAGGAGTCGTATAGGCACTTTACCTTCAGAGACGGTTACTAGGCTTCTTGCAGCTCTAACTAGAGGATAGTCTTCCAAAACAACTGGCTCTACCAGGGCTTGGTAGTCTTGACCTTGAATTCCGACTACGGCTCGGCACCACAAGAGAGTTTCGGTGTTGGGTTTGAGGATCACAGGTTGCTTATCCCGGATGCGGGCACAGCAAATTTCTCCTTTTTCGTTGGTGAATCTCTGTTGTGCATTTAGTACACGGATGGTTTGTTGGATCACCTTCTTAGAATCAGGAGAGGCAGTAGGCACTAACTGGTGCAAGGCTTCTAGCATCTCAACATAACAGTTTCTGAGGACATTCATTCCTAGGACTATTGGAGGGTTAGGGTTATTGTCTCTGACTCGTACCACAATAAGGCCTTGTCGAGGTAGTGTAGTTCCTCCTACTTGAATGGTAGGTTCCCAATAACCATGGACTGGTACGGGTTTGCCGTTACTGGCTATGAGACTCAGCCAGGATTCTGGAGGCTGGGTAAGCTGATTTTGATCCCAGTATTTTTCAAAGGCTGCTTGTTGGATAGTGGTGACTTGGGATCCGGTGTCAACTAGGGCAATAAAAGGAACTCCATTTATTTGAAGTGCCACTTCTGGACGGGATCCTACGTATCTTGGCATCCAGTGGGGATCTTCTGGACCTGTTGGTTCACCTCCCGAGGGGTGGTCTTTGGCCTCGGGGGTTTCCCTGTTTAACCGCCAGCAGGTTGCTTCTGTATGGCCTGGCTTGTGACAGTATGTGCAGATAGGCCGCTTAGGGGTACTAGTGCGGTCAGGGGGGCGTCCGCCAGAATTTCTGGAATCAGACTCTCTATAATTAGAGGGGAAGAGTCTTCTGGACACAGGTTTCTCATCCTCTAGCATTAATGGTTTCTCCCATTGTTCCAACTTTTGGTGGACTTTCTCCAGACTTTTAGTCAGGAAATGGACTTGCTCAGTCAAAGCAGCAACTGTGTCAGGAACTGGAGCTTGGGTTGCCTGACTTACTATAGGTAAAGACTTTGCAGGGGTAACCAGCTGTGATACAGGCACTTCAACAGATCTAACAGGTTCTGTTGGTGGGCTTTTTCCCAGTATGCTGATAGCTAATTCTTTGAAATCTAAGAAGGTAGCTCTTGGATGTTGGGCGGCTAACATTCTTAGTTGGCTCTTTAGATTGTCTGTATTGACGCCTTCAATAAATTGTTCTTTCAGGGTTTTGTCCTGATTCTCTGCCTCACGGGGGTCTACTTGGACAACAGCTCTAAGGGCTTCCTGCAAAGATAATGCAAAGTCTCTGAGTGACTCACCAGATTGCTGTTTCTTGCTGAAGAACCTCATCTTGACCTCTGACATGGTTCTGGGTTCAAAGGTGGTGTAGAGACGTGCAAAAATCTGCTCCATGGTCTTTCTTTCTGAGCTCGGCCAAGATTTCACTTCTCTAAGCGCAGCTCCTTCCAATTGCGCAAGAAGAATCTCCATCTGTTGCTCTGAGGATACAGGGTACAATCTGAACACAGCAAGAATTTTTTCTTTAAAGTCCCTTAAAGTATGAATTTCTCCAGAATATCGTGGGAACCAGGGGGCCCCAAAATAATAAGGCATGGTTAAAGGCATTAAGCTTGGTGCTGCAGCGGTTGGTATTGCACTGGGACCGACTGCAGCTGCTGCAGGGGGTCCGCTGAGGTCAGGCTGCACATTATCTTCCTGCACAGACATGGTGACAGCAGGTGAATTATAGTTAGGTAAGTCAAATGCGTTTTTAGACACTTTTAGTGCGGTGTTCCTATGGGCGACCGCTGTCTTGCGGGTGTATGGCCCTTTAAGAATTTAATATCGGCTGAATACAATGCTGCAGCAATGTTGATTTTGGGTCTCTGGCAGAGTTCCTGCTATTAGTGCTGCTTATAGTTAGTAGAGGCAGCTGACAGGTTGCGATTACTGCTCGGACGGCAAGCAATGCGATTATTTTCTCTTTTGCTCGCATGCAAAGTCTAGTGACTTCTGGGGCGTGCACTTGTCACACTCACCTCCCAGGATTGACACAGCAAAAGGTAAGGCGGGCTGGCCGGACAATTTTGCATAAATGGGTGGCACCAAACTTTCCCGCTCTTCAGGGGGTGTCACTAACTTATCCACAGTGATGGCGCAGAAATTTTTGAACAAGAAGGTCTCCGGCAGCCATTTTAAGTGAATAGAAACAGTCAATTCAAATACAGCAAGCAGTTTTGTTGACACACAAATGTCTGATTTTCTCTCTTTGGATGCTGCGATTTTTATGCTGATAACTGGGATAACACTTCCATGCGACTTTGAAACAGTTTAAACAGTTCTGTGGCCCCACACAGCATGCAATAAGTAAACAGTCTCTCAATAAAGCAAAGGGGCTTATTCTGGTGCGACAGTCTTTTAGATAAGGCACAGGGGTTAACAATCCTGTTCGTGACGCCAAATTTTTATGCGACGAGCCAGAACCACAGGGGTGACACGTGAGGTGCACGGTGGGCCGATGAGAGACAGCAATAATACATTTCATCGGTTTACTCACGGTTAGCAGAAAGCCTCCCTGGGCTGGTCGCACAGTGAAGAGGAAGACAGCACGAAATCCTCCGGGGCACGCTCTGTGATAGGGAAACGCCAGCCAAGATGGTGGTTGAGGTGCCCGTGATGACAGGGGTGTTTAGAGTGCTTGTGGCGGCTGGGTCCCTTGATGGTATTTGTCGTGACGCCAGTACCGTTAATGGTGGTACAACCAGTTGTAATAGCAATAGTGAAGAATGAGGTAGACAGTGGTAGGATACAACTCACAACTTTTACTGTGACTGGTTTTGATTGCAGTACAAACATCCAGATAGAATACAGTCTCTGGGTAAATAGAGGAATTCTGCTTATCCACTGTTAATAGGTTTTGGTAGGTCTTGTCTCAGGCTGTGGTTCAGTATAATGCTTACTTGTTCCTGGTCCCTTTAGAATCCAGTGAAATTTGGTGAGGTTGCCAGTGGCTAAGAAATCCTTCACCTTTATTCTCAAAGGTCTTGCTGCCGTTTGGTGGCTTTTACCCTTTGATTTAAGCAGTTCCAATTTGTCCCTTCTCTGGACTGACCTTCTGTCACCTTCACATTCTCCTCTGTACACTCACTTCCTGAACTGAACAACTGACCACAGATAAACCTGAGCTGGGATAGATATCCCAGAGTGGTGCTATCCCCATCTTGTGGTGGGAAGTATGAAGCACACTTGACCAGCCTATGAACAGGGATTAACAAATGTCAAATGCAAAATGACATGCAATACAGCGATGACAAAGAAATAATAAATTTGCAGTTCCCACATGTCCTGAGTGGGACGCTGCATATTTGATGTACATTTTGTCAGAAGTCGTATTCTGTAACAGCTATATTTTGTGTTACAATGTTACTTACACCTCCAACTGTAAAGATTGCTATCTCGCCCTTTTCCTCTAAAGAGCCACTGGAAGTGACAAGCCTATGTGAATGATCATCTGCATTGCAATGAATGTCAGCAGAAACAAAAACGGGGCTTCAAAGAAATTTTAGATAGCTAGGTGCCACCCACTTTAGACTATATACATTATATTAGATGTCCCAGCCAGATAGAGAAATACTGAATACAACACTAGGGTTGCCACCTCATCCCTTTAAACTAGGACACACATTAAATACACAGGTTCTGTGGCTGAATAAAGGGGTAAATAAACTCACTTAGTGCCTTATGTGCATTATGTTGGCCTCAGAACCTGTGTAATTAATGTGCCCTGGCTAAAGGGATGAGATAACAACCCCAAATACCAGAGGTGGGGGGACTTAAGTCACCAGTTTGAGGACTTGAGACTTGCTTGACTAAAATTAATAAAAGACTCGACTTGACTTTGACTTGGTATTCATGACTTGAGACATATGACTCGAAATGACTTTACTTTTTTAAGTTATTAAATATTTGCATTTTCTCAATATGTGTTAAAGCAAAATTAATGTGCCTGTTATGTTTCTGACACTACAGTCACTTAAAACACCTCAGTGTGTTCTGATTTTTAGGACACTGGCTGTTTAACAATGGAAATACTTAACATGTTTTTAGTGACTGTGGTGTTGAAACATGACCGGACAAAGGATTTTGAGCTGTTTGGGCATTCAAAGTGCCAAGAAAAAAGCACTAAACAGTTTTGTTAATATTGAAAATAAAACAAAACCTCTCCTGACCACTGACTTTTAACTGATTTAAAGGTGAAAATTGGGGTAGATGAGCATTTTGACTTGATTTGTGACTTGACCAAAATAAATGACTTGACTTGACTTGCTTGAATTCTAGCAGGGACTCGACATGACTTGCTTGCTTTTCACCACAGTAATTTGGGACTTGCTTGAGACTTGAAGGTTAAGACTTGAGACTTGCTTGTGACTTGCACATGTGTGACTTACTCCCATGTCTGCCAAATACAGCACTATGTATTGTAAGACTCTCCGTGCATGTATTTCTAACATGCTTGTAACAAAATTCATTTACTTTTCAATCTGGCTTCTGAAGTCAAATTGTTACTGAAACAGTTTTGGGTTTTCCCTACACTCCCTACTACAGCTCCAACTTTACAAGTAGTCCCTCTGCATTGCACTCTGTTTGATGCTCTGGAATGGGCGAGTCAGCAAGCCCAGACTGAGATCTACCAGTCACCTGGCCGCGATCTACTTGTTCCTGACCTCTGAGCTATTACCTTGTGACCTGGGTAACCTGGTCCTCATTGCTGACCAACTTGTCTTTAGACTAGGGATGGGCTCAGGCATGTGATCCTAGTCCCAACCCACTTGAGCAATCCCGCCAGAAAGCCCTCACTGCACACTGCCAACCATAGGCAGTGAGACATTTCCCTGCCCACAGCTGCACATATACACTCTGCTCATGATTGGCAGTGTGCAGTGAGCAGTGATGGCTTCCCGGCGGGATTGCTCGGGTGGGTTGGTACTAGGATCCCAACATGCCTGAGCCCATCCCTACTTTCGACCTTCTTCACTTGTTGCTGACCCAGCTTGCTGTTGTACCTGCTTCCACTCTGTTAGACCTTTCTTTTGCCTTTGATACAGCTGACCACCTGCTCCTACTCTCCCACTTCCTTGGTCTTCAAAATGAAGTGCATATAAACTGGACAGCAAGCAACACAGAAAAGTCTGATGTTTTATTAGGGGATATCAACAGTTTTGTGTACCATCAACACTTTTGCAACTCTGTCCTACAGGGAAAATATAAGTTCTAGGAGACTTACCCAGTGGTGTGTTAGGCAAAGTAGGTATGCTAACAGGGCCATCTTACCGAATGGGCACGCCGGGCAGTTGCCCGGGGGCCCCACTTGCCTGGGGGGCCCCACGTGCCCAGCGCCACAGCCCCAGCCAAGCATTACTCCTGATTCCCGTGTGCATCCCGCCGCCGAACTTAGCAGATGGCAAGCACATGTTGGCCTTGCAATGTTGTCAGGCCACTTGGGCCGTGGAGGAAGAGCCCACAACTGCACGAATGCCGGTCTGCCTCTGGAACAGGCACACACAGGACAGTCGAGTCTGACTCCCGTCCATGTGTGTATTCACCGGACCCAGCTTGGAAGCTGTCATTAGCCTGGCACTGCTGTACCAATAAATATCGCCTGATCGATAATTTGCATTTTTATTCTCGTGGGTGATTGTGTAGGCAGGGCCCCAGTGCACTGCATTGCCCGGGGGCCTATAATGCTGATAAGATGGCACTGTATGCTAAGCACTTTTTGACCACAGCATAGATTATATTGCAGTACTTTTTTTAGGCAAGAAAACATGGCTATTTTCAACTCCTTCTGGGAGATCTGGGAATCTGATGTTGGCAGTTGCAGTTGCTGCATTTTTAGCTCTGGCCTCAAGGGATTCAGGCTTTTGCTACAGCTGCCGATCATGGGCAATGAAAAATCCTTCCAGCTCTTGTTTCTGATTCCTTCAGTTTGATCATTTTCAATATCTTGCCTACTAAAGGTCAGAACAAACTGATTATAGTCAATCTTAGCTGTTAGTATTGCTTGGCAGGAAGTAAGTTACAGCTATTTGAGCGGAAGCATCTGACTGATGTTATTGCTTTTTAGTTTCACCTCATAGTACCCACACATTTGTGGTGCATGCTGGCTTAGTGGAGGCAGCATTTTGCAACTATTTTTAATAGACAGTGACCCTGAGAATTGCTTACAAGAACCTTTGGATGTTGGTTTTGGCAGAGATGAAGCCAGCAGGACGGTTGCAGTGCAGAATCCTGTAATATAACAGGGACTGGAACACTGCATGTCTGCACCCAGCTAGCATATAGGCCTGACATAGTAAGCTATATATACACTGAATAAAATGATAAACGCAACACTTTTTTTGCCCCCATTTTTCATGAGCTGAACTCAAAGATCTAAGAAAGCATGGATACATCCACAGAGAGAGCACCTCTCCAAAGTGCCAGACGCCATCGAATGTGAGCATTTGCCCACTCAAGTTGGTTACGACAACGAACTGCAGTCAGGTCAAGACCCCCCATGAGGACGACGAGCATGCAGATGAGCTTCCCTGAGATGGTTTCTGACAGTTTGTGCAGAAATTCTTTGGGTATGCAAACCAACTGTTGCAGCAGCTGTCCGGGTGGCTGGTCTCAGACGATCTTGGAGGTGAAGATGCTGGATGTGGAGGTCCTGGGCTGGTGTGGTTATATGTGGTCTGCGGTTGTGAGGCCAGTTGGATGTACTGCCAAATTCTCAGAAACGCCATAGGAGATGGTTTATGGTAGAGAAATGAACATTCAATTCACGGGCAACAGCTCTGGTGGACATTCCTGCAGTCAGCATGCCAATTGCACACTCCCTCAAAACTTGTGACATCTGTGGCATTGTGCTGTGTGATAAAACTGCACATTTTATGGCTCTTTTACGCGGTCCGCCTCCATAGGCTGAGCCGGCTGATAACAGCTCCGTCTCTGCTCCCTATGGGGGATCGGATGAGAGTGGACCGCCTGTCCGCTCTCATCCGATCCCTGAACGGATAGAAAAATAGGGTTTCCATCCGTCCAGATTTCACGGACAGGATCGGATATGGATGGCAGCGGGTGTCAGCGGAGGTGTCTCCGCTGACATCTGCTGCCCCATAGAGCTGCATGCAGGATCCGATCAGATCTGCTTAAAAAACTGACAGGAGGATCTGGTCGGATCGCCTGTGTGAAAGAGCCCTTAGAGTGGCCTTTATTGTGGCCAGCCTAAGGCACACCTGTGCAATAATCATGCTGTCTAATCAGCATTTTGATATGCCACACCTGTGAGGTGGATGGATTATCTCGGCAAAGGAGAAGTGCTCACTAACACAGATCTAGACAGATTTGTGAACAATATTTGAGAGAAATAGGCCTTTTGTGTACATAGAAAAAGTCTTAGATCTTTGAGTTCAGCTCATGAAAAATGGGGGCAAAAACAAAAGTGTTGCGTTTATAACTTTGTTCAGTGTATGTATTACATTTTACAAGAACAGGGATTTTTTCCAAAGTTTTGTTGTTTTATTGAACAAGGGGAGAGACAATCACAACTAATAGATGATATCGACAAGGAGTTTGGTAAACTCTATGAAAGCACAAGACCTTGTTTACTATTGACTTTTCCTGTGTCCTAATTGCAGATTATTACAGGCATACAAAGTAGGATATTGATGAACCCCGGCTTTGCAGGACAGACAAACATTGTCAGACAAAGAATGACACAAAATAAATGAACCCCCCAAAAAATATCTGTGTTTGTGATTAGTAAATAAAAACTGCTGAACTCTACACCTCTGATACCAGGCACATAAATAAACAACAAAAAAAGTGCAGTGCATTAAACATCAAATACACAATTTGTGTCTTAAATAGTTGACCGAGTAACAAGTCATTTAAATAATGCAACATTCAAGGTGAAAGTGTATAGACAAACAAAAAATATTGTGGCTCCAGAGGAGAAGAAAAAGCAATTAAAAAGTCAAGCAATTAAAAATCGGAGGGCTGCCAGATGATTAATCAGAATGAAAAGTCCCACATGCCGTAAATTGAAACTGGAAATCACAGAATAGGTAAGGTGTCACCCACCAAACTCATACTGCGCTTACAGCAACATGTGTGACCCCCCCTAAATAAGAGTTACATAGTTACATAGTTTGTGAGGTTGAAAAAAGACATCAGTCCATCCAGTTCAACCTATGATGTGTGTGTGTGTGTTTGCTGTTAACCGTACATTGTATACCCCTGTATGTTGTGGTCTTTAAGGTGCCCATCTAATAGTTTTTTGAAACTATCGATGCTTCCTGCTGATACCACTGCTTGTGGAAGAGAATTCCACATCCTTACTGCTCTGACAGTAAAGAACCCCCTACGTAGTGGTCTGAATACGCTACATTTACAATAACAGAGCCAATATCCCAGGCTGTAAAGCTCTCCTCTCCAATCTCCAGATGACAGAGCAATATGGTGTACTGAATCCTCAGTAACAGATACAGGTTCACTATAATCCAGACTCCCGCACAATATTAGAACCCACAAGCAGGAGCATGAAAAGAAAGGATAATCCACATAGTGTAATATTGTATAGCAAAGTCAATTTAATAGATAAAATTACACTCACATGAGTAGATGATATAAAAGCATGTAAAACACTGAAAATTCGGACTTCTTCCAATAAGCAAAATGGCCGACAGACAATCATGCATCTGGGCGAAGCTACTTACACATGCTACCACACACCGATAGTCATCTATGTGTCTATGACCCAAAAAATACACATTATAAAAACTGTGGAGGAACACAGCTTGGGAGGAAATCACAGCTCAAGTAATTCCAGGGTGGTCCTTTTTGGATAAAACACAGAAACATGAAAGATTACGGAGTGTTTTGAGGAAGAACCTCGGGAGGACCACAGAGAAGTCATATCAGTTTCAGGAGCCAGTCATAAAGAGCAAAGGCCCCCAGATGAGATTGGAGACACTAGGAGCCACATCTTAAGGACACACAAACCTAATGCTGGCCCCCAGATGAGATTAGAGACACTAGGAGCCACATCTTAAGGACACACAAACCTAATGCTGTTACCTTATAGCAGTAAGGTGAGCTGCCTGTGAGCACAGAGGAGTCATCACACTGAAGATTTGTTCTTGTTTGTTTCACTGTCTAGTATTCATTCACATCACATGGTGAAGGGACAAAACTGATTGAATATTGTATACATTTTGGAAAATGACTTTTGGAGTTTGTTCACTTTATTGTTTATTCTTTCACCACTCACACTATTGTATATTTGGGCACATCAGCAGTATGGCTATTATTTGGATAAGGGTCCTTTCACAGGGGCTTTCTGACAGGCTGACTCCATTTTGCTCAGCGGGGGATCGATCTGCCGATCTCCGCTGAGCAGGCGGATGACAGCTCTGTCTCCGCTCACTGTGAAGAGACAGATCTGTCAGAGCCCCGCTGTCCTCTATGGGGAGATCGGATGAAAACGGACTGCTTAGGGTGGACTGAATGCAGCAATGTGCTGTGTAAAGCCCAACTGAACTTTCAGTTGAAATCAGTTAAGTTCTGTACATTTCAGAGGAGGTGCGCTACATCATACAGTCTGTTATCCTTACAAGCAGCCACAGAATGAGTAGAAAAGCCTATCCCCCACCAACATGTTGCAAAGAACAACCCTTCTCTCTGAGTGGAAGCAGCGGTCTCTCTATCTGGTAAGAGTTAGAGCTTTTCAATTAGAGGAGAGGTTGAGATGTGCAATTGGAGAGCTCTAGCTATGACTCAGCAGGCGATTTGTTGGACCTCTGCGGAGAGATCACTGCTTCCATGCAGAGAGTATGTGTCCTGCTCTGCGGCATGCTGGTAGGACACATGCTTTTCTACTTAAGATGGGGCTGCTTTCTAAAGATAACAAACTGTAAAATTTTGCAGAAGTTTTGTTTTGATGCACCTGCCATATATTTAGCAGGTTAAAGCTGCCTATAGATGGATTGAGTTTCCATTCATCTATGGCCGTTCCCTCTGGACAGAAGTCGATTGGGACTATGGGAAAACCTTCATTGATCAGCAGCTTGCAGACAATCGGCCTGGTGTCAGAATACAATGGCACAGCAAGCAGGAATTCTTCATCCCAAGTAGTAGAACAATTCTCCTGCGCTCAAGTGAAAAATAGACCGGAGGGAAGAGGAATACTTCAGACTTGAGTGGACAAAGCTTGCGGTCTTGCTGCCCCTTCAGGATCTAGGGTATCCGAAAACAACTATGGAACAACAAAAGAAGAAAAAAGGGGCTCACCGACCTAGTGCATTACCAGCAACCAACTCTTTTTGACTCTGAGGAAGGGGGTCCGCCCCTGAAACGCATCAGCCTTGACACAGCAGGCTCATGCGGCACACTGCATACCATTCAATACAGTGCGGTTCCTTTGCTACCTTGGAGACTTTATGTTGATGTGTGTCCATACACACCTGCTTTGTGAGTATAATGAATACTTTTTAACATTTTTAATACATTTTTAGTGGTAATGCACTAGGTCGGTGCGCCCCTTTTTTCTTCTTTTGTTGTTCCATAGGAATTCTCCATCCACCTTGCATGTGTGGATGGAATCTGTTGATTTTTTTTTTTCTTTCACTGGCTGAATGCAAAAAAAACCCCAAAAAACATCCATGGCCAGCCTAGAACTGGAACTTTAGCTGAGCTTTAATTTACCAAGTAAAACCACACATCAGAGTCTTTTGCCTTTTTAATCTTGATGTTGAGATAAGAACGTGCTGTTTTCAAAGATAAATTTTACAGGAAACACCATGGTCACATTGCAAAATCAGGAGATCTGTTACAGTATATTTCTTACTGTACTGTATCTATTTTATAGAGCTTTTCTACACAAAATATCACCCACTGGGAAAGTGGCTTCTTTAACGTACACAGTGCAGATGAGGAAATGTACAAAACAAGTTCCTTAAAATATTTACTTAAATAAGTATTTTCAGACATTTGGAACTACTGACTATGCCCACTCCTCCAGCTTTTTTTTTTTTTTTGTATTTATTATTTTTCATTAGCGCTTTAATGCAAAATAACCCAATAATGAGGGGAGTCTACTTAAAGAGCATTCTTATTATAGCGTTCCAGAAATACATTTCTTTACTACCTTTAAAGAAAAGTTACTAAAATATCACTTACTGTGAATAACAGACACCTCCAAGTGCTGGAAAATGTTGCTGATCCCCTGTGAACTGCCAAAGACCCTAAAAAGCTATGGCAGTTTGTAATGCAAATATTGACCAGCTACCATGGTTACTGGTCTATCCCTTCAAACTAGACATGCGCTTTTATTGGTTGCTGAGCCTGGCCATCACAGTGATGATCCAGTAGTAAATAGCATGAAAAAGGCGGTGGTGTGCAAGCTCCTGGAGGTGCCTGTTATTCACAGTAGAGAGGGTTTTTTTTACCAATTTTTCTTTTCACAGGTACACTATGGCAAATTTAGTTTTGTATAGAATAGAGAAGGGGTAAAACTACTATTCATAGGTGAGCCAGGTGTGCCACCCCAATCACTCTGTGCGGTGCCCATTCCCCATTGTGCCCAGGCTTCCCCCCATGTTTCACGCCCCCCCCCCCCCAGCCACAGTGCTGCTGGCTTCCCTCCTCTCCTCTCCCCCGGCTGTGGTGGGGGATGTTTCAGGATGGAGAGTGGGGAAGGGGCTAATCAGTATTTCATTTACCAGCCCCTTCCTTTTCTAAATGAAGGGCGTCTGCAATCGCTTGATTTATTCTCCCTGGAGAAGAGACGCCTGAGAGGGGACATGATAGCAATTTATAAATATCTCAATGGGGATCTCGGCATAGAAAAACAGCTATTCAGTCGAAAGGATTGCATGAGGACTCGAGGGCATACAATGCGATTAGAGGAGAAGCGTTTTAACCTCAGGCAATGTGGGGGTTCTTTACTGTTAGGGCTACAAGATTGTGGAATTCTCTACCACAAGAGGTGGTTTCTGCGGGAAGTATGGTGGCTTTCAAAAGACTCTTAGATGTACATCTCAAGGATCAGAACATTCAGGGCTATGTGAGATGGTTACGGCCACACACACCTACACAGGTTTAACTGGATGGACTATTGTCTTTATTCAACCTCACCTACTATGTAACTATATGTAACTATGTAAATGAACACACTCACTCACTGTTTTCATTCATGACTGAAGCATAGTAAACTGTCAACTATGCTTCAGTTTGTAAATCAACAGGAAGCCACTCAGCTCAAAGCACTTGCCACTTCCCATTCATTCACTGTCCAGTGCAGCTGAGGCTGCAGAGAAAGGCATGTGTGTTTGAGCTTTGGGGTGCACACCCTAATGCCATAGGCTGTGTACACCTTTGCTGCCATTAGAATATTGTTTGCCATCTGTGTCCTGCTAGAAAGATGTTCCTTCACTTTCTATTTTCGAGATAGAAGAGGAAATCTCCCCAAGTGAGGGGAGTTTACATCATAGACAGTTGTCCCCAGAAGATTTGCCCAATTGAAAAATTCCCTCACTCCTTGCTTTCCCTGCTTTCAGCCTCACCTATTGTAAAATGACAGATGAGTGGGAGCCCTGTTATCCTGGGAGGATGTTCCATTTAGAGACACTGTAGAGCATCAAGCTTGTACAGACAGTGGCACGGACACAAAAAGAAAAAGGCTATGTGCGTACCAGGACTGATAATAGAGCTAGACCCTCTGCTGAAAGGAAGGAGAAAGCTAAGGTGAGTATGCAGTTGAAGAGGGATGTAACAGTACAGCGGTAAGCTGTGGAAGAGAGGTGCAGTCTGCAGAGGTGAATAGTGGATGATGGATGCAGAGGCGAGCTTCAGACAAGGGGAGCAAAGGTGAGTGGTAGATGAGGGCCACAGAGGTGATCATTTGAGGGACACAGAGTTGAAAAGGTGGGTGCTAACAAGGGATGCAGAAGGGAGAGATGCAAAGGTGAGCATTGAACAAGGGATGAACAGTAGACGAAGGTACAAAGGTGGACAGTGGACAAGGGGTGAATAGGTAATTGGTAGACAAAGGATGCAGAAGTGAGTTGTGGAAAAAAAGGTGAATGGTGGATGAGAGATATAAGCTGTGGATGAGGTGTCCGGAGGACAGCTGTTTAGGAGCGGTGCAAAGGTGAGTAATGGACAAGGGGAACAGAAGTGAGCTGTGAACAAGGGATGCATAGGTGGAACAGTGGAAGAGTGGTGCAGAGGGAAGCAGTTAGTAAAGGTGCTGAGGCAAACAGTGGAGAAGAGGTACAGAGATGAGCTGTGGACAAAGTGTGCAGAAGTAAGCTGTGGGCAAAGGGCGCATAAGTGAGCGGTGGATGAAGGGTGCAGAGGTAAGCTATAGATGAGGTGTTCACAGGCAAGCAATGGATATTAGGTGCAGAGATGAGCGGTGGAAGAGTGGCACAGAGGTGAACGATGGAGGAGGATGTAGAGGGAAGCTGGGGATCAAATGTGCCGAAGCAAGCAGTGGACAAAGGATGAAGAGGTGACTTGTGGGTGAGGGGTACAGATGTGAACAGTGTATAAGGAGTGTACAGGTAAGTTGTGGAAAAGAACAGAGGTAAGCAGTTAAACTATGGATTAGGGCTGTATAGATGAGCTATGCACAAAGAAAAATATTGAAAGAAAGGCGCAGAGGTCAGCTGTGGATGAGGGGTGCAGAGATGAATGGTAGAGGAGAGGGTCAAAAATGAGCAGTGGAACTGTGGACAAGGGGTGCAAAGATGAGTTGTGACAGAAATAGGGGGTAGGGGAGAGGAATGCAGAGATGAGCTGTGGATGTGCTGTGTAAAGATGAGCTGTTGACGGTGGGTCTAGTGCTAAATGGTGTTCAAAGGATTCAGATGTGGGCTGTGTACAAGGTGCTCAGAGGTGAACTGTAGATGTAGAGGGGAGCTGTGGAGGAGGGATGAAGCGAAGAGTGGTGATGAAGGGGTATAGGGTGAGCTGTGTGTGAGGGGTGCAGAGGTGAGCTGTGTGTGAGGGGTGCAGAGGTGAGGTGTGTATGAGGGGTGCAGAGGTGCTTGGGGGGAGATGTTTATTTTAGGGGAGGTAGGATATATGCTTCAGGCGAGTTTTAGTTTAGGGGTTTGCTTAAGGGAGGTGGAGTTGCTTTTTTATCTGGGATTATTACCAGGGATGATATTTGCCCTAATGCCAGTATTGTGTGCTGTTTGTTAAACATTCCTGACTTCTTCACTTTGTACTGCACGTTGGGAGCGCAGTAATTAGGAGTGTGCAATCTTGAGTGCAGGGCCTGATTGTGAACATGCAATATTTGGAAAGTGCTGTGTAAACTTTTGGCTCTATATAAGAACCTGTAAATAAATACTCCTGAGCACTATACTCTGTCTGCTGTACCCTGGCCTGTACATAACATACTCCTGGTTACTGCACCAGTGACCATATCAGAATATGCTTTAACCCCTTTACGACTGCACAATACATATGTGAGGGGAAAAAGGGTGGGAGTTAATGCTGACACACCAAATATATTTGTAGCTGGAAGCCAGTGTTTATGTGCTGAGAGTGCATTTACTCCCAGCACTAAGACCAAGCCATCAAAGACCCCCCTATCACAGACCCCACAGTGAAGACCAGCCCTTCCAGCACAGGTCCCTCAGTGCAGACCCCCCCCCAGCACAGACTGACCCTTCAGCAAAGACTGACCCCCCCCCCAGCACACACTGAACCCCCCAGCACAAACTAACCCCCCACCACAGGCCAGCAATCCTCCAGCACAGACTCCTCAGTACAGACCTACCCCCCCCCCCAACACATACTCCTTAGCACAAGCCAAACCTTCAGCACAGGCCCCTCAGACTGAGACCCCCAAGCACAAACCTCTTCGTACAGACTGTACAGCACAGACCCCCTCAGCCCAGACTGACCCCCCCCCCCCCCTCACCAGCACAAACCCCCTTCAGTACAGATTGAACACCTAGCACAGACCCCTCAGTACAGACTGACTCCCCCCCCCCTGCCCCCCCAGCTAAGACCCATCAACATAGACTTACTTCCCAGCATAAACTCCTCAGTACAAACTGATCTCACCAGCACAGACCCCTCCGTACAGATGGCACTGAAGCTCCACACAACACAAAAAAAAAATGCTAAGGGTGTGCTTCCAGCACAGAAAAACAGGCTGTCAATGAGAGCTCTAGGACTACAAAGTAAATATCAGTAGCCTGCAGAACCCAGGCAGTATAGAATGACCCCCCCCCCATCATAGAGCCCACAGTACAGACCAGCCCCCCCAAGCACAGGCCCCTTAGTGCAGACTGCCCCCCCAGCACAGACTGACCCCCCCAGCACAAACCAACCACCCCACCACAGATGGAAAACACCCCCCCAGTACAAACCACTCGCCCAACACCAACTCCTCAGTACAAACTGACCCCCCAACACAGACCCTTCAGCACAGACTGACCCCCAAGCACATCCCTCTTAGTACAGACTGATCCCCTAGCACAGACCCCTCATTACAGATTACCCCCCCCCCAGCACAGACCCCTCTATACAGATTGACCCCCCAGCACAGACCTCTCAGTACAGACCAACCAACCTCTCTCCACTTAGCCCCCTCAGTGCAGACTGACTACCCAGCACAAACCCCTCAATGCAGACTGATCCCCCCAGCACAGACCCTTTAGTACACATGGCGCTGCAGCACTGTGCAAAACAAAAATGTTATAAGGCTATAAGTTATAAGCCAGACCACTGCGCTCTATACATGGAGCTGTACATTGCTTACTCCTGACCACTGTACTGCATTCCCTGGGGTATAGGTTACATAATGTTGACCACTCAGTATGCTGGGAGTGCAGCAGTCAAGAGTGTGCAATGTACAACACAGCACAAAGAGACCAACAGTCAGGAGTATGTTGTATGGCACAGCGTACATAGTGCAGTGGTCAGGAGTATGTAACATAGCCCAGCTTAAAGAGTGCAGTAGTCACAGAATTATACATTGTAAAGCTCAGCATACTGAGTTCATCAATAAGAAGTATGTAATGCTTCAGCGCAACATACAGAGTACAGTGGTTAGAGTATACAATGTGTAGCAAAGCATACATATTGCATCAGTCAGTATACTTTTCATACTCGTGAACAACGTACTTTGTAAGCTGTCCTGTATGGTACATACCGCTTATTGATGTACTGTATGTTACTTAAGTACGGATGCTGCATTCTGTAGACTGGACTGTGTACCACATAATTCTGACCTCTACAGTCGTTTTGTTGGAATGTACATGACATATTTCTAAACCACTGCACTCTGTACAGTATATATTCTTGGCTCCTGCACTCTACAGTATATGCTACAGTATATTGTAATTACACACCCCTGACCAAAGTGTTTATTGCCTGAACAGTTGCTGGTTGCTAAATAGTTGCTGACTTTTTTCAGAAAATAGAGTTCTTCTTTAATATTTTTCTATATTCTGTGTGAAAAGCATATATAATGAAAGAGTTTCAGTTTTTAAAAATGATTGTGCTAAACGTTTTTACCACATTAATGTCTGCAGCAAGAAACTCATCTGCACTCCCAGCCCCACACACAGGCATCAAACTGTAGGCTGATCTCTCCAAAGCAACACTGCTCAATAGAAAGTAGCTGGTCTCCATTACCAAGACCCTTCGCAATAATGGCATAGAATATCAGTGGGGATTTCCCACCCAACTCACAATTTAACATCAGGGAATGTCGCTCACGATCCGGAGTCTGGAAGCAGGCCTAGATTTGCTCAAAGAATGGCGTATTCTACTTACAGAAGACTAGTCCCCCGTTCCATACCAACCTCCCCACATGGAAGTGGAATGGAACTAATTGCAGTCCTTGCATCACTGAGATGACTCCTGCCATCCTTTTCTTATGTACCTGTAGCTGGAGTACTTCGGCCTAATCTCACAAAATTCCACGAGCACAAGTGTTACACCGCCATACCAACCTGTTGTACTTCCTACTCTCCTTGATTGTTCAATGCCCTTTTTAAGACAAGTTGAAAAAGTCCCACAGTGACTGAGCTCCCCTACTCTTCTGTACTCTTCTGTATCACAAAATCGCTTAAAATAATCACATTCCACTCACCTTTTAAAAGGTCATTACTCGTTAGAGAAGCTCATTCACTTAGAGAAGCTTATTCACTTAGAGTAGATATCTTCCTTATTCAGGAAAAACATTTTAATGCCGTGTTTACGTTGAAACATTTCCCTACTCTATTCCTAGCATCGAATACTAAGAAAAATCGGGTTTTGACAGCCATACAAGATACAGTACAGTGAACTTCCAACTACACTCAGAAATTGCGGATTCTCAATGTTGTTTCCACATCCTTATATGCGACATCAATCATACATTCTTGTAATGTGTATGCACTCTAAACAAATTCAGTTCTGCAAAAGACTATATGCACAAATCTTGACCTGCAAACTTGGACACCTAGTCATTGGAGAATATAATTGGAAATGCTGACCTCGACTTCTCTTTGGGCAAACTGTCCTCTCATCAAACTATTAGTCGCTTCTTACACTTGAACAACCTCTATGACATTTGGTGCAGAGAGAGATTACTCTCCTTGCCATCTCTCCTACTCCAGGATAGATTTCTTCATCATGGTCAAATGGACTCTTCAACAGGTCACCGCCTTGAAGATCGGCATGATAATGTGGTCTGGCAATGCACCAAATAGTATTGAGATTGGCAACCATGTAAGGCCCAATATTCCTAGCCTTGGAAACTAAGCTCTACCCTCCTAGCAGATCCTAAATATCACCAGACAATCAAAGATACCCACTCCTTTTTCTTCTAAACAAATGCTACCCCAGACACCCCAATACCGGTGTTTTATGAGCCACCTATAAAGCCTATGAGAAACATTTTTATAAAATGTAATTCTTCTTAAAAGCCAGAGGACGTGCCAAATTGAAGAGGTACTAGCCTCAATTAAATACAAAGAAGAGCAAAATAAACAGTCTCCCTCCCCTAGCCATTCCTTCACCCTGCTCGTAGACAGAAATAACCTCTGCTTCCTTCTGCTATATAGATACAATCTTATTCTGAAAAGATCCAAGGTGACCTACTATTCTTTAGGGAACAAATCAGGTTCTTTTTTAGCAAGATCTGTTAAACAATAATGTCTTAAAACCAAGATTGCCCTAGTTCGCCTTCCCTTCTCCAAATTTTCAGTGGTCAATCCTTTAGAAATAATGAATGCATCCAGCAAATTTTCCCAGTCCCTTTATAATCTCAAGGACGATATGGCCACTCCCCAGCCAACTCCTACCTTGATACAGGCTTTTTATGCATTTAGTAAATCTTCCTACCTTGTCCCCATCCCAGATGTAATCTATATCTGAACCATTCTCCCCTACAGAAATTGAATTGGCCATCAAAACTCTTCCCTCCAATAAATCCCCTAGCAGAGATGGGTATACTAACGGGTATTATAATCAATTTGCCTCTATTCTCTCTCCATACCTGACTGACCTCTTCAACCTTGCCGTTTCCTCTGGTTCCTTACCCAAAGAGATTTTACAATCTATAATAACAATACCCAAGCCAGGCAAGGATCCCCAATTAGTACAAAACTATAGGCCTATATCTCTCAAAAACACAGATGTGAAACTATAGTACCGAAAATAATTATTTGGTGCCTTACAGATTTTGTAAGTTTGCCCACTTACAAAGAAATAAAGGGTCTATAATTGTTATCATAGGTGTATTTTAAATGAAAGAGACAGAATATCAACCAAAAATCCAGAAAAAAAACACATGATACAAATGTTATAAATTGAGTTGCAGTTCAGCGAGTAAAATAAGTATTTTATCTCCTACCAACCAGCAATAATTATGGCTCCCACCGACTGGCTACAGTATGTGCTCATGTGGTACACAGATTAGTCCTGTCAAGGTGCTCCTAACGACAACTTGTTATGTGTATAAAAGACACCTGTCCACAGAATCTCTTTCTTCCATTCAAACCTCACCATCATGGGCAAGGACAAAAAGCTGTCAAAGAACATCAGGGACAAGATTGTAGACCTGCACAATGCTGGAATGAGCTACAATACAGTCAGCAAGAAGCTTGGTGAGAAGGAGACAACTGTTGGAACGATTATTTTCAAATGGAAGAAATACAAAATAACCGTCAAGCGCTCTCAGTCTGAAGCACCATGCAAGATTTTGCCTCATAGGGTAAGGATGATCATGAGAAAAGTCATGAATCCACCCAGAACTACACTGGAGGAGCTTGTGAATTATCTCAAGGCAGTTGGGACCACAGTCACCAAAAAAACCATTGGTACTACAATATGCTGTCAGATTGAAATCCTGCAGCACTCGCAAGGTCCCCCTCCTCAAGAAGGTATGTATACAGGCCCGTCTGAAGTTTGCCAATGAACATCTAAATGATTTAGAAAAGGATTGGGAGAAAGTGGTCGGATGAGACCAAAATTTAGCTCTTTGGCATTAACTTGACTCGCCGTGTTTGGAGGAAGAAAAATGCTGACTATGACCCTAAAAACACCATCCATACAGTCAAGCACGGCGGTGGAAACATTATGCTTTGGGGCTGTTTCTCTGCTAAAGTTACAGGCCGACTTTGCCGCATTGAGAGGCCAATGGACAGATTGTAAAATCTTGGATGAAAACCTTCTTTCCTCAGCCAGAACTCTGACCTAAAACATACCACCAAGGCAACAAAGGAGTGGCACATTAGGTCATGGAGTGGCCTAGCCAGTCTCCAGACTTTAATCCTATAGAAAATTCATGGAGGGAGCTAAAACTTCAAAATGGAAAGTGACAGCGAAGAAACCTTAAGGATTTAGAGAAAATCTGTAAAGAAGAATAGATCAAAATCCCTCCTGAGATGTGTACAAACCTGGTAACCAACTACAAGAAACATCTTACCTCTGTGCTTGCCAACAAGGGTTTCTCCACCTAGTGCTAAGTCATGTTTTGCTTGGGGATCAAATACTTATTTTACTCACTGAACTGAGTCCCCCCTAATGTCACTCTCAAATGGGAAGTGGTCCTCAGTCAAAATACCCCAGATCAAGCTTGGCACAAGGCATTTCTATATACAACCAGAGCCTCCCACTGTGCTAACCACTGGGAGTCATATTTGAAATTCCTCCACCAGTGGTATCTAACACCTCTAAAACTCTCCAAAATCGACCCTACCCATCCATCACATTCAACAATTGGCCCCAATGTGGTGACCCTGGATCCCTACTATCCATTATGTGGTCCTGCAAATCAATTAGATCTTTCTAGAAAAATATATTTGATTTCTGAGATAGATGGAAGGCCAATCAGCCCTAACCCCAATATAGCATTAATTCATGTCGGTCCAGAAAACTTTCCTCCCAAATCTAGAAGTATTATAATCCAACTACTATATGCACCAAAACTCAACATCAACGAGCTGTGGAAATCTTCCACAGCACCGTCGCTTTCAACGACGGTCAGTGATCTAAACAATCAATGCGATATGGAAAAGAGGTTTTCTCTTAGGAACCTCCCTTATGCTAAATTTGTTTACACATGATCTTTATGGTTTCTTAATCCTAAAAGTAAGGTTTCATGAATGGTAATGGAGTATATAAGATTATTTAAACTGGTACCTTGGTTACCACAGTTTGTATAGCTGTATCCGTATCCCCCCCCCTTTTTCCACCTTCTACCCCATTCCCTCACCCTGCCCTTTCACCCGAGTGTACATTATTGACAGAAGTTTAATACAAGCCATGGGTACTCCTCTGGGACCACTAGCAGATTATACCTCTGTATTGCATCAGAGTCGCTAGACTCTACATATTTCATACTGTAGAACTGTGAACTTGTAATCTCACCTCGGTTATTGTACTTGTACTTTAGTAAAATTATTTAAAATAAAAAAAATGATTGTGCTAAGGTTTATATGTGTCTCTCTTGTGGCACAGTAATAAAGGCATATATTGTGATCATAAAGACTCTGGCATATGTGTACTGTATATACAGTAAGTAGGTTCTATTTACCTATGCCCTTTAAGCTCCCTGCCACTGTCAGAGCAGTATGACACTTTTTACCAACTTACACTATTTGTGAGGCATCAGCATTCTTCTTGGAGTGCCTCAGGTCTTAGTAACGCCCCAGCTTACAGGGGTTTTTATTCTTCCCTACTCTATCCATAACTAAAAAAAGGTTTTGGTTATAAAAACCTACACTTTAGGAGAGAAACGCGAGATAAGGCATTTTTGTATTTAGTATGTTAAATTTTAAAACGAGATGAACCTATGATATGGACACTTGCTTTTATGAATCTAAATTGCGAAACTGAGCTGTATGCATAGAAACAAAATCTATTCACCCCCTGGAACCCAGCCTGCAGCCCTTTGGCATTTTTTTTTTTTGTGGCCCTCTGGGCCCCTGCAGACACTGATCTGTGTTTCCCTACTGTCCAGTTATAGCAGTGATTTCTAGCAGTCTCATGTAATACTGTATGTCTCCAGTCTATGACTGCCTCCTGAGTCATGTCCCCATTCTCCAACAACTCCTAAAGCACCTTCAGTCTATGACACTTTCCTGCAGCATATCCCTCTTGTATCATGTCTGCAGTCGCTGACTATCTCCTGTATTATGTCCACACGCTGTGACCATGTCTTGTATCATGCCCACACTGTTTGAGTATATCCTGTTGTGTGTCTGTTGTCTCTGACACTTAAAGGCTAATTCCACCTTTGTCATAAATCATAGTGCAGCGCAGTCTTAGAAAACCCTTGAAAGATGGAATATATATAAATATCATCTAAAAAGCGACCCAAATGCAGAGTCAAAAATAAGAACAAGAGAGACAATCCATAGCTTAAAATTATGCAGGAGAAAAGAGTCCACACGTGGTCTGGTGAAAACGCTTAATGAATCAAATTCTCAGGGAACACAGCTCCAGACACCCAATCATCAGGTAATGCAAAACAGTCTTCACAGCGGAATATATGGCTGTTAAAAACGATACTCCAGGATACATCCCCTTAAATATGAAAAGAAAAACCAAAGGGATCTAGTGCTCTCTGTATAATATGCTAATTTTATTGGCCACACAAAGAAATACACTTACATTGTATCCATAGTATAAGATCGTAAAGATTTTCAGAGCGTGCAGCGTGCTGTGCTGTGTAACTTCCTGGTTGCTACGGCCGTGGATCATGTGACCTTCCCCCGTACGCGTTACGTCCGAGGTGGGCGGGACTTCTTCAGCCTGAAGACTGTTTTGCATTACCTGATGATTGGGTGTCTGGAGCTGTGTTCCCTGAGAATTTGATTCATTAAGCGTTTTGACCCTTTAGGGTCGTGTTACTAAGGTGAGAGGTAGATATTGCTTGGTGGTGGGAAGCTGCGAGCACTGAAGTCACACTGATTGTTGTTGTTCACCAGACCACGTGTGGACTCTTCTCTCCTGCATCATTTCAAGATATGGACTGTCTCTCTTGTTCTTATTTTTGACTCTGCATTTGGTTCGCTTTTTAGATGATATTTATATATATTCCATCTTTCAAGGGTTTTATAAGACTGCGCTGCACTATGATTTATGATATATGTTGAAGGTGTCCAGATTGCCCTTGAGTGTCAGCAGCTGGTCTACTTAGTGTCTACATAAAGTTTATACATTTAGCGCTGAATCTTTTTTACATTTAAAGTAATTCCACCTTTGGCAAAATGTTACACCCACATTAAGGCAGTAACATGTTGCTAAGTTACCCCTCCCCTCACCCACTGCAGAAAAAAATGTGCATTTATTGTTTTTTTCACAGGAGTCAGAAAAACATTGTATTGGCAATCAGTGGATTTGCATTTAATACTCCTGCCTTTAATATCCACTTAAAGAGGTTAAAAACCCCCTTTTTTTTTAAAATAAAAATAACAAACATGCCTATACTTACCTTCTGCTTGCAATCGTTTTACATAGAGCGGCCCGATCCTCTTCTTCTGGGGTGCCCCTCTGGTGCTCCAGGCCCCTCCTCTTCATTGGGTGCCCCCACAGAAATCTGTTTTCCCTGGGAGCACCCATGCGGGCTCGCTCCCGAGTCCCGCTGCTGTGTCAATTAACACAGACAGCGGGATTCGGCCAATAGTTATCAATTTGTACAATGAGGAGAGAGACACCAGCTTGATCCGCTGCGATTGTGCACATCGCTGGATCGGACCTGGCTCAGGTAAAGAAAAAGAGGGGGTGTGGGGGGGAGCTGCAGCAAAGAAGGTTTTTCACCGTAATACATTAAGGTGAAAAACCTTGAGGCTTTACAACCACTTCAATTATTTTTTGTGTGGCCCTTTTTTGATGTTGAGGGCTGCACTTGAGGCCCTCATATCAAGAAAGTTGACCACCACTGTATAAACCTGTTACAGTGGTGGCCTTAACCATGCGGAAACTGTGATGTAGCACGACAGAGCAAAGTAGAAAGAAGGCTGATTCTTAGTTTCTGTATGTGTGAGTTTTCTGCTGTGATACAGGCTGACTGGATAACAGTTGGAGGATCTCCTCATCTCTGCTGATCTTGTCTTCAGGTCTCTGACACAAAGAAGGTTGCCACATTGGGATCATCCTCCTCGGGTAGGGTTGCCACCTCTCCGGGATTCACCCGAACAGTTCAGGTTTTGAATCATGTGCCCGGGTTTCAGACAGGCTGAAAACTGGACACATTATTCAGTCAGGGCTGTGGCTCCCCAAGTAAACACTATAAGCACACACAAATCTGTTGCTGTCCGGGAGCTGCGGGGGGCTGTCTTGGGGCAGGTTCGGCATCATTGGGGTCAGGGTGATAATGTCAGCAAGAGCAATTTAGCCACACCCACTGTTTGCTGTGGCACCCTATGCGCACCGCATTACTACTCTGCCTTGGGGCACCCAAAGGTGTCTCATGCCGCTTAACTGTTTGGGTTTGGCTTGAAGAAAAAGTGGCAACCCTATCCTCAGGGACCTCTGTAACTGAACTTTGCTGCAACAGTCATCTGTAGGTGCCTTTATTAATAACCAGCTTGTATTATCTCCATACTGGTGTGCATCTATATACCTTTGGTTAATGTCATGCTTGCAGTAGTTCCTCTGCTTCCAAATACTTTGATTAGATTTCTGGTTCATTTCCCACAAAGGGAATTCCCTCTCCTCACAGAGGCCCTGTCCTGGGTGGAGGCACTGCCAATTTTTTAATCAAAGCCACTTAATGAAAATTCTGGTTCTCTTACTGACCTTCAGGTTTAGTGCAGTATCCTCTTTTGGGAGGGCCATTTCTTATAACCCCCCACTCCAGAAGACTGTTATATAGGCATGCCACCAGAACTACACACAGTGTATAGACAGGCTCTTGGGAGTTAGGGCAAAAGGATTGTTTTGCTAAGAATGAAATCAGTCAATGGGACAGTGATGAATGGAGGATAGGCGGAATTCTGTGGTCCAGTAGAAAAGCTATTGTGTTGATAGTTCAAACAGGAAGTTAGTAGCGCACCGAATTTCTGGTAGATCCAGATCTTTTTCTGTGCTTGCAACATTTTTAATGGAATACAATAATGGCATAAAATATAAGGAAATGTGCATGTATACTGAGATGTAGTGAGCAGCTTTTTTTAAAAATTTGTCTTGATATTCACTTCAGTGTGCTACTTCATTGTCCACTCAGTGCCCTGGGTAAAAAAAGTGACTAAGGAAGCAGAACTAAAGCTATAGTCACCCATTACATGAACGAGAACCATTACCAAGATTTCAGACAGAGAAGGTTGTTGAACTGTGCAAAGTAGCATGCTTGAAGCTATCGAGTAAAGTAGGACATCTATGTGGGACATATAATTGAGAATCTAAAATGATGATTTTTGCCCGGCTTTCTGCTCAAAATAATTAAGCTGTAATTAATTATTGTTTTCTGCTCTGTCTCACCATGTCTTCCATCTTATACTTAAACATGATTTATTGTGTCCTCTGTTTCAGATATTTTTAGTATCTTTGTATCTTTTCTATTTACACATGATGGTTATTTAAATATAACTTGTATAAGTGAAATAATTAACAGTTATTTTTCTGCTTTTGCAAATAAGTAGGTGGTGGATCTTTACATGATTATCCTTCTTTTTAAAATCCTTCTTATGTACTGATTTTATTTTAAACATATGTTTAATTATTGCATACATAGTGATATTTTGTTTAATTTTTGTATGTATGTGAATAAAGTCTGGTTTTCATAAAATTCGTTTTCATTAAACATCTGATACCCCTTTTTAATATAAGCTTTTACATATACTAAAGAGCGAATGCCTTGGATGGCAAGGAGACCATGCAAATGCATACTGTGACAAACTCACTCAGGACAGGGGCTTTTGGAGGGGACTGCAGGCTAGCCTCTTGCCTGCTGACTATGGGCCCCTGGCTTGTGAGGGAACGCTGCTCTTTGTGGGGTGTATACTGGGGGGACCCTTGGAGTAATGTTACTATGGATTCAAGTCCACATCTCCCCAAGACACACAGACTCTGGGACTCTAGGCCTAGGATCTATGTTAAAGGCCTAGCTGCCTATTGACAATAGTGGACTGCTCCGCACAGTCAGACTCAAGACAGATGCTAAACTCCTCAGCCCAACCACCTGTTTTCCACACATTGTTGATTGTGCTGATTAACTCACCTATTGTCTACTGTGGGGATTAGTTTACACTTATAATAATGTGTATTGTACTTCATGAGCTAGATGACGGCAAGTCTGCTAGTTAATTAGCTCAAGTTAATTAAATCACTGTCATCTATTAGTTGCTAGTGGTAAAGTAGAATACTGTTTGTGTTGGTTGTTCCTTGGAAATGATAATTATATTTCTGTACACAATTTCATCGCCATATGATAATGTAATCAGGCATCTGACCTGGTGGGGTATTAATTCGGTGTGAGTTTGTTCAATAAATGTTCCAGATCTTATACAAGCTATTCTCGGCTGGTTTTGTATTGGGGGGGGGGGGGCGCTAGTATATCTGATATTTATGTGCAAGACTAAAGGAAGCGGTATTCTGACGGAAGCCCACAAGCACATTGTGGGTCGCGGTTCCGTTACACATACATTGCCATTCCAAAGGACAAGTTTTTTTTAGTTTTTCCTTAAATACACAATAGTCATAGCATCCATACAATGGATATGTGATCATAAACCAATGTGTACAATAAGAATACAGAGCTGTGACTAAATTTTCATACCACAATTGCCATAAATTATATCATATAGTTAGGCCACCCTTCTTTACAAAGGGTGTGAGACTAGTAGTGACACTTTGCATACTGTATGTTACACATCTTTGTTTGAGACAGATCAATGACAAAAACATTAACAGAAAAGAAAAGCAACATTACTCCTCTCTTAATCGCTCCCTATATGACCACTGTGCAAGATATTATTATGATACAGTATTTATGTAGTGCCAATAGTTTGCATAGCACTTTACAAAATAAAGAAAAACAGTACAGTTACAGTACAATTCAATACAAGAGGGTTCAGAGGGTCCTGCTCATAAGAGATTACATTAGAGGGTGAGTAATGCAAAAGGTAATAACTGTGTGGGCTGAGCTAAAGAGGAAAGTACAGTTTATTAGGTGGAGGCAGGATATGCTTTCCTGAAGAGATGAGTTTTCTTCGATCACTTAAGTAAGAAATACCTTGGCAGATTGGGGTAGGGCGTTCCAGAGGATGGGAGAAACTCTGGTGAAACTCTGGAGGCAAGCATGGGAGGAAGTGATGAGGGAGCTCAAGAGCAGGAAGTCTTGGGTGCAGCAAAGAGAACAGTTTGGCTGATATCTTGAGATGCTGTTGGTGATGTAGCTCAGGGCAGAGTTGTCTATGGCTTTCCATGTTGTCGTTAGTAGTTTGAAAAGCCAGTAAAGAGATTGGCAGAAATAGGTGGCAGACAATGAGCGGTTGGCAAGGTGGATGAGTCTGGCAGCAGAATTCATGATAGACTGAAGCAAGGATAGCCCATGTATAGAGTAAGCCAATGAGGGGGGAGTTGCATAAATCAAGGTGAGAGATATTCAGGGAGTCTATTAGTAGCTTTGTGGTGTCACTGGTTAAGAAGCAGCATATTTTGGAGGTGTAGACATGCGTCTAAATCTCCCTTGCCTCTGAAAGACGATTTACATTCGGATAGCACTCCAGAGGCTACTGACAGGCTGTGAGGAAGTGATGCAACACCTTCTCACCTCTTGTTTTAACCCTATTTTTGCTGACAAATGCACCACAATGATGTGCATTGCACGCAGCTAAGGGTCGTTTGCAGAAATTCCCCTTTGACTTGAATGTGTAGCGTTCAGCGGGCTTCCCCCTGCCGATCGCAGCGCGAAGCACTGCGGCATGTCAACAGCCCCATCCACTGACTATTGCAGCTTAAAGCGGAGTTCTAGCTGTTTTGTGATAATTAAAAGTCAGCAGCTACAAAAAGTGTAGCTGCTGACTTTTAATAAACACACACTCACCTGTCCCAGGATCCAGCGATGTGGCCGGCAGGCGCCTCGCTTCTCTCCCTCTTTTCCCCTCGGAGCTGACATTACAAGTGTGGGCACTTGGCTGTGACAGCTTGCACGTCATGAATGGCCGGGCATTTTCTGGGACCTGTGACGTGTCCCAGAAGATTGCAGGGAGGGAGGGGGCCTAGGCGGCTCGAGCAGGAGTGGGAGCGGGTACCTGTCAAAACTTGGTACCCGTTCCCCCCCCCCAAAAAAATGACATGCCAAATGTGGCATGTGAGGGGGTCAGGAGCACTTAAAGCAGAAGTTCCACTTTTGGGTGGAACTCCGCTTTAAGGTTGGGGCCATTGGTAGGTGGCAAAAATGTTGGATTGAGCCAACCACAAGTCTAAACAAGGCCTTACAGGGGTTAAAACTTATCTAAACCCAAAATCATAAAATATTATTTTGAAGCTTACCAATCCTCAAATGTGGTGGCTGCATTCGATTTCTGTTTTTGTTTTTTTTCCTTTCCTCTGTAAGTCTGAAGAAGTGGTGAGACATGCATACTGTCTGGTATGTCAGTTAGTAAATTAGTGATGTGTGAGGAGACTGATGATATAAGCAGAAGAGTAAAGAGTTAGGTTTGGGTGTTATCAGCATATAGATGATATTGGAAGCAGGAGAGCAGGCTATCAACTGACCCAGGGAGAAGTTGTAGAAATAGAATGTAAGGGGTTTGAGGACTGAGCCTTGGAGACCCCAAGGAAAGAGGAAAAATCAAGGAGGAGGTATAGGTAAAGGTGACCCTAAAAATGCAGTAAGATAGTAAGAGAAAAACTAGCAGGGTTAGGAGGAGCACTGGGTCAACTGCATCAAAGGTAAGGCCTATGAGCATACAGTAGTATGATACAAAGGGAAAGAGCGCACTGGCTCCAGTGCAGTAGTCCTTTATTATTATAGCTATTAGGACACTGTATCCAGGGAAGCCTTGCTGCTCTCGAGGCCAGCGGGACCCCGAAACTGAAAAGATACAAAGGGGAAAGAGTGCACTGTCCCCTAGTGCAGCAGTCCTTTATTAAATACAAAAAAGTAAAATTGTACTCACAATTGAAGACAAGAATCAGTCATGTCATCCAGTGTAAAGACATTAGCGCTATGTAGCTTTCTTTGTCTCCTAATAGGCCAGATATAGGCTCGGCCATTGGCTCAGATATCGGCTAGATTTTGGATCTGTGCTTTTTCATGGAACTTGAAAAAGGAGGCTCCGCCCTTTGAATATTGCTGTCATAGCAACGTCGTGTCACGTGTACTGATGGTGTAACTGTCGTATTGCCATTTGGTTAAGCCCTACTGAACCCCCCCCTTCCACGTGGTACCGCACAAGGTTTTGGAGGCCGGGTTGTTAGATATGCTCCTCTGCTTTGCGGTGAGCTTGTGATGTGACAGCCAGGTTGAGCACGGATCCAAAATCTAGCCGATATCTGAGCCGATGGCCGAGCTGATATCTGGCTGATTAGGAGAGGAAGGAGAGCTGCATACAGCACAATGTCTTTACACTGGATGACATGTCTGATTCTTACCTACAATTGTGAGTGCAATTTCACTTGTGTTTTATGTATTTAATAAAAGGACTACAACAGTAGGTGCCCTTTTTTCCCTTTGTATCTTTTCAGTTTCCGGTGTCCCGCTGGCCTCAAGAGCAGCAAGGCTTCCCTGGATACAGTGTTCTAATTGCTATTAGTTGACTGCCTTTGGACTTTGGACTGGTACAGCAGGTTTGCCTTTGGCATTAAAGGAGAAACACAGGCGCCACTCTAAGTGCAATACCTTGAGATTTATTCGGTAAAATCAATGGAAAAGGGGTACTCACAAAAATGATAAAACATAAGGCTCATAACAAACACTCCAGTGAGAGTCAGGATGGCTGGAGCGGTGGTAGTGAGCAGGTTGTGAACGGTGACTGGCCACACTTCCTGGTCCGAGATCACTCAGATGCCGGTCCGTCGTCACTTCCGGGAGCGTGCTTACGTCATGGCGCCAGCGACGCGTTCTGGGAGCATGCGCTCCTTCCTCAGGCCGATATTTGCCTTTGGCATTAGCACATGTTACTTTTACACTATGTCTACAGTAGTATGAGAAGAGAGTAGTGGCCATTGGTTTTAGCAAATAGTAAGTCATTAGTGAGTTTTAGGAGGTAAGTCTCTGTGGAGTGTTACTGGCAAAAGCTAGGCTGAACAGGGTCAAGAATTTATTTTCATTGAGGTGGCAGCTGAGACAGTTGCAGACTAGGTGTTCTTGAAGTTTGGAGGTACACAGGAGCAAGGAGATGTTTCTCAGGTTCTTCAGGCTGGAGGAGTCCAGCAAAGACTTTTTTTTAACCACTAGACAACCGCCTGCCGCAGATGTACTGCGGCAGGCAGCCGCTCCTGGGCGTAACCCCGTACATGTATGGCACTCGCTCTGGAGAGTGTAGGGGCTAACGCGCGCCAGCTCGTCAGCGGGGAAGCTGGCGTGTGTGTCAGGTGGCTCCGATTGCCGCCTGACACTCTTGATCTCTCCCCGCTGAGAGAAAAGGACGGACGGCTGATGTAAACACAGCCGTCCGTCCTTCTGCCTGCAATGATCACAGAGACCATGTGATCCTGCTATAATGGCTCGCATGTCTCTGTGATAATTTCAAAAGCCCAACCCCCCCACAGTTAGAATCATTCCCCTAGGGTCACATTTAACCCCTTGATCACCAACACTGTTAACCCCTTCCCTGCCAATGTCATTATTACAGTAACAGTGCATATTTTTAGCACTGATTACTGTAGTAATGTCACTGGTACCCCCAAAAGTGTCAAAAATGTCAGTTTGGGGTCTGATCTGTCCGCCAAAATGTCGCAGCCCTGCATAAAATTACAGATCACTGCCATTACTAGTAAAAAAAACAATAAAAATGACATAAATCTTTCCCGTAGTTAGTAGACGCAATAACTTTTGCGCAAAAAAACAATCGAAATACGCTTATTGCGATTTTTTTTTTTTACCAAAAATATGTAGCAGAAAACAAATTGGCCTAAGATGTTAAAAAAATTTGATTTTTAATTTTTTTTTTTTTTTGCGAATGTTATATAGCAGAATGTGAAAATATTGTTTGTTTTTTGAAAATTGTCGCTCATTTTTTGTTTATAGCGCAAAAAATAAAAATCGCACAGGTGATAAAATACCACCAAAAGAAAGCTCTATTTATGGGAAAAAAAGGACGTCAATTTTATTTGGATACAGTGCCGCACGACCGCGCAATTGTCCGTTAAAGTTACAGTGCTGAATCATAAAATAGGTCCTGGTCATTAAGCAGGAAAATCTTCCGGTCCAGAAGTGGTAACAGTGACATTAACATCTAGATCATTGGTTTCCAAACTTTCTAAAGAACGAGACAGTTTACTGTCCTTCAGGCTTTAGGGGGGCCAAACTGTGCCCAGTGGGAATAAACAATTTCCCATCTTTGGTATTAGGGGTGGAAATAGTTGGTGTCTTTGGGAGAAATAGTGCTCCATTAATGTTGTCAGTGGAAGCAAATACAGTGTATATAGAAAAAGATCACCCCCCCCCCCCCCTAATATATTCACATTTTGTTGATTTGCAGCCTACAATGAAGACAGACACTGTTTTTGTTTTTTCCCGCTGTATTCACTCAGTGCAACTTATAACATCCAAGTGAAAGATATAACACCAACATGTCAGAAAAAAAAAATCAAAAACAGAATCACTGAGTTGGAAAAAGGATCACCCCCTTGTGTCAGTATTTTGTTGAACCACCTTTTGCTTTATTACAGTCTTTAGTCTGTTGAGATGTGTCTCTACTAACTTTCCACATCTAGACTTTGCAATATTTGCCCACTCTTCTGTGCAGAAATGCTCAAGTTCAGTTAAATTTGATGGTGACTGTTTGTGAACTGCAGTCTTCAAGTCATTCCACAAATTTTCAATGGGGTTTAGGTCTGGGCTCCAGCTAAGTCATGCAATAAAGTGACAAGATTTTTAAAATTAAATCCGGGGGACATACATTTTTTTTTATTGGCAAATGGTCATCTATTTTATAAACATATTTTCTTCAAATTATATATGCAATGTATGTGGTATTTGTTTAAGGAATGATTGTAGATGGTCAGAGACTGCAGACATGGTACAAGAGATGGTCAGAGACTGCAGACATGATACAGGAGATGATCAGAGACTGCAGAGCAGACGTGATACAGGAGATGGTCAGAGACTGCAGACATAAAACAAGAGATGGTCAGAGATTGCAAATATGATACAGGAGATGGTCAGATATTGCAGACAGGATTGATTCAAGAGATGGTCAGGGACTGTGTTTATGGCGGAACCCAGTGTAAAAGTGTATAGTATCGCAGGGCTGTTCCACTCTATTTAAACCAGCTCTGCAAGATCAAGTCAGTAATCCTCCTTTGAAAGAACAACCAAGTGACAGAAGACAGCAGTACATCCAAATTCCAAAATAATAAAAATGGTCTTACAAATAGTTGACTGCTCAATGTTAGTGGAGGACAGTAAACAGTTAGTGGGTCTGTGAAGCTTCTAGCCTGAACCAGCAGTAAATCCTCCAAAAAACATAAAAATAACATGCAGCACACACATATCTCTGGCTAAAAAGCTGAATAGAAGCTTGAGGTCATTGTAGCCGTATTAGTGCACTTGCGACAGAGACAATTGAGTATTGTCCGTGATACTTTTTTTATTTGCACTAACATACAATTTTTCAGGACAAGCTTTTGGGGTATGTCCCTTTCTTTAAGATCCAAGCAGTACTCAAGAGTACTGCTTGGATCTTGATGAAGGGGACATCCCCGAAAGCTTGTCCTGAAAAATTGTATGTTAGTGCAAATAAAAAAAGTATCACGGACTGTACTCAATTGTCTCTGAATAGAAGCTGAAATGGTTAACAGCCATGTGTCCCTGGTCTCATAGAATGCAACTGCAGCTCTTTAAGAGATCTTATCAGTGTATTCATGCAAAGTGCAGGTCATTAGACAGATGATGAAAAAAAAGTAAAGAGCAAGACAAGAGGGAGAGTAGGCTGATTGGTAACCTGCACACTGCCTGAACACATAGATATCTGGCAAACACCACAGCTGACCAGCATTACATGTGACAGTGCTCCCAGCAATTCTGTTTATATTCAGCTAGAGTTGTGTGTACTGCAGGATTTGTATTGCTGTAGTGGTCATACCTTCTTGTATCTCCCTCCCGACACCCCCATTCAGCCCCACTCCAGCACCTGTTTACAGTCTAATGTGGCGGGCTGGAGGGGAGCAGGGGGAAGAGGGTTATACTGCCTGTTGACTGGCTGTGGATGGAAGAGAGGAGGAGCTCTGCATATCGGCCCGCCCATCCCCAACATCAAAGCTTCAATTTGAAAGCTCTGCTCCGCTCTCACTGTAACTGTGGTGGTACGCCCCCAGCTTGCCCACCAATCCCAGCCTGTGCTGGATGGATGGTCACACTGCTGAATATCCTGCTATGATGTCAGCAATAGCTATTGGCACCGCCTCTGAATCTGGGGACAGAACCAGGGACAGACTTGGTCCGGGGACAGTGTCCTCAGTCCGGGGACTTTACCCAGAAACTGAGGACATCTGGTCACCCTACCATGCAAGGACATTCCGTTTTTTCTCCTTCAACCACAGGTCATTTTGCTGTGTGCTTTGGATCATTGTCATATTGGAAGGTAAACCTTCTTCCCATTGCCAACTTTCTGGCAGAGGGAGCCGATTGTCCTCAAGGATTTGATGGTATTTTGCCCCATCCATTTTTCCTTCTATTCTGATAAGTGTTCCAGTCCCTGCTACAGAGAAACAAACTTATAACAGGATATTATCACCTCCATGTTTTACTGTAGGAATGGTGGTATTTGGATGGTGAGCTGTATTGGGTTTCCAGACATATCATTTGGTGTCGAGGCCATATCATTTAATTTTAGTCTTATCTGACCATAACACCTTTTTTCATGTGGCCTCAGAATCTTCAAGATGCATTTTGGCAAAGCTCAGTCGTGGCTGCATGTGGCCTTTCTTGAGCAGTGGCTTTTTTCTTCCAATCCTCCCATACAAACCACATTTGTGGAGAATTTGTGATATTGTCGTTACATGCACACAATTACCACTCTTTGTCATAAATTCCTGCAACTGCTTCAGAATTGCTGTAGGCCTCTTTGTAGGTTCTCTGACCAGTTTCCTCCTGGCTCTTTTATCCAGTTTGGAGGAACGTCCTGATCCAGGGAGGGTCTGTGTTGTTCTAAATATCTTCCACTTCTTAATAATAGACTCCGCTGTGCTTCTAGGCATTGATAAAGCCTTTGAAAAAAAAATTGTATCCATCTCCTGACTTGTGTCTGTCCACAACTTTATCTCAGAGAACATTTGACATTGCCTTGAGTTGAATGTTTGCTTAGTTGCACTACTAGGGACAAAAATGGTCTAGGAAAGCATTTTTCATACTGAGCTGATCAAAATGACCACAGTTGATCACAATTAAAAGTCAAATGGCTTTGTGTGTCATTAAAAAAGGTGATTAGCTACACTTTATTGAGTTTACAAGTCCTTTTTAGGAAGGGGTGATCCTTTTTCCAACTCAGTGTTTCTGTTTTTGAAATGTTTTTTTTCTCACATGTTCATATTATATCTTTGATTTGGATGCTATGAGTTGCACTGAGTAAAAATAACTGGATAAAACAAAATCTGTGTCTGTCTTCATTTCAGGCTGCAAAGCAACAGAATGTGATTATTTTAAAGGGGTGATTCTTTATATACTCACTGTATGCCCCATCGTTGGTGTCAATGGAAGGAACAGTGCCCCAATGTTGGTGTCAGTGGCAGGAATAGTGCCTCAAGGGCTAGATAAAGGCAAGCAAAGGGTCACATCTGGCCCCAGGGCTGCAGGTTGGAGACCACTGATCTAGACCATCTAGCATCCCCAGGAGGAGAACTGCAGGATCCGGCACTGTACCCGCAACAGTACCAATAGCTGTAGGAATCTATTGCCAACAATAATCAAGTACATGGCAGATCTACATCATATGTGAAAAAGATCCAGATTCCTCCTGACACTTAGGGCAGAGACGAGTTACTGGTGGGTTGATTGCGGGAACGTTTCAGTGGAGTATAAAATGCTTTATAAATCATATGATTAACATACACATCATCCCAAAGCAGGGATATCTTCATAGTTACATATAGTTACATAGTAGATGAGGTTGAATAAAGACAATAGTCCATCCAGTTCAACCTGTGTAGGTGTGTGTGGCTGTAATCATCTCACATAGCCCTGAATGTTCTGATCCTTGAGATGTACGTCTAAGAGTCTTTTGAAAGCCACCATACTTCCCACAGAAACCACCTCTTGTGGTAGAGAATTCCACAATCTTGTAGCCCTCACAGTAAAGAACCCCCCATGTTGCCTGAGGTTAAAACGCTTCTCCTCTAATCGCATTGTATGCCCTCGAGTCCTCGTGCAATCCCTTCGACTGAACAGCTTTTTTTCTAAGCTGAGATCCCCATTGAGATATTTGTAAATTGCTATCATGTCCCCCCTCAGGCATCTCTTCTCCAGGGAGAATAAATCAAGCGATTGCAGACGCTCGTCATAATTAAGGTCCTCCAATCCCCTAATCAGTTTAGTTGCCCTTCTCTGGACTCTCTCCAGCTCCAACACATCCCTCCTGAGGACTGGCGACCAGAACTGGACAGAATACTCCAGATGCGGTCGGACCAGAGTTTTATAAAGTGGAAGGATTATAGTCTTATCTCTGGAATACATCCCCTTCTTTAGGCATGCTAATATTCTGCTGGCTTTGGCAGCTGCCGCTTGACATTGGATGCTATTGCCTAATCTATCATCAACCAAGACTCCCAGATCTTTCTCCATTTTTGATTCCCCCAAGGGTTCCCCTCCTAACGTGTATTGTGATTTTATGTTTTTAGTCCCCAAGTGCAAAACCTTACACTTCTCTATGTTAAACCTCATTTGCCATGTCGTTGCCCACTCTGTTATTTTGTCCAGGTCATTCTGTAGGATATCTGCTTCATGCTGTGAAGTTATTGCCCTGGCCAATTTTGTGTCATCTGCAAAAACTGATATCGAACTACTGACCCCGACCTCAATGCTGTTTATGAATAAATTGAACAAGGTTGGTCCCAGGACTGAGCCTTGGGGAACCCCGCTTACTACCTCAGACCAGTCTGAGTATGCGCTGTTTATTACCACCCTTTGGACACGCCCTTTTAGCCAGTTCCGTACCCAAGAGCAAACCCTGCTGTCGATACCTGCAGACCTTATTTTATAAATTAAGCGCTTGTGGGGAACTGTATCAAATGCCTTTGCGAAATCCAGGTACACCACATCCACTGGTCTGCCCCTATCTAGCTCACAGCTCACCTCCTCGTAGAATGTTAAGAGATTGGTTTGACAAGAACGCCCATTTGTAAACCCGTGCGGATTACTGCTGATGATGTTGTTGTCTTTAGCAAACTCTACGATATAGTCCATTATCATCCCCTCCAGAAGTTTACATACTATCGCTGTCAAACTGACAGGCCTATAATTTCCCGGGACGTGCCTCTGCCCCTTTTTGAATATCGGAATCACGTTAGCTTTCCTCCAATCCCCTGGCACATCTCCTGTCCTAATACTGTCAGCAAAGATCAGGAACAGTGGTCTAGATATAACCTTACTGAGTTCCTTGAGTACTCTCGGATGTACGCCATCCGGGCCTGGTGATTTGTTTGTGTTAAGTTTATCCAGCCTTTCCCTGATTTCACCCTCTGTAAGCCATAGTGGCAAGTCCTGTGTATTACTACTAACCATACAGTCATGGTCAGTGTACCCCTCCTTTTTCTGTGTAAAGACTGACGAGAAAAAAGAATTCAGCACGGTTGCTTTTTCAGTGTCCTCTGTAACCATCCTCCCATTGTTAATTATGTGTGCAATATGCTCTGCCCTAGTTTTTTTGCTGTTGATATATTTAAAGAATTTCTTTGTTTTTTTTTTACTATCCTCCGCTATATGTCTCTCAAAGTTGATTTAACCATCTTGATTTCGTGTTTACTTTTCCTATTTGCCTCCTTGTATTGTATGAAAGCCGATACTGTGCCCTCTGCTTTATATTTCTTGAAGGCCAATTTTTTTCCCCTAATAAGTTTTTTAACGCTACGGTTTAGCCAGCCAGGTTTGGCTTTGTCTCTTCTAAATTTATTTCCCATCTCTTATGACCAGCAAAGGCTTTTGAAAGCAGAACTAAGCCCCCAAAAGTACTCACCTCAACCTCCCATCATGGTTGTTATCTTCTCCCCAGGTGTCGGGTTCTCCACCTCTTGATTGGTCAGCCGCAGGATTATATCATTCTGTGTAAGTGCATAGGAGTCAGTCATTCTGGCACAGCCAAAGTCTGCTGAGAACACACCGTGAGCTGTGCATGTGCATTTAGTAGAAAGCTACGAACAGACATGTAAGTTTGCATTATTGCAGATGAGACCTAGCATCTTTCTTCTTCAATAAAAAACTGCCTGCCTGAAGTTTTTGAATGCTTAGGTTTGGTTTCAATTGAAGTATGGGGCTGATCAGTGCATATTTTAGAAGGATTGGGAAGATGCCAATAGAAAGCCGGGGGAGGGATGAACATGTGAATTAGTAGAATAGACTAGAGCAAGAGGGTGAGCAGAATAGTTTTGAGGGAACAGGGTCTAGAGTGCAGGTGAACAGGTGGGCATCATAAAAGAGTTTAGCATCCTCCTCTATGGTATCATGGTCAAAAGAATAAAGTATTAATGTACGGTATGTAATGGTAGACATGGTATGTTGGCAGGAGATATCTGGACATTACAAAGCTCATCACATCATTGATTCAATCGTGTTTTTCCATGATTGCAATTGTCATGGGCAATGCATGAATTAATGGGCGGAGAATCAAGAGAGTTAAAGGTAGAAAAGAGTCAGTGAGGACTGGATGAGAGGGAGCTAATGAGAGTAAGAAAATAGGTTTTCTTTGCAGGGCAGAAATTGTATTTTGGGAGGACATACAGTATTCATACATTGCAGTGTCAGGGTCTTGATCTGTACCTGGGATCTGTTGTGTCTGGCTGTAGCTCCTCTTGCTGTGCCACCTCAACAGTTTTGCTTTGTAACTTGTTTCTAATGAACCTTGAACTCTTTGCTCCTCCCATGAACTTCCTGATTTAAGCCATATTTCTCCACCTCCTGTTTGTCACAATATTGAGCTCTCTCCAGACGATATCTTGCTCCTTCCGTACCTTCAGTTGCCCTTATCTTCACTACCATTTTTTACCAACCTTTGGTTTGTTCTTCAACTATGCTTCTGATTGATCCCAGCCTGCAACCACTTGTTACCGACTTTAGCTTGTTTACTGACTACGGTTCTGCTTGATCCCTACCTGCTACATCTGTTAATAGACCCTGGCTTGCACACCTCCTGGTGGGGAGATCCTGAGGACCACAACCTGGCACTAGCAAGCAGTGAAACCCATCTTCACAATCAGGAGCTCTGGTGAATACTAGTTAGTGCTTGGACCCCGCACCTTCGGTGAGCCCGTGTCATCCGCTAGATTGACCTGCTCGTTTACTTTGCCTGTCAGACAAATCCTAACAAAGAATTAAAGATTTAGAAGCTGAGCTTCTAGCATTGTATGCTAAAAAGAGGAGACTCAGCCTGTCTTTCAATTGAGATAGACTCAGAATTTGACTGCAAAAATGGAAATACACTTCACATTAAAAAAATACAACACATTTTTGGTAACCTTGTCAACAGACAAAATAATAGGCATTACTGATTATAATACAGCAGTTTCAGACAATATTTCTGAAAAGAGTTCAAGAAATGTATGCCAAGTGTATGTATCAGCCACAAAAGTAGCCATGCTAGTAAGGGCTGTGTCAAAACTACAGAGAGTATGCAAGTTTGCATGTATACCAGATAGTTGAAGCATGTTGTGGTTTCTACACAATCAGTTGGCAAGTCTCTGAAATTCATTTCTGTCACTTGTCATTGACTTTAACAGAGACTTGTCTAGGACTGGTGAAGCAATTTTTAGGAGATGGTGATAGGATGATATAGTAAAGGATTAAGAAGGGAGAAAATCTTGGTAGAATGTGGCACATAATCCAAGCTTATCTCCCGCCCAGAAGACAGTTGCTTGATTAGTATTCTATAATCTGTGGCCACCTCCGTGTCTGTCTACTGCATTGCTCCAAATGACACAACAATATGTTTGTAACATATATTGTTTTCTATATGCTGTATATTTAACAGATTCTCTATATTACACAACCCATAGACCGGTAATAATCTCACTGACATATCCTGCATTCATAGACATTGCTGGAGTGTAGTGGCGTATCATCCATGTGTGCAGGGTGTTCACTGCACATGGGCCCCTGAGGGATGATCTCCTGGTTGACAGTCAGGGATGATTGGTGCAACAGTCACTAGCACCGATCTCCTTGTATGACTTTTCAGGTGACAGTGGCTTCTCCTCCTCCCTCCCGAGGCTGTCAGCTGAAAGGTCACACAGGGGGATTGGTGCTAGCAACTGTCTCCACTGATGCGCCGATCATCCCTGACTGTCCCTCTTGTCCTCCTCTCCTGGCAGCCCTCAGTGTCCTTCTCCTCCTCTGGCTGCTGTGTTTTCCTCCTCCTCTGGCTGCCGCGTACTCCTCCTCCTCTGGCCGCCTCATGTGCTCCTCCTCTGTCCCCTCCTCGCCCCCCCGCAGCTGGCTTCCCTCTTCTCTTCTCCCACTGGCTGCTGGGGGGATGTCAGGATGGAGAGTGGAGAAAGGGGCCGGTAAATATGTAATTTACCAATCCCTTCCTTTTCTGAATTGAAAATATTGAGCGGTCGCTACTGATCGCTCCTGTGTCCTGTGATAATTGAGCAGAGTAAACTGTGTTTATCATGCCTCAGTTTATGAATAAACAAGAGCCTCTGTCTCCTGTCCATTCATCTTCAGTGCCGAGAAAGGGAATATCTGTCCTCAGTCCCTTTCTCTGTTTCAAAGGGGAGATGTCAGGGGTCTGTTTAAACCCCTGATATCTCACCAAAGCCCACCAACGGGACTAATAAAAAAAAAAAAAAAAACTATCAATAAATATTAAAAAATTAAAATTGTAAAAAAAATGATAAAAGAAAAAATAAAAATAAAATAAAATAAAATAAAAAACTACTGACACCATTCCCCACCCATTCCCCAAAAGCACTGTGAAAAAACAATATATTTCAAAAATTATAAAAAATAAAAACAAATGGTAAAAAATATTATATAATAAAATAATAAAAAACAAAAACTACTGACCTCATTCCCAAATCACTACTAAATCACTGTGAAAAAAATAATATAAAAATAAATTGTAAAAAATGATTTAAACAATAAAACTGTAAAAATTAAAATCGTCCACTACCCTACTGACACCATCTACTTGCCTCCAAAAAGCATTTTGAAAAAATGAAAAAAAAAAAAATGTGAAAAAATTGAACTGTAAAAAAAAAAAAATTAAAAATGAAAAAATAAACAACTACTGACACCATCCACTGCCCTACTGACATCATCCTGCACATAATACCCACCGTCATAAATTCTGCACTCCTCACCTGCACATTCTACCCACCGCCATACACTCCGCACTCTTTACCTGACTCTTACTCTTTACCTTACCGCCCAATATTTAGCGCACTTTAAGCTGTGCTTTTTTTTTGCCTAGGGCCTACTTTTTATCTTGCACATGGGCCCACTGATTTCATGATATGTCCCTGCTGGAGTGCCAGGACTATTCCAAATCTTTGTGATGGTTACACCGTCAAATCTCACCTCTGATACCACAATGTGCAATTTCTCAGCTTGTGGGATAACATTCTAAGCACTAGCAAACTGACAGTGATCATCATTTGGGCAGGTTAACTAAGCAGTTAACCCTTTACACACACAGTAGCCGTCACCACGTTTTTAGACATGCACTATTCACAGCATCTGCTGTTGCAATTCTAACATAAAAAAAATGTCTGTATCACTCGCTGCCACGTGCACACAAGAAAGTAAAACAGTTTACACTACAGTACCTCTTCACAGAGGCAAAGTTCTTTCATTTTCAGTTAGAGCATTCAAAGATTAAGCTTTGCAATTTTTAAATATTGTTTTAATGAAAAAGAAAAGAAAGACGGTGCAAAAATGTTTACAGAAAAGATATTACAAAAGAGACATAAGCAACAGTAAAATAAAAGGGTTTTTTTAAAATGAAAAATACTTAAGTGGAGTCCATCTGGTCTTTGGTTCAGTGCAGAGTTCAGGTCACTGGTAGAGTAAGTCCAATTTGATGAGCAAGAGTCACTGGACCTCTTAATGTGACAGTAGCTGATGGTAAAAATGAAAGCCCGGGGCGTGGTCTGGACATGGCCGGCTGAGGACGTCTTTCTGCTGAGCTCCGTGCCTTTCCTCCCCAGCCCGACTAAAATCAGCCTTGGCAGTGAGATATGCGGACGTCCAAGAAGAGGAAAACCAAGGGGACCTCTGGAGGAGCCGGGACATCGACGAAGTCACGTCCCTCGGGGGAGATACAGCGCTTTTTTGTGGCTTCCCAACCCTCTTCTCCCGTGGGCAATATGGCGGCGGTGGAGAGCCCTGGGCCATCTGGCGGGAACGACATGGCGGCCTCCCCTGCGTCCTCAGCAGATACAGCTCTGACCACTCCTGCAGCCTTCCGCCCGTTGCCGACCGGCATGGTTCCGTCGCTGGGCATGGACGAGGAATTGCGGACTATTTTACGTTCCCTGCCTAGCACGCGGGACATTGAATCTATTGTCGGCCGCCTGGAGGCCGCGCACCGGCGGGAGGTGCAACAAGTGCGGAAGGAGGTGCAACAGGTGGCGGACAGGGTGTCCTCCGGAGAAGCGGCGTTGTCCGCTATGGACGCTCGCCTTCTGGCTGTGGAGCGGACCCAGGCGGCACACAGGGACACTGCTATGGCCATGCAACTTCACATGGAGGACATGGAAGACCGCAGTCGGCGGAACAATGTCCGCCTTAAAGGGATTCCTGAAGCTACAGGACTGGAGGACTTGGCGGCATCCGTGACGGCGATCCTTGGCATTCTGTTGGGTGACTCTCTCCCCCCAAACCTGGAGTTCGATCCAATCCACCGGGCCCTGGGCCCCCGGTCACCGGATCCGGAACGCCCACGGGACGTTGTGTGCCGTTTCCACCGTTATTCGCACCGGGAGCTGGTGATACGGAAGGCCTGGGAGGCGCGCACAGTGGACTTTGATGGAGCACAGATCCGGATCCTCCCGGACCTCTCGAGGGCCACATTGTACCGGAGGGCGCTGCTTCGCCCTGTCCTGGACCTGACTCGCAGGGAGGGAGCCACCTACCGATGGGGATACCCGCTAGCCCTGACTGTCCGGAAGTCTAACACCTCATTCACTTTACGTTCCCCCTCGGACTTACCAGCCCTCTTTGCCTTCCTGGGGGTGCAGCCGGTGCAGGTCCCGGACTGGCTGGTACTCCTCCCGCGCCCGTCGGATCGCCGGGGCAGGAGCCCCGTTGGCGGTGCTGCACCTCTTCCTCCTCGACCACAGCGACAGCGGCAGCGCTCGAGTGCCTCGGAGGCTCCCAGGGAGGACTGAGCTTCTTCCACTACGGAACTGTGAGCTGTGTGAGTACTTATCCCCCCCCCGGTTTGGCCCCTGCCCCCTCCATCCCTTCCACGGGCTGATGGTGCCCGACCTGCATTGACTTCCCACTACCCCACTGGTGCTGTTTACCCGCCCCCCTCTTCGGTTTATCCACGAGGCGTTTTTTGCCCGGGCGCCCGCGCTGACCCCACCGCCTCAGGATGGCCTCCCCTGCCATGAACTGCCGGAGCCCCGTGGCGTGAGGTGCGCTCCGCGAACCGGTTGTAGCGGGAGCCTGGGGGTATCCCATCCCCCTCATCTGGACTGTTATATCGCTGCCTGCTCTGGCCCTCCCGCCGCCTCGTGACCCTGGGCTGAAGACCTCTGTGGGGGGGGTTCCCGTGGGATCCCGGGACCCCTCCACCTGCAATGGCTAATGTCTCTGATGGACGGGGGGGGGGGGTGGCGGTTGGGGGAGCTGGGTGCTGGGATGGGGTCCGGGGTCCGCGTGGCGGCCGCGGGCTGCGCAGTATTACTCAGGGTTCCTGGTTGTGGGGGGACTGTGGACGTATGCTTTACTCGGCTAGGCGGGGTGGGGTGTGTGGGGAGGGCGGGGGGAGATGGTGGACTTTGGTGGACGCTGGGTCTTTACGTGTCTGTGGTTTGTGGGGGGGGGGGGGAGGGGGGATGCTATTGTTACTGTTCCTTATACTGCAATTTAGAGTTTACATTTAAGTTTTGGTTTTTTGCTGCCGATTTGAATGTCTGTGGTCCTGGAGCGGCCCTCTGGGATGCCTTGTCTCGGGGCGGTCTCCGGGGTCTCTCCATGTGCTGCTTATCAGAGGCCTCCATGACGGCCCCCTTGACTGTTTTACTGCCTCTGTCTCTCTCTCCACGCTGCCATCTCCTGGTAATGGGCTGGGTGGGGGCCGGAGGCAGCGGTTCGAACCGTGCCTGATCTACCCACTTCCCCACGTAGGCCTGCACTTGTGTACCCCTACGGGTCTCTGAGTGCCTGGTGGCTTAGCTGCCTTTAGCTAGAGGGGGGTGGTACTTTCCCCGACCCCTCTCTCTTTTCGTTTCCTCTTTTTCTCTTATCTGTCTGTCTCTCGTTGTCTTTTCCTATTGTCGGACCCATCTCCTCCCTGACCCCCCCCCCGCTCCCTTGGTGTTGTTCCCTCTTTCTCTTTCCCCTTGCCATGGACGAGCTCACTGTGGTCTCCCTTAATGCCAAGGGGCTCAATGTCCCGGAGAAGCGCAAGGTCCTTCTGAACGACCTGCATCGCCGGCGGGCTGATATCGCGTTTCTCCAGGAGACGCACTTTCGTACAGACCGTATTCAGAGACTGACTAATAGATTCTACCCTAATTCATATCACTCCACGCATGCGGCTGCCAAGTCGAGGGGGGTGTCCATTCTTGTGGCTGCCAGGGTGCCCTGGACCTGCCAGGACTCCCTGCTGGACCCCAATGGTCGTTACGTGTTCTTACGAGGTACTGTTGGGGAGACTGTGGTGACGCTCGCGAGCGTCTATGCACCGAACGACGGACAGGACGTGTTCATCGCCCGGGTCCTCAAACGACTGGCCTCCTTCCAGATGGGACAGTTGATCTTGGGCGGCGACTTCAACGTCCCGCTGTCCCCGGGGTTGGATACCTCCTCCGGCAGCTCTTCGGTGTCCCACGCTGCCCGGAAGCGGATTCTTCGTGCTCTTCATGATTCGCAACTTGTCGACGTATGGAGGATGCAGCACAGTGGGGAGCGGGACTACTCCTTCTTCTCGCCACCCCACAGGCTGTACTCCAGAATCGACTATTTCCTGATCCCGCATGGACAGCTTCACGCGGTGCTAAACTCCACGATCGACACGATGACCTTCTCCGACCACGCACCAATCTCACTTGTCTATAAACTGTCTGAAGGGACACGGGGTAGGACGCGCTTCTGGCGTCTAAGTGACTCCCTCCTCAACAACGAGGAAGTCCGGACGGACGTCCTGAAGGAACTTACTGAGTTCTTTCGCACCAACACAGCGGAAGACTGCGACAGGGGGATTATATGGGAGGCCCATAAAGCGGTCATTCGCGGGGTGTTTATGAAGCATGGGGCTCGGCTCAAGAAGCAGAGATCGCAACAGTTACAGCGCCTCTTGGAGGCGATCCACAAATTGGAAACCTCCCATAAGCAACGTCTAGACAGGACGGAGGAACAGGAACTATTTGTACTACGTCGTCAGGCGCAGGACCTTATGTTTTCCAGGGCCAGGGCGGATCTCCAGAGGGCGCGCCATGCCTTTTACATGGAGGGGAACAAATGCGGGAGGCTGCTGGCAGCCTCGGTCAAGGCGCAAAGACTTGCGTCCTACGTACCCCGTATTCAGCCTCCGTCGGGGGGTGCGGCTACGTTGCCCGAGCAGATCGCGGGCGAATTTCGGAACTTCTATGCCTCCCTGTACAACCTCCCGGACCGTGGGGGAGCCTCGCCCGTTGTGGAGGACTACCTGGCCTCGGTGGACCTCCCGTCCCTGGGGGCTGAGGCCAGAGAGGAGCTGGAGGCCCCTATTACCTTGATGGAGCTTCAGGCGGCGGTGGGCGCGTTGCAGGCTGGGAAGGCCCCGGGTCCTGATGGCTTTACCCTGCCTTACTACTCCACTTACATGGACGTACTTGGGCCTCACTGGGTGACTTGGCTCAATTCGCTGGGCAGAGGGGAGTCGTCCTTCCCCCCCGACACGCTTAGAGCTCATATTTCAGTCTTGCCCAAGGACGGAAAGGACCCCTCTTGCTGTGGCAGCTACAGGCCCATTTCTCTGCTGAATGTGGATCTGAAGGTGTTTACAAAAATTCTGGCCAATCGCCTCAGCCAACATATGCCGCATTTGGTCCATTTGGATCAAGTGGGCTTTATTCCCTCTCGGGAGGCAAGGGACAACACCTCCAAGGTCCTGAGCCTTATCCACGCAGCCCGGACGTCAGGCACACCCTGCGTTCTACTTAATACGGACGCGGAGAAAGCCTTTGACCGCGTCAACTGGCGGTTCATGCTTTCCACATTGAGGGCAATGGGCTTCGGTGACAAGTTGATGTCTTGGATAGGGCACATTTACTCCTGTCCATCGGCCCAAGTGAAGTGCAACGGGATACTCTCTAGCCCTTTCCACATTACAAATGGCACCCGGCAGGGATGTCCCCTGTCCCCGCTGCTGTTCGCGCTCTCTCTAGAGCCGCTCTTGGGCAGAGTACGGGCCAATCCGGACATCTCGGGCATTCGGATTGGGGACTTGGAGTGTAAGGTGTCGGCCTACGCCGACGATATGCTCTTCTCCATTTCAAACCCGGCGATCTCGGCACCCAACCTAATGAGGGAACTGGACCTGTACGGCCAGTGCTCCAATATGAAGGTGAACTTTCATAAATCCGAGGCTTTGGGGGTGGGCGTCCCGGCCCCCCTCATGACGCACTTGTCCTCTACGCTGCCCTTCAAGTGGACTCGGGGTGCCCTGACATACCTTGGGACCCAGATTTCATCGGATTTGTCCAAGATATACGAGTTGAATTTCCCTCCCCTCCTGGCCCGTATTCGTGGCCTGCTCCAGACCTGGAATGTCGGTCTTCATTCCTGGTTCGGACGGTGCAATTTAATAAAAATGATGATTCTCCCTAAGATCTTGTACCTACTGCACGCTTTGCCGGTGCGGATCCCGACCTCTTTCTTTACTCAAACCCACAGTGTATTTTTGAAATTCATCTGGGCTCAGGGGAGGCCTAGGCTATCTCGTGCCCAGCTGACTTTACCGAAACACTCGGGGGGCCTGGCCCTTCCGGACGTTGCTAAATATCATCTTGCGGTCCACCTAGGCCGGCTGATTGACTGGAGGAGACATAGCGAAGGCAAATTGTGGGTGCAGTTGGAGCGGGGGCAGTCGGTCGCTTCCCTGGAGGGTCTGCCATGGATCAGGGGGGACCTGCCACGGGACCTTCGAGAACACCCGACGATAGGCGTGACGCTTGCGACAGTTCGTCGCGCTTTATCCCACCCCTCCATTTCCACACAGACGTCCCCGCTTTACCCAGTTCTGGGGAACCCGGAGTTCTCCCCGGGGCTGAAGGAAGCGGCATTTCGCGGACTGATGTCCCGGGGCGTTTCCCAAGCCACTCACTTCCTCAGGGGGTCTCGGTGGCCAACGATAGAGGAGCTGATGTCGCCTAGCGGCCCCTTCGTGCTGGGGTTCTGGCATGCAGCCCAAGTACACCACTATCTTCGCTCCCTGCCGGATCCATCTTCTTTCTCCAGAGATCTCACTCCGTTTGAGGAATACTGCGTGGGGAGCGGGAACCTACCGGGCACGCTGTCTAAATCGTACAGCCTGCTGATCTCCCCGGGGGAAGACTATGTCCTGCCGGGGCTGGTCAAGTGGGAACGGGATCTACGGCTGCACCTTACTCCGGCGCAGCGCCTCAAGGTGTATACCCTGGCTTTGAAGACTCCGACCTGCGCGAAATTGCAGGAGTTAAATTATAAAATTCTCACCCGGTGGTATCGGGTTCCCTCTCTTTTGGGCAAATTCTACCCCGGCACGTCGAACCTCTGCTGGCGGTGCCAGGGTGAAGTAGGCACCATGCTCCATGTCTTTTGGTCCTGTCCTCGAATACGCCCCTTCTGGCGGGACGTCCGGGCCCTTTTGGGGGAATTGTCGGATCGGGAGATCCCGGATACCCCGGAATTCTTCCTGCTCCAGGTTTCCCCTATGCCTATCTCGAAGTGCAAAAAATCAATTATCCCTCATGTTCTGAGCGCCGCGAAGGCTTGCATTCCGGTACTTTGGAAGACGACAGGAGTGCCGACTATTGGGGACTGTATGCGCAGGATGGAGGATATAAACAGGATGGAGGACCTCACCCTCACGAGGCAGCATCGCAGGGAACGATATACTCAGATTTGGGGTTTCTGGAATGCCTTTGTGCTATCCGACAAGGGCAGGTCTCTGATTTGCGGTTGATTACTGCTCCGGGTGTGCCCGTGGGTTCGTCCATGCGGGGAGTTTCCCCGTCTGGCCCTCTCACCCCCCTTCCCCCCCCCTTGTCCTTTCTCTCGTCCTCTTTCCTCCATTATCCCTTCTTGTGGTATTTGTTTGTGGTCCCGTCTGGGACCCCGTTCTCTTTCTCTTTTTCCTTTTCTTTCTCTTAGAAAAAAGTAGGGAGCGGCGGTTGGGAACGGTTCTTCCTTTCTCATATAATACGGTTTTCTCGCATAGTTGTGTGGGGCCTGGTCATTCATGACTTAGGGTGGAGGTGCCCGCACCTTCCCCGAATCTAGGGTTGGTTATTGGATTATATCGGGTCATCCTGTGTATCTCGATGTGATGTTATTGTTCACCTATCTGTGTTATGCAATTTCAGTTACAAATATCTGTATGGAACGTGTTTCAGCTTGTTTCTCAACTGTGGTTCCTTTTCTAAAATAAAATATTTGAAAAAAAAAAAAAATGAAAGCCCAGAGCTGCCAAATAGACAGCTTTCTCTTGACCCTGGAGCAGGAACTCTACCCATTCAAAGGATCTAAGGGATGTGTTGGAGGCGTAGTGAAGAGTATTTTATTATGTTCATCAGACACACCCTTGATGCTAACTATTCTAAGTACATCTATAGCGCCCTTTGACAAGTTTCACAAACAGACAACTAGCATATAATAATTAGCAAAATGAAATGATGATTTATTAGATACCACATATGATATTGATGTTATGTATATTTCATCTTAGGAAGTGTAATGTGTCCTATAAGCCTTCTGGACCTTGTAAATTAGGTATGTTTGGTGTTTATCCGAATGGCATCTTATACATTAGTGAAACCACTTTTTATGAAGGTAACTCTATTACAACAGGAATTATGAAACATGTTTACATTTGAGAGCTTGTGATGTATGAAAATTGAGTTTTAGGTAAAAAACAAGACCCACAGATGTGCATCGCTTTCTAAACTGTTTATGACAGAGCCATTTACATTAGTGTCTCATTAGGAGCTATTTGAGGACTCTTTCTTCTCTGGCCTGTGTCACCTTCTCTGGCTGTTCAGCACAGACACAAGATTTAAATCTGACTGTTTTTATTCAGCACCACTTCTCTATTCTCGCCACACAGTTTGGGATTTGTCGGACCTTACTTTCGACTCAATCTCCTCTTCTATTCAGCTGATATTTGGAGGTGATGCACAAATAGTCCATTTTCCTGCTAGGAAAGGGAAACTGACAATATACTGTCATATTTGGTAACTTATTGAAAAAATACAACAATGTGTGTATTACATTTTTTATCTATAAGGCAAACTGGGAAGAAAATATTTCCCAGCTGCAATGGAGTTGTTTAAGGACATGCAACGTTTCAATGTCTGCCTAATCTATTTCATTATAGAACTTTTCTTTTTCTAATGACTGGTTATTAAGTATTTTTTAGACCTTTCTTTGTAGTTAAAGAAAGCCTCAATGTTATCTTGGGAATCCTCCTCTTATGGTTTGCAGTGATTCCATAGACTAAATACAAGCATAGCAACAGAAGATCATCGATGTGAATTTATATTGTCATTGACAAGTCTTGGCACCATTTTCACCTAAAGGAAAGATTATTGCAGGCTTCGTGAGCAGCAAATTGGATGGATGGATACAAAGCTGAAATTTTACGCATGCGTTCGAGACCTCTATAAGGGTATGAAATATAAAGGTCAGAAGCACCTTCAAGTCTGTCACCATGCACCCAGGACTTTTATATAGATCCTAGTCTCCGTGAATATGTCATGCTAATGTTCAAGTGTAACACCTGACTGCACATGTAGTCAGTGAAGTAGATGAGGCCCTTGCTGTTCTGTTTAGCGAACTAGAGAGAGAAACACTTTTTCTCTGCCATTGCTGACCTCCTTTTTCAAATGTTGGTTGCCTGGACTTCTCTGGTTTTAGTGCATTTTATTCCACTGACCAAGAGCAAGTATACAGCAAGTACAATAAAAACCTGAGCTCACCACTAGTTCAAGGTCAGTGATTCAAAGCACTACAGTCAGAGCATCAGCATGACAGCCAGGCATCTAGCATTTTTTTTAGAATATGGTTAGCAAAGGCACCTTAAATATTCATTTCATTACAGATTTACTTTAGCTCACATATGATGTGAAATCCACTTACCTTTTACAGCATCTCTTTTTTCCAATTTAGTTTGAAGCAAAGTGAAAGTGTTGGACAAAGTGACAAATCAGATTCAGGCTCTTTCTTCCTATTTGCTCCTCTTAAAAAATCAAGTATATGGTAGACTGGTGTGGTAACACTGCTCCTTTTTTTTTTTACCAAATAGGCCCCAACAGTCTAATGCTACAAACTATTTACAAAGAAGTACTAGTACTTGGGATACAATAGAGGGTGTTTTTTTGCATCAATTAAACACATATTAATTAATTTTATTTATTAATTAATTAATCAATTTTGTTAAATAATTAAATAATTGACATGTGTTTATGAAAAAAATATATATTTTTGCTGCATTTCAAATTGTGGTAATCCAGGTCTTAATAAAATGTGTTTCCCTTGAATGTGAGTCATCCACGTAACAAGAAATGCGTTTCTTATATTTTCAGCCTGAATAAAAATATCAACACAGCTTGGTTCTATGCTCAGGCTTGTTTATTTACGTCCTTGCAGTAACCCGTGTAGTGACCTGAATAAAGAGGGTCTGTATGAACTGTGTTTGATGCCAGCCGAGACTCCGCTGCTCATGCAGGCTGTGTTGTTAGACAGTGTAATCTCAATGTGGATGGCTTCTTTCCTAGAGCGGCTCACAGATAAACACATTGAGATTAGCAGACCAATTGGATAATGATGTCAAAGGGGAATGCTGACCTTCTGCAAACGGAGATGAGGGGCACGCTGCCCATAGTCTATGTTATTGTTAATAAACGAAATGTGCTTTACTGTTTAATTGTTACTGTTCTAAATATATTTCCAGATTACTAAGCTGCACATGCACAGCTGTGTGATCTTTTATTATATAATAGTGTAACATCTGCATGTCCTTTATACTTGCATGTGGTTATCATAATTTTTTTCTACATAACAAGCTCTTCTGCCTCTGTTTCAAAATGCCCAACATAATGTTATTGATATTCATTTTTAGTGCAGACAAATGAAGCACATACTTAGATTTTTTGCTTTATGAAAGATTTATAATATATACTAGATCATCCACTTTAATGACTATGCACACTCAGTTCTAAACTCAAACATTCAAACCGCAGAGCTTCCTCAGAATCATTGGTAAAGGAGGATGATTTTCCTCAAAAATAGTTGTCATAACACCCACTTCCTTCGGTTTACATTCCATTTTAGAAATAGAAAACCTAGTCATGGCAGATGTTCAAAAAATATACCATTTCTACAAATTACCAATTTTCATGGAGTCAGCTGTAGTATAGAAAGTCCATCCTTAATAGAGAGGATTCTGAAGGAGCCAAGTGTAATATAGAAAGTCCATCCTTGACTCAAGGCAATCCAAAAGGAACCAAATGTAAATTTAAAACACCTATCTCTGACACTGAGACTTCCCAAGGACTGAAGTGTAATATAGAAACTCTATCCTGACAGAGAGGATTCCCAAGCAGCCAGAGAAAGCCTATCCCTGACAAAGAGGTTTCCCAAGGAGCCGAATGTAATATAGAACAACCATCTCCAACAAAGAGGATTCCCATGGAACCAAGTGTAATATAGAAAGCATTTCCCTGACACAGAGGATTCCCAATGAGCCATGCGTCATATAGAAAGTCTGTCTCTGACATAGAGAATTCTTAAAGAGCCAAGTGTCTTATAGAAAGCCCATCTCTTACACAACCGATTCCCAAAGTGCTAAGTGTCTTCTAGAAAGCCTATCCCTGGCAAAGAGGATTTCCAAGGAGCCATGCATCATAAAGAAAGCCTATCTCTGGCACAGAGGATTCCCAAAGAGCCAGGTGTTTTATAGAAAACCCATCCCTGACACAGCAGATTTCCAAAAAGGCCAAGTATAATATAGAAATCAGTGTTGCAGGCCATCAGTGTTGCAGGCCATTTGCAAGTAGCTATGTGAAATAAAGAAAGCCCATCACTGACACAGATGATTTCCAATAGGCTAAGTATAATATGTTACCCTCCAGGCCATTGTAATATGCATATCCAAGCTACTTATGGCCAGCATAGCATTCCTGGTTCTTATTTTTGTGGTCAAAGCAAGTGGGCTTTGACAGGCATGGAAAGGAGACCGGGTCAGTTGACAGAGCAAAATGATTTGTACGGCAGCTACGTTGAATGGGACTTTTGAAGTTAATGGTATCAGCTTTGGTTTAGCAAAAATAGCTTCAAAAATGCATAAATGCTTATTAAGTGGTCCCATTCTGCTGTGACTTACATCTACTTAATAAAATAAACTTAGACCTTTCATATTCTGTAACATTCGTAGAAAATAATTACGCCTGATTGGAAGAGATAAGATACCAGGTTGCAATACTGGAAGAAAACTCAGAATTTTTGATGCTAGTTATAATAGGTGTTTAGGCAGTAGGGTCCACTCTAAATAAAACACTGGAAATTTTGTTTTTGTACAATAGCTGGCCTGGCATATCATACGTTCATTGAATAATGCTAAAACCACCATCTCCTGCATGAACCATCAAGTATTTATCAAATAAATACTCTCAGCGTAAGAAGACTAGACATTGTTGATCCCTAGAGCTTCCTTACTCAACCATATGGGATACACTGTATTTGTCCTTGTCATGACTGATGAGAGCGGCGGAATATTTAATTATAGTGAATGATTGCACACAATCCTTTGGGAAGAAGTTCTTGTTCTGTGATTCTTCCTTGTTCGTGTGCATATTTTTTCATGTTGTAGCAATGTAATCACAACATTCATTTGAGTACAAAGTTAAATATTTATAAAGACGCAGTACACATAAAATGATAATGCTGTATTGATGCAGTTGGCACTGTTTGAGTCTATGAAAAAGAGACCATTAGAATAGTCCGTTAATAATTCTGCATCGGTAAACTATTGTATAAGAACAAACACATAAATCAATGCACACAGTATCCAAAGTACTAGGATTGTATGAGGGAAATATCAAGGAGCGTTAAGGAAATCTAGTTATAGGTGCTCACTATGACATATATAATATGTAACATGCACATTCTATCACTTAATATAGAAATAAGTTGAGAAGTGGCTTGAAGACACAAGGATAAAATGTTTGCATGCTTCCTAGTCTCACTCTAGCTGGAGGGATCCAATGTGTCCCGAGGACCATGGTGGATTTGCTGGTAACTTGAATGGCCAGTTCAAGCCTCAAGGTAAGTTTCCTGTGCTGTCCAATTTTATGAGACAAGATACACTTATGATGTTGTAGGCTACTGATAGACATGAAGCTGATTTGATTTGTCAGGGTCATGGGGACCTAGAGGGGTAATGGTATTAAAAGAACTCACATTGTGATATTAGAAGATGTTCTTAGAAATACTATTTCAGTTTCATGCTCACAAAAAAGAAAACACCTTCACTTTTGCTCATGGCTACTCGCTGCTTGGTTTTGGTTAGCCAGCCAGGAACCACAGTGCAATAAAGATCATACATGAAAGTAAATACACAACAATCAACATATTTTTTGTTACTTAAAAAAATAATTTACATAACGAAAAAAAAAAGTTTTCTTGCTTCGCCAGCTCGGCCAAACAATACAAAATTAGCCTATTTTTAATAAACTTGTAAGAATTGAATACTTAGACTCAGTTCACACTATGGCGATCCGACTTAGGGGGCGACCTGTGAAGTCGCGTGCACCGCGACTTCGGCACGACTTGCACGGACTTCAGAAAATGAATGTCTATGCAAGTCACTCCAGGTCGCCCCGAAGTAGTACAGGACCCTTTTTCTAAGTCGGATCGACTTGTTTCACTCCTATTAGGACCGTTCCTGTACTACACTATGGGACGCGATGGTGCGTGACTTGTCAGGCTGACCAAGTCGCCTGAGAAGTCGGACTAGTGTGAATGGAGACTTAATTTTCAATTGCAGATAAGAAGATAAATATTTATCTGATAACTGCAGTTTCTCGGAAATACTCATAATTCTCATGTAAATGCCCAAAGTACCTGTTGGTAACTTTGACAGTTATATCATGCTTGCTAAGATTTGCTGAAGATCATTTTTCTAACCCAACATAAAGGGGTATACAGTATACGTTTATGAAAAAAAATCTGCTGAATAAATGTCAAAAGCATTTGCCTAGCCATCACAAATTCTGACATTATTTTTCTTAATACCTTTATTTCTTAAGATTGTCAGCTCCATCTAGAGGCCATAATGCAGTATTTTCCATAAAATACCTCAATCAGGAAAATACTGTAATATGATCACTAGATGGAGCTGAGGATCATATTACGCAAAAAAATAAAAAAAGTGAGTTTGTGATGGCTGGGAGAATGCATGTAAAATTTGTCCTTTTTTTTTTTTTTTTTTATAAATAGTTCAGCCCAAATTTTTTTTTTTAATTTAGGATAGAGGAGAAAGGTTAAAACCCCTGTCAGTTTATTTGTTGCTATTTGTGCCCAATAGGAGAGACACCCCAGGAAATGAGAAGACGTTTCTTCAAAGTAAATTCCCCTCTTAGACAGTTTCCCCAATGGCAGATTTACCTTCTGGTTAAGGTCTTGTTCTGGTAACAGTTCTAAAATTTTGGATTTCCCATCACTTTCTGTTTTAGTGATGGTGGTCACCAGGACAAAAAGGGGTAAATAAATGTGACTCTACTGAACCAGGACAAAGGCAGCAATAAAAACCTACTCTACCTTCTCTACTTTAGTCCAAAACTAAAAATGTTCCATTAGCTTTCTTGGGCACCAGTCAGTCACATATGGACTTTTACCGTAGGCCATCCAGAACAAGGGGTCACAAATATATTTTAAAGTCATTTTTAAGGTAAAAATGGATTGATGAGTGAGTCGTGAATCAATGAACTCTCAATCCAGTATTCAAGGATGCACATTCCTTTTGAAATTATTTTTCAAGTTATAAAAGCTGTGTAATTTTGATTGAAACTGTCTTTCTCTCACCTTATCAGTTCTTTCCCACTGCTCCATTCTCCTGCAGGAGTGCTAAGTATAAACCACGTGATAGCTTGATTTGTGTCAGAGCTTACACAGGTTAATGACCTTCTCTATTCCTTTGTTGTGCATTGGAAGAGAGGGTCAATTGTTCCCCATCTCCGGAATTACCGGATGTTCCTCAGCACTCCTGCAGTGGGGAACTGAGGAAAAAATGTACGTGGGATTCCCTTAAATTTTTGAAGCAGTGTTATTTATAACAGTCCTTATGGTTAAAGTATTATGGGTAGATTTACTAAAGCTGGAGAGTGCAAAATCTGGTACAATTGTGCATGCTAGCCAATCAACCTATAACTTCAGCTCGTTGAATTAAGCTTTAAAAAAAACAACCTGAAAACTGTTTCTATGAAGAGCTGCACCATATTTTGCACTCTCCAGTTTTAGTAAATCAACCCCTTATTGTCAAGTGTTTATAAAGCATTACATACAGTAAATGTGAAAATGGAACCAAAAAATACTACACTGTTTCTAAGAGTGCATTACATTTGGTCCTTGCTCCTAAATGTTTTCCTGTCCGTGGGCACTATGCCCAGACTATTCTCCTTGATATCCTGTTTTGGTAATAACAGATGTTTTTTAAATCACATCCTAGTAAGATACTAGTGAATGAGACATAGGTAGGAGGATAAGTTATTAGATGCTTGAGTACACACCAGTAAAGCCATATCTATTTGTATGTAATAGCTGTGTACATACCTGTATTCTACACTGTCCTTGCATTGCAAGATCACGATTATAGATATATAAGACTATTTATTTAATATAGTTGAAAATCCAGGAAGCAGATTCTATTCTATTATTGCACAAATCCTCTAGGAGTTAAAAATCACATGATGTGAGCTGTCTCATGCACACACAAGTTTGTTCTTCTGAGCATCCTGAAGGCTTCTTCAAGCTGTGTGACAGTTAGAAGTAAGCCCCTTATGGTTGTCCCATACATTGATTATCACATTTCTGGGAGTGGGATGGCACACTATGAGTCAGAGCAGCGGGATCAAGCAGGAAGAATGACCTGTGCTGTATTCCACAACAAGAATACTGACATGGCATTGACATGGTGCCTCCAAGGGACATTATGGCTAATGTGGGCACTGCCCTTTCAAGTCCAAATATTAGTGGAGTGATTGAGGCACAGCTTCACCAAAATGGCGCAGTCAAGTGGGTAACATGGGCATTTTTTCACAAGTCAGCGGGACATCATACGGACAAACTCTGTCAATAAAAAAAAAAAAGGAAATAATTAAAAAGTAAATGCAAACAGCACATTATTTTTCTTTATAGTCAAAATGTATGACTGTAAAGAAAGACAGATGGCAACTAGACACCACCTTACCACAAGAATGTTATAGATTGGAGTGATAAACATTATTTATTACATTGCTTTTGCTAATCTATACAGCCTCACACATCGAAGTGGAGCAAATAATTCTTTAATGTTGCACTACTATGCATATTGACATTTACATTCCTTATCTTTGCACTTTCTTTAAAAACAATAAAAGGACTGAAATTTCAATTATGTATCATCATATTAATGCAATAAGATATTTCTTCATTCCCAGGCCTAAATGAGGTTCTTTCAGATGGGATCCTTTCATTTTTCCCTTTTGGAAAACATATCACTGGTCATTATTCGCCAAGGCACTTTCAAAGTAGATTATTTTATTGGCCAGCCTAGTCTAAGTCTAGAACAGTGTATCCTGATATAAGATATACTAACCTTCAAAATCCACTTGTCCATCCCCATTTAAATCAACATCGCGTATGATATCCTCAATGTCTCTGTGACCAACTTGTTGTCCCAGAAGCTTTTTCATTGCCTCGCGTAGTTCACTTGTACTAATCTCTCCATCTCCATTGGTATCAAACTAAAAAGATGAATGAGATATTTAAACAACTGGTAAAATTAATCATTGTAAATAAGGATGGGTTTACACAATAGGGCTTTTAAGGCTTCCCTCACCTCTTTGAAGGCATCTCGAAGTTCCTTTACGCCAATCATATCAGCTGTCTCTGCTAGAAGCTTAGGACCCATTAACTCCACAAAGTCATCAAAGTCAACATGTCCTCCAACTGTAAATATGAAAAAGGATAGGAAAAATGGGAAAATAAGTTCCGTCTTGCAAACACTGATTCATTGAATTTATAATTCAGTTCTTCAGCCCCTAACTTATGTTTCTAAAATTTGATTAACCTTTTTCATATTCCAAGTCATGATAAAAATGTGAGGTCAGTTTGCTATGAGTGAGTAATGAGACATTCCTACTGCAAATTAGGAAGTTTACAATAAGAGAGGGACATGACTCACGGTTCATATTGATTTGCTGAGACAGTTCTATTAACTCCATCTCGGTTGGCATGTATCCCATGGTCCTCATGCAATCCCCTAGGTCCTTACAGCTGATATATCCATCCTTGTCTTTGTCAAACTCTTTGAAGGCTTCTCTGAGCTCTGTGGACAACAATATAGGGATTAAAGTTACACAGACTTTTTTTGAGACTGAACAAAAAATGATAACAAAATATATAACATGTGAGGCCAAATAGTCATTTTTATTTTGATAATGAAAATTGCCAGGAGTGTTATGCAGGAAGTTAGTTGGAACATGTTTAATATTTATGACTTGAATAGATCTACAAACTTGGAATCATCTTGCCCTGTCAACTAGATTGTACCATTTGTGTATATGGTGGCTGTTTATCCATCATCCTGTATATTTTAGAACTCCAACACCAATCTGCGTCTGCAAATCTTTATTTATCGTAATATATAAGTAGATATTTCCCTTTACAGTATTCACAATAATACATGTTTTTACATTTAGTATGTCCATATTAAATTTATCCACAGTGTATTCCATACCACTCAAGCTGTTTACAAATCAGAGCTTCTCAGAGCACTGGCAACTGTGCTTTTCTTTGTTGTTGAATATAAACGAAAAATTAATTGTTGAAAAATGAATATATTCAACCTGTACTCCAAAACACCGTGGGAATAGAGGGGAAGATGACTCACTGATAATAAGTGATGCTCTTCACCTCTAAATGACTATTGCATTACCAGGACCTGCCACAACTTTCTTTTAAATTAGATAAATGGATGTTGTGCACATAAGGTACTATTGTATCGTTTTCGAGTTTAGCTAAAGTGCACTGTAAGTTTCTCCTGGACAACTGGTAATATGTCTGCACTGAAGACACATACACAAACTAAATGAAAGGCAAGTTTATTAAATTGTTACTTAACCCAGGACCCTGCATTCACTATATCTGGTCTTCCACAATACACAGAACATGGAAGTGCAATTATTTTAGTAAATATATACTGCTATATACCTTTTCTCATCAGCGGTATGTAGCAGTCTTATGACTTCTATCAGTGCCTGGCTGAACACTGGTTAAAGCTTGTAGGAGGAGTTTTCATTCTCCTCTGACTGTCCTATAAAGCTACATGACCCCTGGCCCTCTGTCTGTACAGTGCTGTTTGGCCCTGTGCTGATCACATGCACCCTCCCCAAAAAAATGTATACAATACACACCAAACTGAGAATGTGCATAGTGCCTCCAAGGCTCTGTACTATCAGGAGATGGATTGGGGACTGTGGAAGAAGTGGGGATCAGAGAAGATAGGATCAAACAGTCTTTTTACACAATGGGGAGGACTAACCCCTTAGGTTCCACAGTGAGTATAACAAGCATGCTTTACTGCATATGCAAACTGATTTTACTGTTGCGGGTTTAGTAACACTTTAGGGTACATTTGAAAAACCAAATTCACAAAAAAATGAAAGTGAGCACAGCAATTGTTGGGAATTATCAAAAATGATACGAAGCACACAGACATTAAGTACAGAGACATACAATTATATCAGAGAAAGTAAACAAACTAACTGGGCAGCAAGGAACAAACTAACTACAGCAGTCAATTATGTAGAGGATATTTCAAGCAAAAGTGGGTTACTGGACTGGGGAACATGACACAGGTGGGACAGACAACTAGGACGGTGGACTGCAGGATAGAGGAATTAAGGGTACAAGAAGCAGGAAACCAGAGTACAAACTAAAACATGTAACAGACAATCTAGTGGAATGATGAGACTGCTGACTGGGAGAGAGGTAGACATATAAAGCTTTCTTACAGTCATATGTAGGTGGTGGTTAATGAAGGGGTAAGAGCCAGAGGAGACCGATTAATAAGTAATAGGACCGATTCTGATTTCCTCTCTCAACTAAAATGAGACCTGCTGGATCCTTACAGACAGACATTTTTCAACGTGTTTTTATTTGGTAATGATTGGTCATATAGTTTGCTTTTTTGCACCATGTATATTTAGCCCAGCATTAGTTCACCAACAAACCACCCCTATCTTTTGCCTTGAGATTTTCTTTTCTGTTAGTTTACTGTTGTTAGACTGCCCTGGGATAGAAGCAGCAGAACAAACCCTGAGGGGCTGGGAGCACTGGTTGGGGGCAAGCATACAGCTTGTTTTGCTGTAGCAGGGCCCAAAAGAACAAAATGTACTTATCTTGATGGTATTGGGAAGCTCAGCTGATCAGAAGGTAGGAGAACCTTTATTTCATTCCTGATTACAGTATGTTCCTTATTATTTCATTCACTGAATTGGCTCTACCAGTGGTGGTAATATTACAGGAAGTGATGCCAATGGTGCTGGCAATTGAACAGTGGATGATGTGGTGGCAGGGAACAGAGACAAAATGGGAAGCTGTGGTTACAGGTAAATCATGCTGTACTCGCCCTATGGAGGCCAGATAAACAGGTTAGCAAAGAGGTATGAACATATGTGCAGAGCGAATGATATGCCTTAAGGCGTGTGTCAGGGGGTCTGTTTTTTTACACAGTGATCATTGATAATCAAGTTCTCTCATTGATAAAGTATGCCTGGGAAGTAGTAATGGGGAAAATAAGGAACTGAAAGGGGAAGAAAATAGGATATCTTCATCCCCTTATAAAATGTAGGACTTTGAAGGCATCCATTGACTGATCTCAAGAAGAATGTACACTTTGAAAAAGTATATGTCTCTGCCATGCGCTCCGTCCGGTTCACAAGCATGGTTGGTGGTATCAGCAGTGAGCTCTCCGCTGATACTACCAACCATGCTTGTGTGTCGGAGTGCCGGACAGAGATATACTTTTTCTAAGTGTACATTCTTCTTGAGATCAGTCAATGGATGCCTTCAAAGTCCTACTTTTTATAAGTGGATGAAGATATCCTATTTTATTTCCCCTTTCAGCTCGTTATTATCTACTTATTGGGATGTGGCATCACTTTACCGAGATCATGTCTCAGACTTCTGTACTCAAAATAATGGGGAAAATATCACTTAAGTTTAACCACTTGCCGACCGCCGCACGACTATCTACGTGGGCGGTCAGCCCCTCACAGGCAAAGTGACGTAGGTCTACGTCGCTCGCCTGTGAGGGTTTAGGGAGCGAGCGCGCGCCGCCGGAGGCGCGCTCCCGCTCCCGCGTGGTCACGGACCCCCCCGCGCGCGTGACCGGCGGACCCGATCGCCGCCGGCCACTCTGCGATCGGCGGGGGAGAGGGAGATAGTCAGGCAGCTTGTGTAAACAAGCTGCCTGTCATTCTCCTCTCTGTATGAGAGCTGATCACATGGATCTACTATGTAGATCCATTGATCACTCTGCATACAGTTGAAGCCACAGCCAATCACAGTTAGAATCACGCCCCTAGGGACACACACAGCCCCTCCCTCTCAAATAAAGTTAACCCCTTCACTACCAGTGCATTTTTACAGTAACAGTGCATATGTATAGCACTGATTACTGTAGAAATGTCACTGGTAACCCCAAAAGTGTCAAAAATGTCAGTCAAGGGTCCGATCTGTCCGCCGCAATGTCGCAGTACCGCAAAAAAAATCGCAGATCGCCGCCATTACGCGTTAAAAAAAAAAACAACAAAAATGACAAAAATCTTTCCCTTTGTTAGTAAACGCAATAACTTTTGCGCAAACCAATCAAAATACGCTTTTTGCGATTTTTTTTACCAAACATAGGTAGCATAAAACAAATTGGCCGAAAATATTAAAAAATTTTGATTTTTACATTTTTTTTTTGGGGAATTTCATATAAAAAAAAGGGAAAAATATTGCTATTTTTGCAAAATTTACGCTCTTTTTTTGTTTATAGCGCGTGATCAAAAAATCGCACAGGTGATCAAATACCACCAAAAGAAAGCTCTGTTTGTGGGAAAAAAAGGACGCCAAATTCGTTTCGGTACAGCGTCGCACGACCGCGCAATTGTCCGTTAAAGTCACGCAGTGCCGAATCGCAAAATGCCCTCTGGTCGTTTAGCAGCCAAATCCTCCGGGGCTTAAGTGGTTAAGGGATGTAATCGATATTACTGTGTTTTACACATATGGTCAAAGGTTTGTGTAAAGATATATTATTACATTCATTCCCCTTTATTCATAGACCATAAAACATATTATATTATCTACTATATTATATTGTTTTATTTTTGCATACAAATGTTGTTTACCTTCTATTTCCTCTGGACGCAGCTCTCTGTCCTATAACAGAACATATTGAAACACAGATTAGAGAAAGAAGAGAGCATTGCAGTTGGTGAATGAACAGGATTAAATGGCTGAACTACAATAATCTGTACAATAATCATGCACAAATGTCTGTGGGGTACAAGGGAAAGGTCTGTGATTGCTGAGCCTTAAATGTTTTCTGTGATTTTAATCATATGTAGGTTGTACTTTGTACTAACTTGTCACCTCATTAGGTTTGCAATAAGGAAAGCATAATTATCCATGCATGCATAGCCTTCCGACATAAAAGCATGCAAAAGCAATTACACTCAACGTAAGTATGATGTCAACAACTGTATTATTTAAAAAATATTCATATTATACATGGAATAATGTAAGCCCTACAGTAAATTATAAGGATGCTACGATTCACACACAAGTTCACAGGCAATGTGAATGCACAAAGCCTCTGGCTGAGTTTATTATAAAGATCACTGGACTCCATGCTGAATCCTAAAATGCTGAATGAATTATTCAAGGGGACATGTTTTTCCTATGATACGACAAAACTCAGACGTTGACTGCTTCCGCACACTTTCAGATGGCAGGCTTACTATACAGCTATTACTTGCATAAAGTGCCATTGGCACGTAAGGAGAACCAGTCACAATTGGGATCATGGAAAAATCTGAACATTCCATCCTACATTATCACAAAAGTGCCTTTCTGCCAACTGCCTGTTTTTACACTGCTACATATGCAGTCTCCTGAGTGTACATAACATCTTCACACAACAGTAGCTGATGAATGTAGACAATTATAAGGCTCTGTGTTTAATACTGCTATGCATACTTAGGAGCTGGGGGAGAGTGCGTACTATCAAGTTCAAGCTTTTGACATGGAGCAAATGTCAGACCACAGGAGGCCTCCTATCTCTGGCTCTTGACTCCAAGACTCTTCTTCTGACATACTGTACTAGGCAATGCTAAAAAAAAACCTTGGGAAATATAAATCTTTCATGGAGGTGCCTGAAAACTTATAACAAATTAAGACTGAATTCTTGTATAACCCACAGCTGACTGATTTTCTGTAAAGTCCAAAGTATATGCAGGTTATTAATATTGCCCCTGCTTATTGAACATAATTACGTAATAAATAATTATAGTCAAAGTGATATTTTCCCTCTTCATTATCCTGGACATGAGGAAAAGAAAGTTGGTGCCTGAATGGCACTAGTCTTTGTCATTTCCATTGCGTGGGTAGTGCCACAAGTGTATTCTGCAGAATCACACCATATGCTATGGCCCGGGGCATACAGTACAGAGGGTTATGGTCATGTCTTAGGCCTCACTCACACTGCATCTCAAAGAAGCTGCTTCTTTGAGAGATTGAGCTTATTTTTTCTCTGCCTGTTAAAGTAATACTAAAGTCTCTTTTTTTTTTAGTTAAAAATAACAAACATGTTATACTTACCTGCTCTGTGCAGTGGCTTTTGTACAGAGTAGCCATTGATCCTCCTCTTCTCGGGTTCCTCTTTAGTTCTCCTGGCCCCTCCCTCCTGTTGAGTGCCTCCATAGCAAGTAGCTTGCTATGGGGGTACCTGAGCCGAGCCGCAGCTCCCTGTGTCCATTCAGACATGGAGCCACAGCCCAGTCCCGCCCCCATTTTTTTCCTCATTGGCTGACTGACTTTGATTGACAGCAGCGGGAGCCAATGGCACCTCACTGCTGTCTCAGCCAATGAGGAGGGGAGTCCAGGGCTGGATCTAGATGGACCTCAGGTAAGTATTAGGGGAGCTACTGCACACAGAATGCATTAAGATAAAAAAAAACTTTCTGCCTTTACAACCAATTTAACTCCCCTCCATGTTAGTTTATGTGTATATGCACACTAAAGGTGGTTTAAGTAGTTTAGTGGCAGGAGAGTTTAATGGCAGGAAAAAAAAAAAAAAAAAACATCACTTGTACATTTTGGAGAGGAGGTTTGAGCACAAAAAATGCTCAAAAGCTCCAGAATTACGGGCAATAGAATGCATTATTGCCAGACATGGGAACACCCATGCAAAACATGGCTTTTTACCAAGTTTTTGCTCCTGCTAAACTCCTGTAGGAGAAATAAACATCAAGAGCATAGATTGTGCATGAGGCCTTACAATGCAAAGGTGTAAACTGAGTGCTGCTGCTTCCCGCTGGGAAAGAAGTGAGCTGACAGAAAGGAGCGTTCCTAAATCTGCCATGGTAGGAAATCCACCTGACACTCTCAAATCTCTCCCCGCTGACAGAGAAGGACGGTTGGCTGATGTAAACACAGCCGTCCGTCCTTCTCCCTCGGATGGTAATAGAGCCCATGTGATCCTGCTAGATAGGATCACATGTCTCTGTGTTCATCTCACAAGCCTAACCCCCCCCCCCACACACAGTTAGAATCACTCCCCTAGGCTTACATTTAACCCCTTGATCACCAACAATGTTAACAACTTCCCTGCCAGTGTCATTATTATAGTAACAGTGCATACTTTTAGCACTGATTACTGTAGTAAGGTCACTGGTACCCCAAAAAGTGTCAAAGATGTCAGTTAGGGGTCCAATCTGTCCGCCGTAGTTAGTAAACGTGATAACTTTTGCGCAAACCAATCAAAATACGCTTATTGCTATTTTTTTTACTAAAAATATGTAGCAGAAAACAAATTGGCCTAAAATGTTAAAAAAATTAGATTTTTAAATTTTTTTTGGGAATGTTATATAGCAGAATGTGAGAAATATTGTTTTTTTTTTTTTTTTGCAAAATTATCGCTATTTTTTTGTTTATAGCGCAAAAAATAAAAATTGCACAGGTGATCAAATACCACCCAAAGAAAGTTCTATTTGTAGGGAAAAAAGGATGTCAATTTTATTTAGGTACAGCGTCGCACGACCGGCGCAATTATCCGTTAATGCAGTGCCAAATCGCAAAATAGGGCCTGGTCATTAAGGGGGAAAATCCTACGGTCTTAAAGTGGTTAAGCCACCTGTGAATTTGGATTTTGGCCTGAATTGACATATTTTGAAACATTTTTTCATTATTTTTTGTAACGTTTGGTCTTTGTGCCTATATATAATATCCTATACATTATAATGAAACCTCAGAGTGCTCTTCATATGTCAAAACTCAGAAAAAACTCTTGAAAATTCTGAACCCCTGACAAAGTCATGATGATGAAACACGTTGGGAGGAGTGGCCAGGTGAATGCACCCGAGAATTAGGGTCAGAGTGGTGAAGGACATAGGTTTAGACCAGTGTTTGCTCATCCGATGTCTAACTACAATTTATCCTCTATATGTTGGTGAAGAGCGATGTATGAGTGTTTTCATCTTTATACTACACTACAGTACATTCCTGTTTGATTTTTATTGGAGCTTATTACATTAAAGTCTGTGAAGGAGTCACTGTAGCTGACAGAGTTTCAATAACACAAGCGCTGTAAGACCTTTTTTTTTTTTACTCAAAGGTCATTTTGATTTGGTGAGTCATTTTGTGCTCACTGGGTGGATCTGAGCACATTGTTCATGGCAAATGTATATGCATAGCTCCCAAACCTCCAAATCAGGGACTGTACCTCTTTTGGAACAAAGTCTATCTTTCTCTCTCTCCTTCTCATTACATACCTTTTGCTATTAGGTATCCCTCTTTCCCAATTCGGAAAGTTGGGAGCTATGTATATGGCAGAATGAACGCATGGATTGAGGAAGCACAGACTTTATTAAGAAGAAAAGAAAACTATTAATTGATTTTTTTATGTTTTGTTTGTTTTGCAGTTGTTTTACTTTGATACATTTTATGGATTACATGGTTCTATCACACATGCTTTCGTTTATTGGATGTTATATGTCTATTTACATCAGTGTATATACTAGAGTGAGAAATATATACATATATATATATATATATATATATATATATATATATAAATATTTTGCAACATTTTTCACATAATCAATGTATTTGTTTAGAGATTTTTTTGGTGCTCTGAGGTTTCATTATAATACATTTTGAAGTAGTATACACATTTTTCCCCCCGAGCAGCACTGTTGCCCCATATTCAATTAGACAATAAAGACAAGCACAGCAGTTTTTTTAATTACAACTTCCTATACATGCTCTGGTTAACTGGTCAAAGGATCCCAATGATCCTGTATCCTTACCTATTTGAAGCAGGTATTTACTTTATTAAACAATTCATAAAAACCTTGTATCCACTATCTGTGTAGGGTTAGTGTTGGTGAGCATCCTAAATAATGAACCGTATCTGTATTGTTTTTTAAGCAACTCATGGACAGATCATTTGTAAATAACACCTTTCCTCTTCATTTCTGTACTACTTTTGTGGGGAACTAGTAGCATGGGTCAGATACAGCCCTCATGTTATGGAGATACCACCTCATCTCACCTTAAGACTTTATCATAGCCTTGATGTGCTATTATATGGACTACCGTTTTTATGTAGTGCTAACAGCTTGCGCCACTTGTTCCATTTCTTGTCTGTTGTGTCTGACAAATGTATACAGGGAGAGAATTTTGAAAGCATTTGTTACCCCCAACATTTTATATTCCTGATATGTGCCTCCTGTACCATGTACTTGTATGAGAAGGGATCCAGTTCTCTTTATATTGCTTCCTTTATGTAAAATCCCTGGCACTCCTGCTTGATAGTCCCTCTGCTTTCCTGATAAAAACTGACCACATTGAGCAGTAGAACACACCGTAGTCAGTTCTCTAGATATACTGGAAACTCAGTGTGCTCTCCTCCAATTATCAGACTTGTCCTGACACCCCCCCCCCTTACTGCCCTTCACTGGGAAGCTCAGTGTACTACTGCTTCCCTTCCCTCCAGTTGTTATAGAGTTGAGAACAGAGGGATTACTTATAAAAAAAGGGAAAAAATGTATATATAATGTTTTTTTTATATATCTATTCAAAATGTTTTGCCTTTCATTTCTATTTTAAACTGAATAGGTTGTTTTACAAGGTGATCGTATACAATTGCTTTATATAAAAAAAAAAAAAAAAAAAAAGATTGGCAAATCTGATTTGTAAACTGTTCTTGACTTGCATTTTTATTTGTATAGCAAAATACAGCTTATAATTTTAGTTAGATTTTTTGATTAAAGTTATATACTGGTGTCTGTCTATAGACTGCAAAAAACAAGTTACATAACAGCTTTATTATATTTTTTATGAGTGCATCTAATCTAGAAAGAATATTTGTCAATCTTCATTTTTCTACTCCTTACATGTGATATTGTTATTTGCAGGTTGCTGCGGACTTTATTGTTTATTCATGAATAAAGTGATTTCAGTCATAATTGTACACTTGAAACAACAGGATTACTGTAGAATATACGTTAGCATCTTCACACTAAGATGACTTTACTGGGCTAGTTCACAGAGTGACAAGTGTGTATTTGTACAGTTACTAAGGGGCCCATTTAAGGGGCCCATTTAGATAAAGAATGGATACTGGTATCCTCTCTTTGTAATACTCCATAATGTTCACTACCCACAGGCTCCACACTGCTGCCTGCATTTTATGAATGAGCTGTAAAATGCAGGCTGAGGTGTGGAGTTTTCACTTTACAGCAGGTGGAGTCCTATGGCGTTTTCTCTGGTTAGAGGACAGTCGGTCAAAACATTTTGACAGGTCATGTGATTGGGCTCTCCTCCCAGCTTTTTTTTGTACTCTTTCATTTTAATAGTGTTGCACTCAAAATCCCAAAGCCAGCAGAGGACTATGCACATTTGCAAAGCTCGCTGCTGTGCCTCAAAAATGTGCCATATTATTTCTTGAAGCAGTGGCATGGCCACAGTAAGACCATACCTTTTTAAATGTGCCTACAGAATATTTGGTCTAAAACTTTCATGAAGAAAGATGTGTGGTCTTTCTTTACAGAGCATTAAAAGTTTAGGCTGTACATTGCGTAATATGAACAAAAAACATTAGTTTAGATTTTGTGGCATAAGGGACGTAGTGTATACAGTTAAATTTGGCGATGTGGCTATAATAAAAAGTAATAGCATTAGGTTATATTGTCTTTTTTTTACTGTTGTTGCTGACTTCTGTAAAGAGTGCTTTGACATAGTAGTGGGAACAGCAAAAAGAGGAACTGGACAGAGAAATTTTGCAGCAGCAGATCTTTAAAGCAGGGAGCTGTAGGTGACAATTTATTTCAATGCTAGGTCTCTTAAAGGGCATGTATATATTTTTTTGCATATATTTTCTTCAATCAATTAATTATGTTCAAGACTGAAAAAAAAATGTTTAAAAATTCCTGGTAAAAAAATATATTGCATAATATTTCATATTTAATTCCTGCAGCCAGCTGATGTTGAGTGCAGGGCTAGTTTTAGGAAAGTTTCAGAAAGAGTTTACCGCTATGCTGCAAAAAAAATTGCAAACATGCAATTGAAACACTGAATGAGATGCATCCCTCCCTATGTCATAGTCCAGATGGTGCTCATTTGGATATTCTTTAAGCAGTAAAGTCAACATGATCAGAGATAGAACTAGACTTTCTAATTTGAAAGTCCAGTAAACTCTGTAAACAGAGAAATATGCTTGTTAAATAAAAGTTTTTACAAATTATTATAAATACAATTGGCCAACAATGTATAGTTTATGTTTAATAAATCACCATTCATAACGAAATCATGTCTGCATTTAAAAATGATTGCTGTTTTAATTATTCAGTGCATTTATAAAGTGTTCAGGAAGAAAACAAAAACTGATGATGTGTTACAATTGTTAGGCACAGTGGTTCAGCAGCATTATTCCCTAAAGCAGTAACATCCAGACAACAACAGTTAGCTAAGAACATTAAATGACAATGATTCAAGCAAGCAGTTTAGCTGTAGATGCAATCAAAGAGTACAACTGGTGTAGCACATCTTATGTCTATACTATTCTTTAATTATCTAAAAAAAGGATATTTATAGGACTTGATGGAAAGAGAAGCCAAGTTTTTTCTTTCATGTCATGAGAAATCTAAAGATATTGTTGCTACACCCCAAAATAACTTTAGTCTATGACTAATTGATAAGCATGATATATTATATGAAACAATGCATGACTAAGGTATTAAATATGGCTTGTACTGAAAAACTGCTATACCAATATCCCCACCCTTTGGTATAATACCTACATCACAACATATTGGAGTTAATTGGCTAATGCAGTTTTTAATAACCAAAAACATAAATCCCAAATTAATAATGATAAATAACATAACCTGAATATACAGTGCATAAAGAATGGAGCCACCAGGTCCTAATAGGCATCAAAACATAAGGACAGTATCTGCGTGCCACTTCTCAGGCCTCCAGCCACAAAACCACCAGCTCAGAGACAACTGGCATATACACATTCCACCACCAGGAAGCCGTACCTCAGACGGGTCCCTACACCGTACCATTTTGAGCCCATATGAACCTAAAAGGACCTTACACCCGCCAGTCTCCATTCCCGGCTTCTCACCACTTCAATTACCCAATACGGCATATCAACAACAATATACAGGGCGGGAGGGTGGGAAGATGTTCCCTGCTGGCTGCCCTCCAACTGAAGACCACCCCACCTAGATAGCACTCTACCTCCTCCCAAACTGCACCCTTACCCCCAATCCAATGAATCCTTTTTACCTATTTATATTACAGCTTCCACTTTCCTGACCCCCTCCTATACCGAAACCCCTTTAACCCCTGTCATGCCGGCCCTTTGTCTATTGTTTCACATATTTCACTCCGGGCCTTTCTGGAGTGAAATCCCAAATAAGCTAAAAAGCAGTCTATTGAGCATTTTTTAATACATATTTATTAAAATCACCGGAGACGTGAAAAGTAGATGTATGCATTCTTAATTTCTTAATTTCCCTATAGCATAACTCATTATTATGATCTCCCAAATAAATTATAAAGAGATTTACATAAATACGTATGTCATTTTCCTCTGTTCCTGTTAAGTGGAAAATCACCCAAACTTTGTAGTGTGAAAATGCAGGTCCCTCTAGGACTTTCAAACACAGGTCAACGCCAACAGAGCGTTATAAAGACTGCTGTATATTAAGGCAGGTACCAGAATTTAGCCTCATGCTTGCCTAGTGTAATTCTGTAAGGTAGAAATGATTATTACTTACTGTTACTGTTTAAAAAACCCTTAAACCAGAACACTATATAAACTAATGCATTCAGCAATAAGAAACAATTTCTACAACCTGCAATAAGGGACACAATGAAAATGGATGATGGGTCACATGGTTTATGATAACATTAAAATGTACAGGATGGGTCCAGTTACACAATAATGGGGGAGAGGGAAGGGACAAAACTCACGTACAGGCTGTCGATTCTCAGCGAATCCTTTTCGGAGAAATATACAGGCTGGGCCCAGCAGGTTGTGCATCACTGCGCAGTTTTGAGCCAAAAGCATTAGAGGCCCCTGAGCACCCTCTTCCCCAGACTGCGCCGATCTGAGACAGCTTCGCTCCTCCTGGTGCATCTTACAACATACAGAGTGTTACCAAAGGATACTGTAGGATCAATATTGAAAAAGGGCTTTCACCTGTCCTGTTACTTCTTCCTATATATGTGACCTATGGGTCACTAAGAGGCTTGCAGCCTCCCAGATCTTTTTTATTTTCAGTCTTTACCCCCAAATCTTCCCTAAGATCAGACCCTTTTCATATCACTTTTCTAGCTTCCCCAAAACAATATCTCTCTTTTTATCCTATCTCTCTCTGTGTACCTAGTAATTGGTAAAAGAACATTTTCCAGATTCTCTTTCCCTTGCCATCTCTTTTTCCCTCCTCCCCTGTATCTCCTCTCTATATAAGGAACTGTTTTAGTCTAGTACTGTCGGACCTTTCATTCCCACGCCTTTATAAGACATCATTCTCCTTACTGTTTGTATGCCTCCTTTGGGAATGCAAAACTTGGTTCATGGGTCATATAATACATTTAGGATTTCATCGCAGCCTTAAAAATAAATGGAAATAAAACCAAGCAGTTTTACAGACCACCCAAATAATATCCAGACAGAGTGAAATCTATGGCTATATGTATGCTATGGCTGAGAGAAGAGTCAAGAGAAATTCTGCAAGTGTAAAATAGACTCAACAGAGAGACCAACACTTGTCTTCGGTCATTCAGGGGATTAAATAAGACTCATTCAGATTTACATAGGTAAGGGTCTTTAAACATAAAATCTAAGCAAAATCACCCTCCCAGACAGGATTTATTTTATAGCTACCTTCTCCTTGTGTTTCTTTTCAAGCCATCAACCCCATCTCATCGTTCGCTATAGGTGCTACGCTATGGGGACACGTACCTTCTGTGAGAGGTTTCGAAGAGGAGACTTGACACAATTCCCCATACCACCCAGAACAGAGGATGAGCTTTCCCGAGGGAAGAGAGATAGAGAGGGCAGCAGCCAGCGAGGCATCCCGCACAGTGAGCGCCTCTGAGCCTGGGGGGCAGTCAGCGGCGTCCCACAGATTAGACCCTTTGAGCCGCAGATTGTTTCTCTGATAGAGCCTCTGATTACAGCAGATAAACTGCAGCAGAAACTATTCCCTGATGAGCTCAGAGAATCCGGCTAATTTGGAGCTGGTCCCCTTCCCCCATGAGCCTTACAGCTTTTCAATGACATGATGTGGGACAGATCAGCTGGAGGCATACACAGCATTCATGACACTGACGTCGACTCAGAACAGCACCAGGAATATTCTGATTTTGGGATATAGTTGGAATTTATTTATTTTTTTATTAACTACATTGTTGTCAGTGGGCAGTGATGTCATGAAATGGTTAACAAGCTTTGGCTTCCCTTTGGCTGCTTGTTCAAGGATGCATGCTCGCCAACAGCCACAATGTAGACCAAAGAGGCATGTCAAAGAAAGGACAACGTAGCATTATGCTTGGCATAAAAGAATCAGACTGAGCATGTCCCGCTCATGACTAAAAAAGCACTACATATCCAGGTCGAACATATGCGAGGACTTGCTGCATAGTGTCTGCAATCACAACTCCTGGAAGAAAAGAGAATGCAATTCAAGATAAGGCTGCCTGCTGGATCACGTGTAGTTCTATATAAAAAAGCAATTATAGGTCTGCCTGTACTGGGAAAGATGAGAAAAGGATGTCAGCGCTGAAGATTGAATAGAAAAACAACCTCTCACTCAAAACAGAGGTACACAATAATTGTGTTTTCTAGGTCAATGGCCGATATAGTACACATGAAAGGGTAAGCATTGATCCAAGATGCTATTAATAGCTGGCTCTGGTCTTTTTATACAATTCACTGCATCACAATGCTACATTTCTACAAAAGAGCAACCCAAAGTCTACCAGTAGGCTAAATATACAGTGGCATGAATAGGTTGCTGCTGATAAGCTATGAATACACATTTTGTCCTGCATCCCGATAGAAAATAGAATTGCGTAGATCACCAAAGATTAGAGAGTTGTGAATAGGTTTCCATTTAAGATATCCTTCAAATGCAGTGGAAGATCCCCAGTGAGTAGTTGCCGATATTATATAAGTCAAGGGTATAAGACTGAAATATCTATGATGGCGAGGGTGGGAAATTACATATACTATAATGATGATCCAAGTAAATAAACCTTGTCTCCAAACTACACTATATAAAAAAAAACACTAGTCTTAATTCAGGACGCCCTTTCTCCACACCACTTAAAAAAGAAAAATGACTGTGATTGTTCGCTTTATTTAAGGTGCAGGTTTTGACAAAAGTTTTTGTTTTTGAAAATGGAGAACAGGAAATCTCTTTTAAAGATTATTTTTGCTGACTGCGGCTTTGCCGCTGCTTCCCCTTGTTTTGGAGAATTTCCTTCACTTCCTGTGCCAGTAACAGTCTTAGACAGGAAGTGAGGGAAAATCTCTTCAATGGATACCCTGAAAACAAAAAAACTTTTTTTTTGTCTAGCAGGGTAAAGAAGGGAGAATTTCTGTAAGAATGTTATTGGTGTATTTGTATCCTGTGGGGACAAAGCATTAAACACTAAAGGTTTTCTTCCTTCTCCAATTTAGGCAAAACTAAGTTAGGATGAGAGAATAAATGAAATTTCCAGCTCAACTTACCAACCAGCCTGCAATCAACCAAATTATCCTGTCTAACAGTATGCATTAAAAACAGGGGTTTCCTTTGCACACATTTGCAAACAAATGCGTATGCTACAGAGCCCCGTTAAGGCACCCCAGTATTTTATGTAGTCCTAACTCTAAATTTTAGAGCCTCCACAGTGGAAATACATGCGTTATAATGGAGACAGCGTAGGTGAACCTGGAGGGAGTTTACCACAACTTAAAGGCGCATGGTGCAATGGACACCCAGCATATAGCACCATGGCAGCAAAGGTGTCCAGTGCATTCCCTCACCAATACTTCAACAGTACCAACAAATGGCAACTGCCCTCACCCATAACTGGCCTTTGCAACAAGGAGCACATGGAAGGGCGATGTGGCCCTTCCATGTGCTCTTTGCTTCAAAGGCCAGTTATGAGGGCAGTGGCCATTTGTTTGTGATAAGAGAATAAATGAGCCTTCACTTTAAACTTTGCTGCAATTGCTTTTCGACTAATGAAATATATTGTTAAAAGTAATACACTTCCTGTATTAGAGGTACATTCTACTCATTGTACTGTATCTATGGATAGGGATACGCGTATGTGTCTAGGTTCAGTTCACAGGGCATTTGCTGATCTCAAAGTAAAGTCGGAAAATTGTGAACTTAAATCTGAGCCCACTGAAGTCTATAGTAGGGGAGGGAGGAATCTTAAAAATTAATTTCAAGGCTAATAGACAACAGATTTCCTAAAAAGGCACAGGCAGCTGGAAATGTACCAATGCAAAAAAAAAAAAAAAAAAAAAGAAAAATGGGAAAAAATATTGTACACTGAACAAAGGGTCCTTTTTTAATGCAACTTCGATATTGACAAGGAAAAACACAAATCCTTCAAATGACATGCTTGGAAGATGCCTTGAAGTTGTATGTGATGTTATTGAACAGTACGAATCCCAAGGACAGCATCAGCAACACTATAATCTGGCATCACATATTTTGCATGTGTAATTGATTCTTTACATTTTACATTTTTGCATGGCTTAAGGACAGCAGCAGCACCCCAATAAAATTCACTACAACTTGAAAAAAGGCTTTTTGGTAGCTTTGGATGCAACTGATTTTTTATCAAGCAATAATTGGCTTAACTTGATAATGGAAGTAGCAGCCCCAACAGATCTAATAGCTATTCATACTGTACAAATTAGCCAGTGGCACAACAGGTTTAGTACAGTCTGTGAGTTTTTTTTCCACAGCACCCCAAGTTTAATAAAAAATGTCAAAACAGATGACAAAAACACTTCAAACCTACGGTCTCCTGTTCCCCAAACTACTTTTGAACCCCGTATAACCAATTGTTCCCAAAAAAATGACAGGTGTGCATAGACGGTGTGAAAGGTGTGCCTTAATCAGGACAGTATGCAATATACCCCTTTCTCCTAAAAAGCTTTTGACACCATGCTCTTCCCTACTGACACCGTTCAGGTTTTAATTTTAAAAAGATTATTTACATTTATTTATAAGAATATATCTATTACATATATATATATATATATATATATATATATATATATATATATACAGTATCTCACAAAAGTGATTACACCCCTCACATTTTTGTAAATATTTTATTATATCTTTTCATGTGACAACTCTGAAGAAATGACACTTTGCTACAATGTAAAGTAGTGAGTGTACAGCTTGTATAACAGCATAAATTTGCTGTCCCCACAAAATAACTCAACACACAGCTATTAATGTCTAAACCGCTAGCATTAAAAGTGAGTACACCTCTAAGTGAAAATTTGGTCCCAAATTGTCAATATTTTGTGTGGCCACCATTATTTTCCAGCACTGCCTTAACCCTCTTGAGCATGGAGTTCACCCGAGCTTCACAGGTTGCCACTGGAGTCCTCTTCCACTCTTCCATGACGACATCACGGAGCTGATGGATGTTATAGACCTTGCGCTCCTCCACCTTCCATTTGAGGATGTCCCACAGATGCTCAATAGGATTTAGGTCTGGAGACATGCTTGGCCAGTCCATCATCTTTACCCTTAACTTCTTTAGCAAGGCAGTGGTCATCTTCAGGGTGTGTTTGGGGTCATTATCATGTTGGAATACTGCTCTGCGGCCCAGTCCCCATAGAGAGGAGATCATGCTCTGCTTCAGTATGTCACAGTACATGTTGGCATTCATGGTTCCCTCAATGAACTGTAGCTCCCCAGTGCCGGCAGCACTCACGCAGCCCCAGACCATGACACTCCCACCACTATGCTTGACTGTAGGCAAGACACACTTGTCTTTGTACTCCTCAACTGATTGCTGCCACACAGGCTTGACACCATCTGAACCAAATAAGTTTATCTTGGTCTCATCAGACCACAGGACATGGTTCCAGTAATTCATGTCCTTTGTCTGCTTGTCTTTAGCAATCAGTTTACAGGCTTTCTTGTGCATCATCTTTAGAAGAGGCTTCTTTCTGGGACGACAGCCATGCAGACCAATTTGATGCAGAGTGCGGCGTATGGTCTGAGCACTGACAGGTTGACCCCCTACCCCTTCAACCTCTGCAGCAAAGCTGACCCCCTACCCCTTCAACCTCTGCAGCAAAGCATATGTCTATTTCCTAACGAAATCCTCTGAATATGACACTGACAGTGTGCACTCAACTTCTTTGGTCGAGAATACCAAGGCCTGTTCTGAGTGGAACCTGTCCTGTTAAACCGCTGTATGGTCTTGGCCACCACACTGCAGCTCAGTTTCAGGGTCTTAGCAATCTTCTTATAACCTAGGCCATCTTTATGTAGAGCAACAATTCTTTTTTTCAGATCCTCAGAGAGTTCTTTGCCATGAGGTGCCATGTTGAACTTCAAGTGATCAGTATGAGAGAGTGAGAGCAATAACACCAAATTTAACACACCTGCTCCCCATTCACACCTGAGATTTTGTAACATGAGTTACATGACACCGGGGAGGTAAAATGGCTAATTGGGTCCAATTTGGACATTTTCACTTAGGGGTGTACTCACCTTTGCTGCCAGTGGTTTAGAAATGAATGGCTGTGTGTTGAGTTATTTTGAGGGGACAGCAACTTTACACTGTTATACAAGCTGTACAATCACTACTTTACATTGTAGCAAAGTGTAATTTCTTCAGTGTTGTCAGATATAATAAAATATTTACAAAAATGTGAGGGGTGTACTCACTTTCGTGAAATACTGTATATAGTTGAGCTTTGGGGTGCACACCCTAATGCATTAGGCTGCGCACCCCTACTGTATGTAAAAAAATAAAATAGACTTCAGGTATGTGTTTGGTAGAAATTAGCTAGTGGCAGGACAGTATGCGAGCACTTGAAAAAGCACAAAAAGAAAGAGCTCTTTGGTGTGTGCCTTTTTAATGTATCTTCTGCCCATAGCAGCAATGTTCTTTACAGCATCTGCTTGCCATGGCAAAAGTATCAGCCATGGCAAAAGTACCAGCCATTTGGGTTCCTTACACATGAGAAAACACATGACTAGGCACCATAGAGCTCTTTAGCAAAATGCAGGCACTCCTTTTTCTCAAGGGTGCGTATCAGCCACTTTCTTTTTGAGTACATCTAATGTGCCCTTTTCCTTCTACCCCTCCTCAAGGGCACATAGCAGTCATTTTTGTTTAACTTGCTAATGTGCCATTTTTCTTCTCCTACTAAAAAGTGCATAGCATAAAAATGGTATAGAATCCCTGGCTCCTTTTCTACTCCTCCTCCTCCTCTTGTGGCATACCAGCTATTTACTTTGTACCTGCTAATGTACCCTTTCCTCTTCCTCAAGGTGTTGAGGGCGCTGGAGGTAATGAGGCTTGAGGTACTGGTGTTGAGAAGGAGGAATGGCAGTTCTGGTGTTATGGTGTTATTAGGAGGACATTCTGAGGAGGCTGTGCTGATAAACTATTTAACACATTTCCTGATGGTGGCTGGATCCCCCACACTGGATGCATAGCTGCAGGGCCAAAGCCAATGTCCATAGGCTCCTACTCTGCCACAACAAAGGGGTAGAGACGGTAGCAGCAAATGAGGCAGGGAAATTGTGCTTGCAGTAATGAGGAGAAGTGTTGGGGTGTTTGCAGTGAAGAGGAGGACATTTTTGTGGCGACTTCAAGGGGGACATTTTACCCCTCCCTGATAGGAGAAAAATAAAGGGGATCTACTGCTACCACCCAAGACTGGGCACAAAAGGACTTACTTTGAGAATTTTTTTGCAATTAAACTTTTTTGCCACCTTTCTCAGATAGTGGCTAGATCCCGTGTAAGCATAGTTGCAGGAAGAAAGAATGACCATCCTTCCACAAGATGGCTTTGGTTTGACACATGCAGAACATCACCACATACTTATGCAGTATAGTTGTTTGCACCAAACTACTGTAATGCTACCCCCGTAGGGGGCACCTGTAATCTGAGCCCATTTCCCCCATTCACAGCCAGTACAGCCACGCACACAGCATTTTTGCCATTCTTCCACTGGCTCAAGAATCAGTCCAGGTTTTTCTTTTTAGGGTTTTTATTGAACTCAACTTGGATGGTGATGGGAGCATGGGATATCCTGCATTGTAGAACTGTAGAATTTGAGGACTGCTAGGTTTCTGGTTGCTCTGTACAATTTAAAAGCTGTATTGCACAACTTTAGGCTGCTTTGTTCTTTCTCCTGCCTATTTAGCACAACTGCTGCCTGTCTTGCACAGCTCCTGGCTGCATCACACACTGGCTTGAAAGATCACCCCACAGTCACTTCTCCACTGTGTAGCAGGATCAAGTACCCAGTCCTAAAATAATGTAGCTTTCTCACTCTTGTCCTATTGGCTTCTATCTAGACTCTGATCCAGGCTCTTTCCTTCTCTCTTTGGTAGTAGCCCCCAGCTAAGCCTAGCTAAGACCATGAGGTCTTCCCAAAAGTAAGGATTCCTGAGGTTCTCCTCTGCTTCTCTGCCCCAGGAGCAGAGCCCCCAGCACTTGGGTCTCGTTCAGAAGGCTGGACCCTGGAACTGTGCACCCTGGCTGCAGGGCTTCAGAATATTTATTGCCTCTACAACCACCTACTGGATGTACCCCTTAAGGGATTAGTCAGAGAACCATAAATATTCAGGCTGCCTATTCTGCTCTCCCTCCCACTTAACTTTCAGAACTCTCAAGAAGTCAGGAGGAGGTGTCAGAACAGCAGCCTGTGAGACACTAAACATCCCAAAGCATTCAACCCCTGCTCCACTGATTACAGAGGTTATAACTAAATTTACCTAGCAGCCTACTCTAAACTAGGAGGGTGCTTTAGTACAATATTGCTATCTTTATGTCTGTCATAGTTGCCCTTAAATATTGGAAATACCATTTATTAAAAAACAAGGTCAGGCATGTCGTGGCTGAGGTAGTAGGTCTTTTATTTTTTTTTAAAAAGTATTTTGTATTTAGAGTTGTTTTTTTTTTTTTTAATCAATTATGTTTTAATTTATTATTTTTTTTAATCATAAAGCTGTTTCTGCCCTATTGAAGCAAGATAGGCAAGGCAACCTTCATCCTACCTTTATCTGTACACTGTTCATTGTTCTCAGATGTAAAACAACTTTCAAATAAAACAAGTAGTTCAGATGTTGACAATTGAATAGCTAGCTATCAAGTCATTGCAAAGAGATAAAGAGTTTTTGGCTGTGCAGATCTCTGAACAGATGGGGCACATAAATGAATGTACCCCAGCATTGAAATTTAAGGAACTCAATAGTCTCTTTAAGTAGACCTCACCACTAAAATTTCATATAACTGTAACTTTTGGTGATACTGATATAAGGGTCCTGTTGGGTACTTGATATAAAGGTCCTGTTGGGTCCCCACGATCTCCTGCCTGCAAACCACCCTGTCATATGCCTTCTCAAAGGCAAAAATTAACGTTTTTGTTGATGCACATTGCCCAGGAATATTACAGGTGTATCTCATAAAATTAGAATATCTTCAAAAAGTTAATTTATTTCAGTAATTCAATTCAAAAAGCGTAACTCATCTATTTTATATAGATGTGTTACACACAGAGTAATATATTTCAAGCATTTCTTTCTTTTAATTTTGATGATTATGGCTTACAGCTAGTGAAAACCCAAACTTTAGTATCTCAGAAAATTATAATATTACATAAGACCAATAAAAAAGTAGGACTTTTAATACAGAAATAATGGCTAACTGAAAAAAATGTCCGAATACATAATAGTATGCACTCAATACTTGGTCGGGGCTCCTTTTGCCTGAATTACTGCATCAATGCGGCATGGCATGGAGGCGATCAGCCTGTGGCACTGCTGAGGTGTTATGGAAATCCAGGTTGGGTCTGGTGTCTCATCTTCCTCTTGACAATACCCCATAGATCCTCTATGGGGTTTAGGTCAGGGGAGTTTGCTGGACAATCAAGCACAGCGATACCACGATCGTTAAACCAGGTATTGGTACTTTTGGCAGTGTGGGCAGGTGCCAAGTCTTGCTGGAAATTAATTCAGCATCTCAGCAGTGTAGAAAATGTTGCATTTCATTTATAAATCAAAGTCCCTGAGTCTGGAGGAAGAGTGGGGCAGGCACAGAATCCAAGTTGCATGAGGTCCAGTGTGAAGCTTCACTTTTCAAATTGAATTACTGAACTAAATTAACTTTTTTGATGATATTCAAATTTTATGAGATGCACCCGTACACTGTTCTTACAAAAACAAATTGGAAAATGTGCCCTATGAAAACAGACATGCAGCCGATTAGCAATGAAATCACAGACAGGTGTAGCATCCTCCTAGATAGGTGCTAGGAAAAGTATAGTTTGCTCTGCCTGCTTCACAGGGGAGCCTGATCAGTAGTAGTTAGGCTTGTTGCATGTGTCCATGTGTGATTCATCTGGTCTGAGGGAGTGTCCCCACTGTATCTAATAGGGGAGCCTGTTGGACAGTGGAGGAAACCCAGCCAGTGACACACAGGCTTTTATGCACCACTGTTGTGGGTAGGCACAACAGTGGTGCATCCTGGGATATGTTATAAAAGCCACGGGCACATGTGACAGGGTGTCTTTGGAGGGGAAGCCAGGTCCGAGGAGGAGGGTGACGGCTGTCTCTCCTCCTGTTGCTGAGGAAGGTGGTAACAGGCGGTCGGCCTTGTAGACCACAAGTGTGGTGCTGAGCCAGGAGGTCCAGTGGATGCTGACAAGGGAGTTGGAGGCAGAGCGAGCCAGGGAGTACTGGTAAGCTTGTCTGGGGGTCTGCCCAGGATGGGGACCACTCCAGGAGAGTGTCAGTGGACAGAAGGTCAGCGCACACAGTCAGTGAGAAAGGGGGTGCCAAGTTAGACCCTGAAGAGTAATCTAAGTGAGAGTACATATTCTTTATCTTCACTTTAGTGGCAAGGTGAAGCAGCGGCCTTGCCGCATTCTACAGTCAGTTGTTCTCAGGAATTGTGCATAATTCAAGTTGGAGTATCCGACTCATTCCCTTCTCCCATCCAAGTTCTAAAATAAAATACAAAAAAACAAATCCCACGGATTGTTCGTAGTCTGAGCCAAGAACTTTTAATGCCGTGTGTCTGCTTTCAGTTGCTAATGGTAACCCAGGGGAACCCAAGAAGTATAATTCTCAACAGCTCCCTAGGGGGCAGTGCTACACTGGCTAAAAAAAATGCATCCAGCAAAAAATAGAAAATATTCCCTTTGTAAACTAAAAATGCAGCCTGTGCATGTGAAGATGCTATGAAGGAGCTGCTTGACACAAATAATCACGCAGCAGCATTAAAGGCATAATAAAGGCATATTTCACCCTTTGTAAAAAAAAAAAAAAAAAATAGTTAATTTAGGCACATTGAAATAAAGGAAAAAAAATGTGTATATGTAATTTTTTTCTTTTTTGCATTGGAGCCTTCAAAACATTGCAACCATGATTAGTGCATTGCAGGAGCAATGCACAGGCTCATACAAACTATTCCTCAGACCCCAGGTCTGTAAGCTCTCCATTGAGATCTGTAAGTCCCACTGCTGTGGTGCCACATTGGACTTGTAGTCCTCCATAACAGATCAGTGTAAATGGATCTGTGAATGGATGATGTAACTGTAAAGGTGGAGCCATGCACAGTGGCACCATATAAAATAAATATGGAATCCTGCAGGGTGATGTTTCCTCCAATTTAGGAAGGGGAAGGGGGATGGTTTGAGGTTGGGAACCACAGAATAAAACCAAGTTTTATGTTTTATGCTAAATTTGGGTGCAAGGTGCAACATGGTCAGAAAGTGGAATTGGTCTTTAAAAGAGAAATTTGTTTTTTTGTTTTTTTTAATTCATACTTAAGGAGTTGTAAAATCAGAAGTTTTTTTTATCTTAAACCTTCTGGGTGTAGCAGCCCCCCTCAGCCCCCCTAATACTTACCTGAACCCCCTCTCTATCCAGCGATGTCTACGAGTTCCTCAGCCGTCAGGGACTCTGCCCTCCTGATTGGCTGAGACACAGCCGCAAGCGCCATTGGCTCCTGCGGCTGTCAATTAAAATCAATTAGCCAATCAAAAGAGAGGGGGCAGGGCCGAATAGCAGCTCCGTGTCTGAATAGATACACGGAGCTGCAGCTCAGCTCGGGTGCCCCCCATAGCAAGCTGCTTGATAGGAGGGAGGGGCCAGGAGCAGCAACAAGGGACCTGAGAAGAGGAGGATCCAGGCTGCCCTGTGCAAAACCACTGCACAGAGAAGGTATATATACCATGTTTGTTATTTTGACCTAGGTAAAGTGACTTTTCAATCGCTTTACCTAGGTGAATGCTGCATCTGTCCCCCGATGCCTCTACACTGAGAACGGAGCGATCAAACACCGCGGATTGCTCAGTTCTCACAGCTCCCAGAGCAGAGAGCTGCTGACTGTCAGTCACAGCTCTCTGCTCTGCCCCCTCCTCTCTCACTGGAGCGCTGGGCTGTGAAGGGGCAGGGAGCGGCCGGCTCAGGCTCTCAGTGGGGAGCTGAGAGGCTGACCCAGGTGTCAGTCCAGGGATCAGGCGGATCCCTACTCCGTGGTCGTGGTGATGTGGTGCTTGGACCTACTCTGTGACCTCAGCAGAGAGCGAACTTCAGCCCCACTCTCTGCTGAAAACGGGTCACAGGAGTGCAACATGAACTGCACTCCTGTGATCCATAGGGGATGTACAGCCAAACGAGCTTTGATGGTACTTATCATTTAAAATGTGAAAATCTTCCCTCCCTTCTCCCCAAGATACACAGCATTTTTCTCCCTAAGGCCCCTTTCACACTTGTATGACTGCAACTTTGACGGAACTTTGGATGGGTGCAACTTGGATACAACTTTGGCTTTGACCAGTTTTAATGGACAACTGTTGCACACAAGTTGCATTGTATAACATTAAGGTATGACTTTCATGCAACTTCTGAGGGTTAACATTGAAGTCTATGGTCCTCAAGTTGCATGAAAGTCAGGCCAAAGTAGTGCATGAACTACTTTGAAGTTGTTGCCACTTTCAGTTGCGCATATATGAATGGGTATTATTGGAAAACATGGAGAACAATGTGTCGTGCAACTCTAGTCCAAAGTTGCATGACAAGTTTCACAAGTGTGATAGGGGCCTTAAACACATTCAGTAAAAGTTTTATAGTTACCTTCACCAGTGCCTGCCTACAAGCCCTAACCTAATTTTTCTCTATGACTTTATCAGCAGCACTCCCTGTCACAGCTAAGCATGTTCAATATTGCAAATCCAACATTGACTTGAACCCAAACTCATCCTTATCTACAGAGGAGCAGCATTGTCACATTAGGTTAGGTTAGGAGGACTACAGAAACACCCTCCCCCCCCCCCCATTCAATGCTCTAATATTGTGGGAGTTGGTCTATAGTTCATATAGATAACTAGGAACCATGCTATCTGTAAATAATAAGCAGAGGACACAGGATGTTGTCATCTCACTAAGGGTCCTTTCACACGGGCAGTCCGTACTAAGGGTCCTTTCACACGGGCAGTCTGTACTAAGGGTACTGTGATGGTGTTCACCGTCACTGGAATTTAAGGACAGATGGGTGATGGTTTGGATTGCTTCATATTTGTCAGCAAGGTCTCCATGTAGAAATATTGAGATTTGTTCCCATTTGCCATGAGGTTTCTGACCAGGAAGTACAACTCCTAATATGGTCATTCCAGGAAGCTCAATGAGGAGACTGACTGTCTAACAATTTTGCTTTTGTCTGAGGTGGCTTTCCATTCACCTATTGTTGGGTGTGCTAATGAACTCACCTGTTGTCTACTAAGGGATGTATTGACACTCAGAGTAATGTGTATTGGGGGCTCGTTATGGAACCATTGTTCTGTGTTTGGCTATTGTGTACATTGATTGTCCACTGGGGGCTTCTGTCTCATTACACATAACAGTCCTTCTACTCAAGCTATCTGACCAATCCCTGCTGACTCATTTTCAAGTCCTCATTTGCATGGCTAAGGAGGACCTCAAGGAGAACAGCATGTACTGTGCAATTGACCAATGGGAAAGCGGTTGTTGGGGGCAGGATGTTCCAAATTCTGTATAAAAGTGTGCTGTGTGCTTCCAATAAATGGTCTTCCTGTTTGAACTTACATACAGCCTGCTTGGTGTTTGTTCTAATGGATTCCGAATGGCACATAGCTATAGTTCGGATCAGACGTTGCGATCTGCAAGCTGACTCACTAGAAACAGAGGAGTGTCGGGAGAGCGGAAGCGAGCGAGCAAGGGTCTCGTCACAGGTCCTTTCACGCGGGCAGTTTGTACTAAGGGTCCTTTCACACGGGCAGTCCGTACTAAGGGTCCTTTCACACGGGCAGTCCGTACTAAGGGTCCTTTCACACGGGCAGTCCGTACTAAGGGTCCTTTCATACGGGCAGTCCGTACTAAGGGTCCTTTCACACGGGCAGTCCATACTAAGGGTCCTTTCACACGGGCAGTCCGTACTAAGGGTCCTTTCACACGGGCAGTCCGTACTAAGGGTCCTTTCACACGGGCAGTCCGTACTAAGGGTCCTTTCACACGGGCAGTCCGTACTAAGGGTCCTTTCACACGGGCAGTCTGTATGTCCGTTTTTCATCCTATTTTTTTGCGGATGAAAAACAGACATAATGCATGTCAATGGGATTGCGGATGACCATCCGCTGACATCTGATTTGCATCCTTTCCTATCAGTTCCGTTTTTTGGAACAGAAGAGAACCCTAAAAACGGATGTCAGCGGTGTCATCTGCTGACATCCGCAATCCCATTGACATGCATTATCTCCGTTTATCATCCGCAAACGGATGGGATGATAAACGGACATACGGACGGGATGACGCAAGTGTCATCTGTGTCCGTAAAAAAAAAAAGTGCCGGAGCAGATCAAAAAACGGTCCGCTCCGTATGAAAGGACCCTTAATGTTTGGCAGGATCAACAGGTATTTTTTTTTTTCGAACAGATATAAAAATGCTCTCAGAAAGATATCTTAAGGGTAACTCCACTTTTGTGGGTGGAAAAAAATAGCAAATAGAAGAAAAAACAATATAGCGTATACAATTGCGACACAAATCATATTGTAATTAAATGTTATTAAAAATAACCTCTCCTTTTAAATCTGCAGCTGCTGTAATTTTCTGAAAAGGCAATGCAATATGGCTATCTGGAGTCCTTCTGTACACAGAATATGTACTGACCACACCCCAGAGACATCATTTCCTGCTTGTGTGATTGGCTCACCAATTTTTCCCAGAAGTCTGCCTAAGATACAAGTCAGAATTCTGGCATCCCCTGCAAAAAAAATGTCATTTTTGGTGAGATACTTCCAATAGGAACACATCTAAAGGGATGCAGACCAGGCAGCTTCCCTCATTAGAGCCCTGCAGCTGCCACAGCTGATTGATAATTATAAAACCATTCCCATCAGACCCAGAGAGGCACAGAGGAGCACACAGGGATTTCTTCAGAATAACAAAAGGTAGGAATCTGCAACAAAGTTTATTATAATCCTTGCAATGTACATAAATCACCCAGAGAAGAATGATTTTTTCTCAACAAAAGTGGAGTTACTCTTTAACAGACTAAAAGGGAGCAGATAAAAGAAGTTCATTGTTAGTGTTTACATACACTTTAACCAATGTTTGCAGTTCAATTCAGTTTACGCTGAGCTCTTAGTTGTATTTCCACAGGTCATTTCACAAAAATAGAAAAGATGGATTATAATTAGCAAGAAAGCTGGATGGACCCTGCATTTTCCATCTGCTCCCCATTGGCTGCTATGTACAAAGACAGACGCCAGCAGGAGCAGAGATGCCACGCTGTGTATTTTTAAAGCAGGAGAGAAAACATAATGGAAAGAAGACCTGCTGTGAGCTGAGTTTTCCTTCCAGCTTCTAGAAAGCTCAGCAATGTTAATGGATAAAAGACTGAAGTAAAAGATGTCTGTGTGCACACAGCCTATAAGAATAGAAAACAGGACTTTAAGCACTATTGGCTGTAGGCCTTTTGGACTCCCGGTATGTAATCTGGCTCTAACCAGAAGCTGGAATCTGCGTCAGAAAACATTTGAGTCCGAACGCTTCACAGCTTGGATATACAAATGTCCTTTAAACCAGCAATATTGTGTTTGGCAGCCAAGATTTGGTCTTTAGGATGCAGAATGAAAGAGAGAAAAAATGGTTACAAGGAGCAAACCCACAAAATCTTCTTTGCACTACTTGAGTCCTTTAAAGTGGTTGTAAACCTCAGAATTAAAGTACACTATATTACCAAAGGTATTGGGACACCTGCCTTTACATGCACATTAACTTTAATGACATCCCAGTCTTATGCTGGCCATACACGCACAGAATTTCGGCCGTTTGCAGACTGAACGATTATTCGTTGGTCGAAAGCGAGTTGGCCATGATATTTCCGAGCGGGCTATGGATTGTGTGTCGGCTGAGATAGATGCTATAAGAGGCTTCATATTAGACGACACCATTTTGGTTAGGGGACAGGTGAGCTTTAGGCCTAAGTAAGGAACGTCCTCAGACGTCCAAGTGTAGGGAAGGGTAGATCGCAGGTGTGTAATGGTAGACGGGTGGACACCCATATTCAATATGAGGGATTTAGCGAAGTTTACTTTATAGTAAGAGACATTGCTAAACACTTGAAGAAGGTGAAGAGCTGCGGGAAGGGATGTGATGGGGTTGGTGAGACTGAGTATGACATCGTCAGCGAAGAGGGTGATGGAGTGGTGCGAGTGCGAGAATTTGAAGCCCTGAATCATGGGATGTTCTCTTATGGAGATAGCCAGCGGTTCTATAACCAATTTAAAAATGAGGGTGGATAAGGGGCATCCTTGGCGGGTGCCATTCGTGATTGTAAACACTTTAGAAAGTAGGCCCGAGGAGAGAACCTTGGCAGATGGGGAGGAGTATAGCGCCAAGATGGCCGAGGCTATGGGGCCTGAGAACCCAAATTTAGTGAGCACTGCCCGCATGTATCCCCAGTGAACGCGGTCAAATGCCTTCTCCGCATCAATAGAGAGAAGCAGAGAAGGCATTCGAGCGCGCTCTGCCTGGTGCATAAGATTGATGACTCTTCTTGTGGCGTCTGGGGCTTGTCTGCCTTTAACAAACCCCATTTGATCAGGACCGACCAGATCGGGCAAAACCGTGGCAAGTCTATTTGCAAGTAACTTGGCGTATATTTTCACATCTGTATTTAACAAGGAAATGAGGCGAAAATTGGCGGGGGTAGTGGGGGGTTTACCCGGCTTGGGGAGAGTTACTATATGGGCCTGCAGCATTTCTGAGGGGAAAGAGCCGGATTCAATAGTGTCCGAGAACAAAGTGAGGATGTGAGGGGAGAGAATGTCAGAGAGAGAGAACGGTAGTATTCATTCGTAAGTCCGTCTGGACCCGGGGATTTATTCGTGGGAAGTGATTTGAGGACTCTGGAGAGTTCTTGTGGGGAGATCGGGGCGTTAAGAAACTCTTTCGCTGTAGGAGTGAGCGTGGGGATTTTAATGTGGTCTAGAAATTCGTATATGGCGGAGTCAGTAGGTTGCTGTGTAGAGTCATCCGAGAGTAGATTGTACAATGAGCCATAGTAGTCTGCAAAGGCATCAGCGATGGCTTAAGGGTGGCGCAAGGACTCGCCTGTGTGTGGATGTGTTATATTTTTCGTACCCTCCCGGTTCACATTCCCGTCACGTACTTGAACACACTGACTAAATTGCTTCGCACATTAGTGTGGCAAAAAAAAAGGGCCAGGTGCAACTACTCCCATATGATGCGCCACAAGTCTGTGGGTGGTTTAGGTCTTCCAGACTTGCATGATTACTGTAAGGCAGCTCAGCTTGCTCCCATTAGGCAATGGGCACCTCACTCACCCACCCCGCCATGGGTGATAATAGACTCCACTCTGTCCAAATCTAGTGATCTTCACCTCCTACTCATAGCGGATCTTTGGAAACCTATACCCCTGACTTCACTTCCCATCACTACCCAAACGACGCTAAAGGCATGGAGATCTTTACGTGCCGGACCCGACTTAGGATCCCCGAATACTCCAATTTCATGTCTCCTACAAACTCCCCAGGTTCTTCTTCCCTTTACCTCAATCTCCAAATTTACTACGGCTGATGTACAAGCCATTTCCCAACTATATTCACACAATACACTGAAGAGCTTTCCTCAGCTTCAGACCGAATTTAACCTCCCAGACTCAGTAAACTTTCAATACAACTCCATAACTAGCTTTCTCTTGAGACACCCTCCTCCTTCGACCTACCTTCCATCCTCTATATGGAAAATATTTGTTTTCACCTCTCACTAAAACTAAGGGTATATCCCTGTTTTACAACCACCTCCATGGCAAACTAACGTTCCATAAGACCTCTCACATGACTAACTGGGAAGAGGATTTCCGCACTTCCTTCTCAGCCACTCAGTGGCTAACTGCCATTCGTAGCACCTTCAAGGCCTCTAGATGTGTGACACACTGGGAACAATCCCAAAAAATTCTAAGTAGATGGTACTTAACACCATATCGCTTGTCTCAATTTTACGCACAATCTGATCCACTATGCTGGAGGGGTTGTGGCCATGTTGGCAACATCCACCACTTTTTTGGTCTTGTAAAAGCCTTTTGGGCTTTTGGGGAAAGGTGTCGGAGATCCTCGCAACAGTTACCGGTATACTTGGTCCCATCAGTCCAGCCATGGCTCTCTTATCTCTTGGTTTAGATGACCTCCCTGTAGACCTGCGCATAGTGTATACTCATATCTTGATAGCGGCCAGATCCAGTGTTGGGGTAGTTACTCAAAAAATGTAACTAGTTACTAGTTACTAGTTACTTCTGTAAATTGTAATGAAATTACTTTACTAGTTACTGCATTTGAAAAACAACTTCACTACTTATTACTTTACTTTCCTCTTTCTTAATTGACCGTGTAGAAGAAGATACATGACACTCTTTCTGCATAGAGTTTATTGTATAAACACAGGCTTTGGGAAACATGAGAACAAAATCTGAAAAAAAACAGAATAAAATATAAAGTGCAACAAAAAGTCATAAACTTCATCCCTCTCTATTCTTCAAAATAACGATTGTATCGCACGGCTTGGGTAACACAGGAAAGCGCATTCCTATAGTCTAGTAAAGTAGTGTAGTTACTTCCTATAGCCTAGTAAAGTAGTGTAGTTACTTCCTATAGCCTAGTAAAGTAGAGTAGTTACCTCCTATAGCCTAGTAAAGTAGTGTAGTTACTTCCTATAGCCTAGTAAAGTAGTGTAGTTACTTCCTATAGCCTAGTAAAGTAGTGTAGTTACCTCCTATAGTCTAGTAAAGTAGTGTAGTTACCTCCTATAGCCTAGTAAAGTAGTGTAGTTACCAATATTAGTATTGTAACTAGTTACTTTACCAAAAAAAGTAATGTAGTTACTGTAATCCGTTACTTTGTAACTAGTTACCCCCAACACTGGCCAGATCTGCCATAGCGAGGAATTGGAAAAATCCTGATCCCCCTTCACACTTAGAGGTTATACGCTTGGTCAATACTCACTACTCTATGGAAAAAGCACATGCTTTGTCTGCGTCCCGGGGGGCCAGGTTTACCCACAACTGGTGCCCTTGGATAAACAGTAAATATTACACCTCAGTCCTTTGAGAACAAATGTTAACACCCACACTCTTCGCACAAGGTATTGGTGAAACCCTTCTAAGTGCACTTATCTCACCCCATTAAAGTTGTGTTATGCAAGGTTAGTCTTTTTCTTACTGAATCTTTAGTACTGTATGGTACCTCTGAAATGTTGTATACAATTTCTTCTGACATGAAACCGTGATTTGTTTACTGTTCCAGTTGTTACGTAGTTTGACATATTGTTTGGTAAACTTATATGCAAAATATAATAAAAATTATTGAAACGAAAGCGAGTTGGTCACTAACTTACAGAATAAACTCTTTTACATAATCGTTTTCATGATCATAATGATCGTTCAATAACATGCACAATATGAGTCAGAATATTATTTTAGTTTCAATTTTACCATACACATAAAAACGTTTGTAGAAACGATAAAAGTTTTCGCTATGGATCCATCGACATTAGCCGGGCACATGATCAAAATCATTGGTAAACTTGTGTTCACTAACGGCCCGATTTTCGAACGATCTTTCCTAAAACAAACATTTTCGGCCGAAATTCTGTGCGTGTATGGCCAGCATTAGTCTGTTGGGTTCAATATTGAGTTGGCCCACCCTTTGCAGTTATAACAGCTTTAACTCCTCTGGGAAGGCTGTCCACAAGGTTTAGGAGTGTGTCTATGGGAATGTTTGACCATTCTTCCAGAAGCCCATTTGTGAGGTCAGGCACTGATGTTGGATGAAAAAGCCTTGCTTGCAGTGTCCGCTCCAATTCATCCCAAAGGTGTTCTATCGGGTTGAGGTCAGGACTCAAGCCAGTCAAGTTCCTCCACCCCAAACTCGCTCATCCATGTCTTTATGGACCTTGCTTTGTGCACTGGTGTGCAGTCATGTTGGAACAGGAAGGGGCCATCCCCAAACTGTTCACACAAAGTTGGAAATTGTTCAAAATGTCTTGGTAAGCTGACGCCTTAAGAGTTTCCTTCACTGGAACTAAGGGGCCAAGCCCAACCCCTGAAAAGGAACCCCACACCATAATCCCCCCTCCACCAAATGAATTTGACCAGTGCACAAAGCAAGGTCCATAAAAACATGGATGGGTGAGTTTGGAGTGGAGTAACTTGACTGGCCTTCACAGAGTCCTGACCTCAACCCGATAGAACACCTTTGGGGTGAATCAAAGCACAGACTGCAAGCCAGGATTTCTCGTCCAACATCAGTGCCTGACCTCAAAAATCTGCTTCTGGAAAAATGGTCAAACATTCCCATTAACACACTCCTAAACCTTGTGGACAGCCTTCCCAGAAGAGTTGAAGCTGTTATAACTGCAAAGGATGGGCCAACTCAATATTGAACCCTACGGACTAAGACTGGGATGCCATTAACCACTTGCCGACCAGCCGCCCTGTACTTATACTGCAGCAGGTCGGCTCTGTCCCACGAAACGACGTACATGTATGTCACTTTGCATGTGCCGGTTGGCCACAGGGGGAGCCAATAAGCGGGTCCGGCGGCCGCAATTGCCCGCTGGGCACCCCCTATTGCTCCCCGTGGAGACAGAATGGCGGTCTGCCCATGTAAACATGCCAGACCGCTGTTCTGTCAGATATGAACACAGGGATCCTGTGTTCTTCCTTTTTAGGAGCACATGTCTCCCAGCAAGCCCATCCCCCACACAGTTAGAAAACCCTCCCTAGGCATACACTTAACCCTTTGATCGCCCCTGGTGTTAACCCCTTCCCTGTCAGTGTCATTAGTACAGTTACAGTGCATATTTTTATCACTGATTACTATAGTACTGTCACTGGTCCCCCCAAAAATGTCAGTTAGGGGTCCGATCTGTCCGCCGCAATGTCATAGTCCCGCTAAAAAACACTGATCGCTGCCATTACTAGTAAAAAAAATTAAAATGACATAAATCTTTCCTCTAGTTTGTAGATGCAATAACTTTCGCACAAACCAATCAAAATACATTTATTGGGATTTATTTTTTTACCAAAAATATGTAGCAGAATACAAATTGACCTAAAATGATGAAAAATTAGATTTTTACATTTTTTTTTATTGGGAATGTTATATAGCAGAAAGTAAAAAATATTGTTTTTTTTTTTTTTTCAGAACTGTCGCTCTTTTTTTTGTTTGTAGCGCATAAAATAAAAATTGCAGAGGTGGGCAAAAACCACCAAAAGAAAGCTCTATTTGTGGGGAAAAAAAGGACATCAATTTGTTTTGGGTACAGCGTCGCACATCCGCGCAACTGTCCGTTAAAGTAACGCAGTGCCGAATCGCAAAAAATGGCCTGGTTATTAAAGGGGTAAAACCTTCCGGTCCAAAAGTGGTTAAAAAAATATATATATATATATATATAAATTTCAGTTTGAATGTGAAATGATGCTTACCTGCACCCCTAATAACTAGCTGTTCCCCATCTGATAGTACACTGGGGAGTCTACTGAAGTGGGACTAGACACACCAGCCAACAGTGAAGGCGGCAATGTTACAGAAAAGTACTAGCTAATCCTTTGGTTTGCTTTCCCATGATAAAAAATAGAGCTGTAAATGTGATCATCATTTCACCTCTTTTCTTCTTTTGTTAACCTCAACTGCAAATAAAAATGGAAAAATGGAAGGCAAAAGTAACTACTAGGAGGCTATTTATAAAAAATGTACTGTGTGAATGCCGCAAACCCCCAGGAAGTTCATAATATGTGTACTTCCTATGATCGTCAGCTCCACCTAGTGGTCATAATGCAATATTTTTCTGATTGCTGTATTTTAGGAAATTACTGCATTATGGCCACTAGACGGAACGTTCATGGGAAATGATGGGCATAATTTGTCACTACTGTATGAATACTGAAGCATAGTTACAGCAAATTCTTTATTAAATAGAACTAATAAAATGTATGCATCTATTTTCCAATAGGTCTGGCATCATACCTTGTTGCATACAGTTTTTTTTTTTTTTTAAGCAAATACATTTTTGTGAATCTTTTGCAAAATTTTTACTCCGAGATCCTTCCAGTAACAGCATTTTTCTGTTGCAGGCTGGACTATGCAAACCCCCTGCCTTGCAATTGACAGCAGCATTGTTAACTTGCCGCGCGTGCTCCTTTAGTTGGCTGTTGGGCTGTCTATTAGTTCTGCATGTGCCTTGTTATAATAGACAGACCTAAGACCTAAGAGTCTAAGAAGCTTGGATGGCAGGTTGACAATGCTGTTGCTAATTGCGAAGCAGAAGCTTGGTGTTGTCAGTCTGCAACAGGAAGCGCTGTTACCGGTCGGAGAAAAAAAAGATTCACAAAAAATGATATACAGTACCTATAAAAATGTGTATACGGTGAGGCATGATGTCAAACACTTTGAAAAAAAAAGGAACTTGGATTTTCATACATTTTAATTGTATATGCGTATATATATATATATATATATATATATATATACACACACACATATATATATAACACACACACACACACACACATATATATATATATAATACTATATATATATACACATATATATATATATTATACTGTATATATATATATATATATATATATAGTATATCTCCTGAAAAGGCTAATTGTGCTAGAAGCAGCTGTTCTTGCTTAGAACAGTAGAGGGCGTGCCCATGACATATCACACTCTGCAGTCTTGTCTAGGGGTGACACTACAAAGCTTTGCTAAGCTGACAGATGAAAATTCACAGAGACTGACTGTACAATGTAACAAAAAAATTGAGGACACTCAGGATTTCTCAGGAGATCGTACATCAAAGCGCATTTCATACATCACTTAGACATTGCCTGGCAGTTTCTGCAGTCTCTTACTGAAGTCACCTGTAATCTCTGGCAAGGGCACAGAATGCATTAACGCATACTCTGAAAAGGAGAGCAAATCTTTTCCAAAGAACAAAGTCATTGAAAATGTTGTATCGTTCCCTCATGATCTTACATTAATATCGCATGCCTACATGTACGCTTCATATTCAAACAACTTAAAGGAGGGTTCCAGTCAAAGCACAAAAAAAATATGCTCCATATTTGTTAAGAAAAACACAATTCTCCCCAGTAATATATACTGTATACTCCGCAAGACTTAACTGAAACGATGCGCAAAGTCAGAAATGACTCCCACAATGCAGTGTGTCAATAGTATTAAAGAGTACGTCACTCCATTATTTCATATTCCTGATATGGATTTGTTGTACTACGAGAGAAAGTATCCTTTTCTCTTTGGATTGCTTGCTTTTTGTGAAATACCTGGGGATCCTGTCAGTCTACCTTCTTTCTTGCTTCAAACTGACCATGCTAGAATGAGAGCACATCCATCTCAGTGTGGTCATTTTTCTAGCTGTGCTGGGAAAACAGCCTGCCTGTCCTGCAATGGCCAAGACTTGTGCTAACATGCCGCTTACATAGATCAAAACTGGGAGGATCAGTGTACTGCTGTTTCTCAGTCTCCTGCTGACATGCCCCCCTGCAGTCACCACCCCACCCTTCCTAAGCCTCTTATGCAGCTTAACCACTTGCCGACAAGTAAATATACGTCACTAGCCTGTGAGGCTCTGGGGACCCCCCCGCCCGTGTGACCGGCGGACCCGATGTCCGCCGCTCACTCTGCGATCGGCGGGGGAGAGGGAGAAAGTCAGGCAGCTTGTGTAAACAAGCTGCCTGTCATTCTCCCCTGTGTAGAGACACCGATCATACGGTTCTACTATGTAGGACCGTTGATCAGTGTAAATACAGCTCAACAGACAGCCAATCACAGTTAGAATCACGCCCCTAGGGACACACACAGCCCCTCCCTCTCAAATAAAGTTAACCCCTTCACTGCCAGTGTATTTTTACAGTAACAGTGCATATATATAGCACTGATTACTGTAGAAATGTCACTGGTAACCCCAAAAGTGTCAAAAATGTCAGTCAAGGGTCCGATCTGTCCGCCGCAATGTCGCAGTACCGCAAAAAAAATCGCAGATCGCCGCCATTATGCGTTAAAAAAAAAACAAAAATGACAAAAATCTTTCCCTTTGTTAGTAAACGCAATAACTTTTGCGCAAACCAATCAAAATACGCTTTTTGCGATTTTTTTTTTTTTTTTTTACCAAACATAGGTAGCATAAAACAAATTGGCCGAAAATGTTAAAAAATTTTGATTTTTACTTTTTTTTTTTGGGGAATTTCATATAAAAAATGTGAAAAATATTGTTATTTTTGCAAAATTGACGCTCTTTTTTTGTTTATAGCGCATGATCAAAAAATCGCACAGGTGATCAAATACCGCCAAAAGAAAGCTCTGTTTGTGGGAAAAAAAGGACGTCAAATTCGTTTAGGTACAGCGTCGCACGACCGCGCAATTGTCCGTTAAAGTCACACAGTGCCGAATCGCAAAATACCCCCTGGTCAGGAAGGGGGTAAAATCTTCCGGGGCTTAAGTGGTTAAAACAAAGGTCATGTGATCACTTAAAAAAACAAAACAAATAACGGTGTTTATGATATATTATATATCTATATTATATATCTATATATATATATATATATATATATTATAAATATAGTATCTCACAAAAGTCAGTAAGGGTCCTTTCACACAGCGCACCGCCCAACGAGGTCCGTTCTCTGCTCAGTGGGGGATCAATCCACCAATCCCCGCTGAGCAGCCGCATGATAGCTCCATCTCTGCTGTCAGAGCCCCGCTGTCCTCTATGGGGAGATCGGATGAGAACGGACCGCCTGTCCATTCTCATCCGATCCGATCCTCCAGACGGATGGAAAATAGGGTTTCCATCCGTCCGGATTTTACGGACAGGATCGGAATCGGGAGTTAGCGTAAATGTCAGCGCTGGCATCCGCTGCCCAAAAGGGATGCATTGAGCATCCGATCAGGTCTGAAAAACTGACAGACGAATCAGATCGCCTGTGTGAAAGGGGCCTAAACCCCTCCCATTTTTGTGAATATTTTATTATATCTTTTCATGTGACAACACTGAAGAAATTACACTTTGCTACAATGTAAAGTAGTGAGTGTACAGCTTGTATAACAGTGTAAATCTGCTGTCCCCTCAAAATAACTCAACACACAGCCCTTAATGTCTAAACCGCTTGCAAAAAAAGTGAGTACACCCCTAAGAGAAAATTCCAAATTGGGCCCAAAGTGTCAATATTGTGTGTGCCCACCATTATTTTCCAGCCACACCTTCACCCTCTTGGGCTTGAGTTCACCAGACCTTCACAGGTTGCCACTGGAGTCCTCTTCCACTCCTCCATGATGACATCACAGAGCTGGTGGATGTCAGAGACCTTGAGCTCTTCCACCTTCCATTAAGGATGTCTCGCAGATGCTTAATAGGGTTTAGGTCTAGAGACATGCTTGGCCAGTCCATCACCTTTAACCTGCGGCCGAAAATGTAAAAATCAATTTTTTTTTTCATCATTTCAGGCCAATTTGTATTCTGACGTATATTTTTTTAAAAAAAAAAAATCCCAATAAGTGTATATCGATTGGTTTGTGCAAAAGTTATCGCATCTACAAACTAGGGGAAAGTTTTATGTCATTTTTATTTATTTTTTTAACTAGTAATGGCAGCGATCAGTGATTTTTAGTGGGACTGCGACATTGCGGCGGACGGATCGGACCCCTAACTGACATTTTTGACACTTTTGGGGGGACCAGTGACATTACTACAGTAGTCAGTGCTAAAAATATGCCCTGTTACTGAACTAATGACACTGGCAGGGAAGGGGTTAATACCTGGGGCAATCAAAGGGTTATATGTGTCCATAGGGGTGTTTCCTAACTCTGTGGGGGATGGTCTTTCTGCATGAACACAGAGAAATGTGTTCCTAAATAAGAGGAACACAGGATCCCTGTGTTCATCACTGACAGTGTTTACAACAGCAGACCGCCGTTCTGTCTCCACTGGGAGCGATCTCGGGTGCCCAGTGGCCATTTGCGGCCCGCCGGACCTGCTGATCGGCTTCCCCTGTGGCGAGTGGGTGCATGTGCGCCCCCCGCTAGCAGTCCTGCGAAGCGGCGTACAGTTACGTCATTTCGCGGGACAGAGCCGACCTGGCGCAGTAAAACTGCGTTGGGCGGTCATTGAGAGGGTAAGTAATGGATGTGTATGGATTATTTGTGGAGAATAAGGATATCGTTTAGTACTCCATTAGGTTTTTACTGCCCAAAGGTACAGTCAAAAAAATGAAGTATAAACAGGAGAAAAGCTGTTCACATATATTTCATTTTGGACTTTTTCTTACGTCTGTAGATCTCTGCAAAGTTTTTTTTTACTTTTTTAGAATGGATATTTTTAGTGCATTAGTCATAGTAAATAAAATCTGGAGACGCAGCATTCATTCACTAATTAGATAAAATAGGACGTCTTCTCTTCTGTTACTGTCCGCGATCGTGCTATGGAATACTAAATTCTCTTTTGTTATACATGAGTTTGATTTCTACCACTACACATTAGTTACAATTTCCTATGTAATGAGATCTGGGGTCCAATACATTTAGAGGCAGTTCATGCCATGCCCGCACATGAATCGCACAGGAACGTGCTGTGCATTCTTGAGTGATTCACATGCGTTGCGATTTCAGAACATTCATTTTGAATGGGCTATAATCACACTGCACCGCACCAAAGTAGTGTGTGCACTATGTCTCAAACACACTATAACAGGATCAAAAGTACTATGCAGTGAGGGCAAAAGCACTGCATTTACAACCTGTGTTTGGGATGTTGTTAACTTTCTATTGACACCCATTCCTTCAGAACCCTTTCCTGTGAACGGCGGCCCCTGCGCGCATGTGCGGGAGTGACGTCATTGCGGCTCTGGCCAATCAGATGGCCAGAGGATGTGAACCCGGAAGTAAGACAGCTGAACATGGGGGCTGTGTCAGCGGTGAGCAGGCGGCACTGCGGGGGCTTCGTTCTAAGGTATTTCATAATGAGCTAGTATGCGATGCATACTAGCTCATAATGCCTTTGTCTTTCAGGTTTTTTTTTTTTTGAGGTTTACAACCTCTTTAAACAAATGATTTTTTATAAATCTGTTGCAAAGATTTTATTCGGAGATCTTGCCAGTGACACCACTTCCTGTTGCGGCTGACAACACCAAGCCACTGCCTTACAATTAGCAGCAGTGTTGTCAGCCTGTTTGTGCATTCTATCAGTTCACTGTTGGCCTGGCCTATATAGGCACTGGTGAAGCAGGGGTTTAGTGTTGTCCACATGGTAGTGTTGTTACTGCCAGGATCTCCAGATAGAAAAATTTTGCAAGAGATTAAAAAAAAAATGCTTCTGATTCACTGATTCGTAAAAACAATTGAAGAATCTTCCTCTCACTGGAGTATGCTCATAGTGACCTCCATGGTATTTGGGTTCTCTGTTTTTCATGAATTGCCAGATGTGTCATCTTGGTGGCGGGCTCTTGAATGTAACATTAGCACGAGGGTGTCACTTATTATTTGCCTTTGCAAAAATTGACCTTTGTTAGTGTGGGGTTTTATCATCTCGTGAGTGATTTAACCCTTTTCTGACTGTGGGCTGTTGGATGGAAGCAATCAGGGTGGGTAACAGCTGCCGCCTACACCGTAAACACAAATACACATGAAAAAGTGGAGTGTGCTAAACATGTTACACTATGCATGCTGCATAAGTAAAGCCTAGTGCACACGGGCCGAATGTCGGGTGGAATTGGCTGGTTCAATAGAAACCAGCCAACATTCGGCCCGTGTGAACTACATTTAGCCGACTTCTGTCGAAGGAGCATGACCGAATAAGGACTGGTGATTGGACCCAGATCAGCACTCTCAGCCAATGGTGACGTGACGTCAGAAGGGGGCAGTGCGACCAGGTGACATAGTCAGGTGACCCGACCTTTGCCTATATAAGAATTGTCAAAGCGCAGAGCGGGCAGACGTCGGGAGGCCTCCCAGGAGGTGACAGCATTTTAAATTCTTTTACTTTTCAGGTCCGGCGGGCATCATGATTGACAATGGATTGACAACACAATGGATTCACAAGGACCTGTCAAAAACAGTTTCTTGTGTTTATTACTTTTTGACACTTTTTTGGTGAATGGGTATAGGTATGATGTACCCGATACCCATTTGCCCAGTGGGCGAGATATGGGGGCTCCCTTGATAAAAGGGGCTTCCAGATTCTGATAAGCCCCGCGCCCGCAGACCCCGATAACTACAGCCCAGGAGGAGGCCCTTGTCCCCATCAAGCACCCACTCCCCATGTTGAGGGCATGTGGTCTGGTATAAGTTCGTCGTCACTTGCTCGTCCCCTCCCCTTTGCAGACCTGCCGGGTTTCATGCTTGGATAAGCGTCTGGTATGGATTTTGGGGGGGACCCCACACCTTTTTTTTTTTAATTTCGGCATTGGGTTTCCCTTAAAATCCATACCGGACCCAAAGGGCCCGGTATGGACTTTGGGGGTACCCTGTGCAATTTTTTTTGTTTATTGTTTCAATAGCCAGCAATAGTCGGCAATTGTAACCGCGAGTCATTTTTTATTTTTTTTTCTTTAGAAATGCCATCACCTTAATGTGCCTGTAAAGTGGCGCATTTGTAGCATGTGTACCTCCCAGGCACTACAGTAATCCCCCGCTACATCGCGGTTCAGTTTTTGCGGTCCCGGTAATTCGCGTTTTTTTTTGTAATGTTATTTTACTATATAAATCATTAAAAATGAAAGATTTTTGTGTTTTTCATAGCTCTTGCTCTGTCTCTAAGTATCTTTTATGTGTTTAAATGAGTTTCTATTGTTTTAAAAGTGTGTTTAAAGACCTTAAAATGCTTCTACACGTACAGTGACAGTAAAATAAACATGCCTACAATGCATTTTAATAGGGTTTTTCTATTTCGCGGAATTTCACTTTTCGCGGCTGGGTCCGGAACGTAACCCCCGCAATGGAGGGGGGTTTACTCTATATTCAAAGGAATTTTTCATTTTTATTGTTGCACTTTAAGCATAGATAAAATCACTGCATCTGAAAAAACAATCGTTAAAAATTCGGAATCGGCTGTCGAAAGTACTATACTAAGGATCCAAAATTCGGCAGATCGTTCGTTGCATGAAATTTTACTTCTGATTATCTTATCGTGTGTACGGGCCTTTACCCTTCTTTCACACGGGTTTTCCTATCAGGTCCGCCTGTCAGTTTTGCAGTTACCCTTTTGAGTGGCGGATGTCAGCGATGACATATCCACTGACATCTGCTGCTATCTGATCCTGCCTGCAAAATCCAGACAGATAGTGGTCCTATTTCCCATCAGTGTGGCGGATCGGATATGATCAGATGAAAACGTACAGCCAGTCTGTTTTCACCTGATTTCCCTATAGGGAAGAGCGGGAGTGTGTCTGTCTCCGCTCTGCATAGTCAGTGGAGTGATCCCCAGCTGAGCAAGCGGATTCCATGCAACGGAGGTGCCCGTGTGAAAGGGGCCTTACTAAGCCCTAAACTAATTAAGCGCTATTTTTTTTTTTTTATATTCAGTAAAAAAAATACCTGTTGATCTTGGTACACTGCAGTGAGTCAATGTTGTCATCCTAGGGCAGTATGTGTTTTACAGGCAGGATTACCAGGTGAAAATAAAGAAAAACACCTGAAAAAGAAAACAGGAATGCAGCCACCACATCTAAAGACTGCAAGCTGCAATAAATTATATTAGCTAAGTAATTCCCTCATCCATGTCTTTATGGACCTTGCTTTGTGCATTGGTCCAAATCATTTGGTGGAGGGGGGGTTATGGTGTGGGGTTGTTTTTCAGGGGTTGGGCTTGGCCCCTTAGTTCCAGTGAAGGGAATTCTTAAGGCGTCAGCATACCAAGACATTTTGGATAATTTCATGCTCCTAACTTTGTGTGAACAGTTTGGGGATGGCCCCTTCCTGTTCCAACATGACTGCGCACCAGTGCACAAAGCAAGATGCATAAAGACATGGATGAGTGAGTTTGGGGTAAAGGAACTTTGCTGGCCTGCACGGAGTCCTGACCTCAACCTGAAAGAACACCTTTGGAATGAATTAAAATGGGACTGCCTTCTCGTCCAACATCAGTGCCTGACCTCACAAATGCGCTTTTTAAAGAATGGTCAAACATTCCCATAGACACACTCCTAAACCTCGTGGACAGCTTTCCCAGGATAATTGAAGTTGTTATAGCTGCAAAGAGTGGGCTAACTCGGTATTGAACCCTAAAGACCATAGCCCGTACACACGCAACCGTTATCGGCCGACCGATCATCCGACTTTTGTCCAGAGTTGTGTTTTGTTGGTTGGAATGTGCCTAAACTGCACACGAATTTTCTCGCCCAACAAAAATCTACTTCAGAAGTGATGTCATGTGTTGGTTTGCTTTCTTTGTGTTCTTTCTTCACTAAGCATGCCCAGACTTGCTCATCAGATTTTTCCCTGTCGAAATCTGTACTGACTGCAGGAAAATCGGCCGTGTTTTGACGGAGGACAAAAATTTTATAGTCCGCACACCAGATTTTTTTTGGCCGAAAAGTCGGAGTCGGTTGTCGGAAGCATCATACTAACAAGCCGAAAATCGGCAGATCGGTCGTAGGACGAAAATTTCCTGCCAATTTTCGACGCGTGTGTACGAGGCTTAAGACTGGGATGCCATTAAAGTTCATGTGCGTGCAAAGGCAGGCGTCCCAATACTTTTGACAATATAGTGTAGCTTAGCCTTCAGGGATTTGAAGACTAGAGTGCTTTCCATTTGGGCACTTGATGAAGGTCACAAGAGATAAAGGACTCCTTACCTGTAAAGGTTAGCCAAGTTTTTGGTAATGTTAACATTGGCCCAGGATATCAATATAAAATCACCAAGTTTGTTTATTATACCTTCCAAGGGCATGTGCAGACAGCTGTAGACGTACTTTAAAACTCTCACTGTCTGAATAATTAGATACTCACCATGTATTTATACTGTCCTGAAGAAGTGAACCTTTTTCATGAAACACAAGAAGGACTATTACACGTCAGTAAAGAATGATGCAATCTATGCTGTTGGAATATGTTATTAACCACTTCCCACCAACGTGGAGCATATAAACTTTATTACCAAAAGTATTGGGACGCCTGCCTTTACACGCACATGAACTTTAATGGCATCCCAGTCTTAATCAGTAGGGTTAAATATTGAGTTTGCTCACCCTTTGCAGCTATAACAGCTTCAACTCTTCTGGGAAGGCTGTCCACAAGGTTTAGAAGTGTGTCTATGGGAATGTTTGACCATTCTTCCAGAAGCGCATTTGTAAGATCAGGCATTGATGTTGGACAAGAAGGCCTGGCTCACAGTCTCCTCTCAAATTTATCCCAAAGGTGTTCTATCAGGTTGATGTCAGGACTCTGTAATGGCTGGTCAAGTTCCTTCACCCCAAACTCGCTCATTCAAGTCTTTATGCACCTTGCTTTGTGCATTGGTGCATAGTCATGTTGGAACAGGAAGGGACCATCACCAAACTGCTCCTACAAGGTTAGGAGCATGAAATTGTCCAAAATGTTTGTCAGGGTACCAGGAAACCAGACCACACGGGGATGCAGGTATAATAAAGCAGTGTATGGAAGCAAACAACAATAAACGCACAGCAAGAGTGAGGAAGTGAGAGCAGGAACAAGCCAGGGTCAAGTCCAGAAGAGGGTAGTCATCCAAGTCAGGGTCGAGTCCAGAAGCGGATAGCCGGCCGATGCCGGGTCGTCTGCCGATGCGGGGTCCAGAGTCAGGAGAGTCGTCAGCCAAGCCAGGTCATACACGGAGGAACACTGAGAACAGAAGACTGCTAGCAGAGATGCAACTTGGAGCACAAACGCAAGGGCAAGGACTGCAACCCATCAGGTGATATATATAGTCAAGTGTGCAGCATCATCACTGTGCGACACCCAGGCAGCAGGCAAGTGATGATGCAGTCAGAGTTTATAAGAGGCAGCAGTTTGCACATGTCCAAGATGGCTACCAACAGGAGGGCAAGGTAGGACCTTGACTGTACCCTCCCCTCAATGGCCCCTCCTCCACGGAGCAAAAAACGGTTTCTAAAGGAACCGCATGGAAAGTGCGGAGAAGGGCGGGAGCATGAACATCAGTTGAGGGAACCCAGGAGCACTCCTCAGGACCATAGCCCTTCCACTGCACCAGGTATTGAACCTGACCTCGGAAAAGACGAGAATCCAAGCAGCTGCTAACCTCATAGTCCTTATGACTGCCCACAGGAATGGGACAAGGGTGAGAAAGTGAAGAAGTATAGCAATTGCAAACCAGTGGCTTCAAAAGTGACACATGAAAGACATTAGAGATACGCATGCCAGGGGGAAGACCAAGGGCATAGGCCACCGGGTTCACCTTGCGAAAGATGCGAAAAGGCCCAACAAAATGGGGTGCCAATTTTGGAGTGGGGACCCTGAGGTTGAGATTATGGGTCGACAACCACACCCTCTCCCCAACCTGGTACGAAGGAGCAGATAAACATCTCCGGTCTGCCTGGAGTTTCTGACGCTGTGCAGAGACCCGTAAAGACTCTTGAATCTGCACCCAAGAGGAACGGAGGGCACGAAGATGGTCCTCAACAGCCGGGATTTCCTGTGGAGAGAACGACTCGGGCAAAAAAGCAGTTTGGAACCCATAATTGGCCATGAATGGAAACATTCTGGAAGACGAGTTGATGGCAGAGTTCCTGGCAAACTCTGCTCAGGGTAGCAGATCAACCCAATTGTCCTGATGGTCAGAGATATAGCAGCGGAAAAATTGCTCCAGAGCTTGGTTGGAGTGCTCAGTGGCATCACTGGACTGTGGATGGTAGGCCGAAGAGAAGGAAAGTTGAATACCCAACTAGGAGCAAAAGGTTCGCTAGAACCTAGAGACAAACTGGCTCCCACGGTCTGAGACAGTCTCCTTAGGCAACCTGTGTAAACGGAAGACCTCCTTGGCAAACACCTAAGCTGTAGGTGCAAGTTAAGCAAGTTCCTAAGCTGTAGGCAGCCTCCTAAATGGAACACAGTGGCACATTTTGGAGAACCGGTCGACAACCATGAGAATAACCGTGTAACCTCGAGACGTGGGAAGTTCCACAATAAAATCCATGACCAAGTGAAGGGAAGGTGCAGAGGAGATTTATTCTGGGCACAGACCGAACAAGCTGCCACAAACGCAGAAAAATCAGTGCAGACAGAAGGCCACCAGAACTGACAGGAAATAGCCCAGGACATCTGGTCCTTACCAGGATGACCGGTAAGAACCAGATGTTGGAGTTCCGAGTCAGAAATGTGGTACATGCGCAACAGTCTGATGCGCAACCCCTCAGGTAGCAAACATTTGTCAACTGGTCTATCTGTGTGAGCATCAAACTGGGCATCTAAGATCTGTTCTCCAAGAGGAGAGGTTAAGTTGGTGTGGATGGCAGCCAGGATATGATCTGAAGGTATGACCGGTATTGGCACGGAGTCCTCCCTGGACAATTCAGAATACTGGCGAGACAAGGCATCAGCCCTAACATTCTTGGAGCTGGGCAAATAGGAGACCACATAGTTAAAACGAGACAAGAATAAGTCCCACTGGCCTGACGGGGTGTGAGCCTCTTGGCCTCCGAGAGATACGTCAGATTCTTATGATCGGTGAGAATGAGAACTGGTACCACAGAACCTTCGAGCAAGTGTCTACACTCTTTGAGAGCCAGGATAATGGCCAAGAGCTCACTGTCTCCAATCTAATAATTGCATTCAACTGGAGACAGCTTCTTGGAGTAGAACTCACAAGGAAGTAAGGGTCCATCAGGTCTCTGACGCTGAGACAGGAGGACAGGGGAAAGGACGTATCCACCTCTAGGACAAAGAGCAAACCAGGATTGGGATGAGACAGAATAGGAGTCTAAGCAAAGCAGACTTTGGAGCCTCGAAAGCTTGGCGTCCAATTGTGAGAAACACTGCCCCTCTTGGTCAGATCTGAGATAGGTTTGGCCAAAGAGGAAAGGTTCCTAATAAGTTTTCGATAGTAATTGGCAAACTCAAGGAGACGCTGAATGGAACCGAGACCCTTGGGGCGAGGCCACTGTAGAACAGCCGAAACCTTCTGAGGGTTCATGGAGAAACCTTCAGCGCAAATGATGTAGCCCAAGAAGGCAACCTGAGACAGGTGGAATTTACATTTCCCAAGCTTACAGAAAAGCCCATTCTCACATAACCGATGCAGCACCCATTTGACATCCAGGTAGTGTGATTCAATAGAGTCCGAGTAAATCAAGATGTCATCCGAATAGACTACCATGCATTGCTGCAACATATCACGAAAGACATCATTGATGAACTCCTGGAAGACAGCGGAGCCAATCTGGTAGGTGGCCTCTGCAGGCGCTCCTTAAATAATGGTCTCTCCCTGAACCTGGTATCGATAAAAATCAGGAAGGAAATGAGAGCCTTGAACTCGTCAAGGAGATTCTTGGCCGCGATCTCTTCCTTCAATGCATTGGAGAGACCATGAGAGAAGACACCAGCCACCAGAGCCTCATTATTCCAGCCCACCTCTGCTTCCAGTGTGAAAAATTCAATGGCATGCTCGGCAACAGTTCGTATACCCTGTTGAACTGACAGGAGCTGCTTTGCAGCAAAGGCAGAGCAAGCAGGCACATAGAATACCCTACGAAAAGAGGCAACAAAAATTGGGAAATCAAGTATCACAGGATTATCATTCTCCAATAAGGGATTCGCCAAGGCCAAAGCCTTGTCCGAGAGAAGCGAGATTAGGAAGCACACCTTGGACCTATCAGAAGGAAACGTCTTATAATAAATGCCCACTTGGCTTAGGAAGCCACAACACTGACTTGGTTCATCCCCAAAGCGATGCAGAAGGGAGGCTGAACCAGTCATCCCCCTTGTAACAGTGATTCCAACTGCAACAACAAGAGCAGCAACAGAAGCAGCAGCAGGAGCAACAATAGGAGGAACCACTGGCCTAGCAGCACCAGGAGCAAGGTGTGCTGTGTATGCAAGCAACGCCTGCAACGCCTGAGTAAACTAACCCAAAAGGTGATCTTGTTGATTGAGCCTGGTAACCAGCATGGGGAGCGTAGGAGCACCTGCATCGTCAGGATTTATGACTCTTGCATACTGTCAGGGTACCAGGAAACCAGATCACACAGGGATGCAGGTAAAATAAAGCAGTGTATTTGAGCAAACAACAATAAACGCACAGCAAGAATGACTAAGTGAGAGCAGGAACAAGCCACGGTCAAGCCCAGAATCGGGTAGTCATCCAAGCCGGGGTCGTGTCCAGAAGCGGGTAGTCTGCCGATGCCGGGTCGTCTGCTGATGCCGGGTCGCCTGTCAATGCAGGTCAAGAGCCAGGAGAGTCATCAGCCAAGCCAGGTCATACATGGAGAAACACGGAGGACAGAAGACTGCTAGCAGAGATGAACCTTGGAAAATAAACGCAAGGGCAAGGACTGCAACCCATCAGGTGATAGATATAGTCAGGTGTGCAGCATCATCACTGTGCAACACCTAGGCAGCAGGCAAGTGATGATGCAATTAGAGTTTATAAGAGGTGACAGTCTGCACATGTCCAAGATGGCTGCCAACAGGAGGGCAAGGTAAGACCTTGACAATGTCTTGCTATGCTTTTAAAAGGGCGAGAGGCGACAGGAAGGGGTTCATATGTAAAACATCCAATAATAATAATAATAATAATAATGGCAGTGATGTATGCATTTTACTGTATCCCTGTATATGAAAAACATTACCAGCCTTACGTTTATATGTTTTTTTTATAGGGAATAATGTTCATGGAAGAGAAATAATAAATGATTGTTTTTCATAAAGATTAGAAGTTGAGTACCTTCAAGGTCCCATTTGTTTTTAGAAATATCCAATGAAAGTAACAGGGATGGTGGTACAAGGTGGGAATAAGCCTGTGGGAGAGATTTTGGCATGTATGCCATTTGATATAGTTAGGAAGTTACATGTACATTCACTTTGTAAAATGAACAGTCTTCAGTAAATCAACTCCTATGGGATATATTTCTAAAAATGATTAATAAGCTAAGAAAAGTGCTTCAGTCCTTAACCGGTTGCCGACTGCTCACAGTATATTTACTGCGGCAGTCAGCCCCGGGCAGGCAGAGTGACGTAGGTCTACGTCGCTCGCCTGTCACTCCTTTTAGAGCCAATAGCGGGCGAGCGCGCGCCCGCTGAGGCGCGCGCCCGCCTCGGCTCGTTCACAGAGGAGTGTGGGCGTGTGACCGGCGGACCCGATGTCCGCCTGTCACACTACGATCGCCGGTACAGCGGGAGAAAGACAGAGCGGCTTATGTAAACAAGCCGCCTGTCATTCTCCCCTGTGTAAAAATGAAGATCAGACGGTTCTACTATGTAGAACCGTTGATCTTTGTTTTTACACTAGGAGACCTGTCCCCCTACAGTTAGAATCACGCCCCTAGGACACACTTAACCCCTCCCTGTCCAATACAGTTAACCCCTTCCCTGCCAGTGTCATTTTTGCAGTAACAGTGCATATATATAGCACTGATTACTGCAGTAATGTCACTGGTACCCCCAAAAGTGTCAAAAATGTCAGTCAAGGGTCCGATCTGTCCGCCGCAATGTCGCAGTACCGCAAAAAAATCGCAGATCGCCGCCATTACTGGTTAAAAAAAAAACACCAAAAATGACAAAAATCTTTCCCTTTGTTAGTAAACGCGATAACTTTTGCGCAAACCAATCAAAATACGCTTTTTGCAATTTTTTTTACCAAACATATGTAGCGTAAAACAATTTGGCCGAAAATGTTAAAAAATTTTGATTTTTAAATTTTTTTGGGGGGAATTTCATATAAAAAAAAGTGAAAAATATTGTTATTTTTGCAAAAATTACGCTGTTTTTTTGTTTATAGCGCATGATCAAAAAATCGCACGGGTGATCAAATACCACCAAAAGAAAGCTCTGTTTGTGGGAAAAAAAGGACGTGAAATTCGTTTAGGTACAGCGTCGCACGACCGCGCAATTGTCCGTCAAAGTCACGCAGTAAAAAAAAATCGCAAAAAAACCCCTGTTCAGGAAGGGGGTAAAATCTTCCGGGGATTAAGTGGTTAAACCACTTCTGGACCGAAAGGTTTACCCCCTTAATTACCAGGCTATTTTTTGTGATATAGCACTGTATTATTTTAACTGACATTTGCGCAGTGGTGAAACGAAAGAAAATTGATGTCCTTTTTTTACCCACAAATAGAGCTTTCTTTTGGTGGTATTTGATTACCTCTACGGTTTTGATTTTTTGCAATATAAACAAAAACATAGCGACAATTTTAAAATAAAAAATACAATATTTTTTTTACTGCTATAAAACACAGCCAATAAAAACATTTAAAAAATCTAATTTTTTCATCAATTTAGGCTAATATGTATTCTGCTACATATTTTTGGTAAAAAAATCTCAAAAAGTGTAAATTGATTGGTTTGCGCAAAAGTTATAGTGTCTTCAAACAATATTTTATGGAATTTTTATTTACTTTATTTTTTTACTAGTAATAGTGGCGATCAGAGATTTTTAGTGGGACTGCGACATTGCAGCGGACAAATCGGACATCTAACTGAAACTTTTGACACTTTTTGGGGACCCAGTACTTAGTCACATCCAGCAGCGCCTAATATATCCAACATATATATGATCATATAGTCCTCATAATTGAGTGAGACACTGTCTTTCAGCTTGATTATTGTTCATAACATAGCTGAACAATCCACATTCTAGTGATCCCCGGTGCTTTGATGTATATTCGGAATCAACCTTCACCACACCCTACGTGACCCCCTAAAGTTCTGGTGAGTGCCCACTCTTTAGGGGGTCACGTATGGTGTGGTGAAGGTTGATTCCCAATATACATCAAAGCACCGGGGATCACTAGAATGTGGATTGTTCGGCTATGTTATGAACAATAATCAAGCTGAAAGACAGTGTCTCACTCAATTATGAGGACTATATGATCATATATATGTTGGATATATTAGGCGCTGCTGGATGTGACTAAGTACTGGGTCCCCAAAAAGTGTCAAAAGTTTCAGTTAGATGTCCGATTTGTCCGCTGCAATGTCGCAGTCCCACTAAAAATCTCTGATCGCCACTATTACTAGTAAAAAAATAAATAGTGGCGATCAGAGATTTTTAGTGGGACTGCGACATTGCAGCGGACAAATCGGACATCTAACTGAAACTTTTGACACTTTTTGGGGACCCAGTACTTAGTCACATCCAGCAGCGCCTAATATATCCAACATATATATGATCATATAGTCCTCATAATTGAGTGAGACACTGTCTTTCAGCTTGATTATTGTTCATAACATAGCCGAACAATCCACATTCTAGTGATCCCCGGTGCTTTGATGTATATTGGGAATCAACCTTCACCACACCATACGTGACCCCCTAAAGAGTGGGCACTCACCAGAACTTTAGGGGGTCACGTAGGGTGTGGTGAAGGTTGATTCCGAATATACATCAAAGCACCGGGGATCACTAGAATGTGGATTGTTCGGCTATGTTATGAACAATAATCAAGCTGAAAGACAGTGTCTCACTCAATTATGAGGACTATATGATCATATATATGTTGGATATATTAGGCGCTGCTGGATGTGACTAAGTACTGAGTTATACTAGTCTGAAGTGTTGTTTACAGTATTTTTTACATCTCCTATATATTGCTTTTTATTACAGCGGCTGCGATCAGCAAAATTTTATGCGGTTTTTACAATTTTATAATTTTATATCTATTGTATGGTTTTATCCCTTTTAATAAGAAGCGCTGGGCGAGTGTTTGGAGCTTTCTCTAGTTTGTTTCAACCACTTTTTTACTTTTTGGGACCAGTGACACTAATACAGCGATCAGTACTAGAAAAAAATGCACTGTCACTGCACTAATGACACTGGCATCAGGGGTGATCAAAGGGTTAAATGTTTCCCTGGGGGGTGCTTACTAACTGTGGGGGGGGGGGTTGCACTGATTGGGAAAAGATAGAGATCTGGGTTCCTGCTTAGCAGGAACACAAGATCTCCATCTTGTCCCCTTGCAGAACGGCGATCTGCCTTGTTTACATAGGCAGACCACCGTTCTGCCTCTCCCGGGGATGATCGCAGGTGGCCAGCGGACGATCGCGCCATCTAGTGGCTATTGAACGAAACAACCTACAGGTATGTCATTTCGTGCAATAGAGCAACATTGCCGCTGTAAATACACGGCGGCCGGTCGTCAAGTGGTTAATTGTCCATAGCTGTGGATTCTCAGCGCCATTCACCCATGGCCTTTGTCTGCAGTGGGTGAATGGAGTGTGGGAAAGAGAGGTAGGCGGTGGGGCCACAGCATTGAACAGTGTTTGCTTATTCAGTTAAGGCAGGAACAATAACTTCTTTTAAAAATGAAATAAGGGCAAATAATGAAAAAAAGAAGATAAAGCAAGAAAGTTAAGGTAAGAAGTAGTAGAGAGCAGAATATACACTCACTGGCCACTTTATTGGGCACACCTGTTCATTTTCTTAGTAACACAAATTGCTAATCAGCCAATCAATTGGCAGCAACTCAATGCATTTAAGCATCTAGATGTGGTGAAGGCGACTTGCTGAAGTTCAAACCGAGCATAAGAATTGGGAAGAAAGGGGATTTAAGTGACTTTGAATGTGGCATGGTTGTTGGTGCCAGATGGGTTGGTCTGAGTATTCCAAAAATTGCTGATCTACTAGATGATCTAGATGTGGTGAAGGCGACTTACTGAAGTTCAAACCAAGCATAAGAATTGGGAAGAAAGGGGATTTAAGTGACTTTGAATGTGGCATGGTTGTTGGTGCCAGATGGATTGGTCTGAGTATTCCAAAAATTGCTGATCTACTGGGATTTTCACGCACAACCATCTCTCGAGTTTACAGAGAATGGTCAGAAAAAGAGAAAACATCCAGTGAGCGTCAGTTGTTTGTACGAAAATGCCTTGTTGGTGTCAGAGGTCAAAGGATAATGAGCAGACTGGTTCGAGATGATAGAAAGGCAACAGTATTTCAAATAACCACCTGTTACAACCAAGGTATGCAGAATACAATTTCGGAATGCACAACACATCAAACCTTTGTAGCAAGGTTTCCAGGCCTGTGGCCTGATGTGGGTCTGCCATTAGTACCGGTAACCTCTCCAGCCCATGTGAGCTGTGACCCTGGGTGTGATAACTGAAGCAGCGACAACTCTGGCATCTTTGTTTGTGGTTTTTATTGGAATTAAGGGGATGGGAGAAGGGAATGAGTGGGATACTCCTTGAGGCTTAAACTAATTACAATTGGGACTTTACTTCTGAAATGCCCGTTGGCGCTTCCGTGATGCCAGCCGGCGCCAGCCAACGCTCACTGACACTGAGAATATTCTGTAAATTAGAAGAAGTGCTGAATCCTTGACTTATAGTCCAGAAGATCCAAGACTGAGAACTGTAGAACTCCTGACACTGTTGCACTGTGAAAGTCACTGAGTACTTTCCCCCGCCTGGCACAGCTTGAGGTAGTATGTAGTAGAACTCTGTATAGCTGTCACTGTAACTGGCAGGCTCTGTGCAATTCAGGGCCCAAACTGCAGGTGCCCCCTTTGTAGCTTCAGGGTCCTCAACCTAGGTACCCCCTTTACAGCTAGCTGGCACTGGATCCCAGAACCTCTTCCGGAGTGGTCCCCTCTAACTTCAGGCAGACCCCCAGGGCAATCCTCAGTACTCACACGACCTGTGTAGGCTTTCCTAGGACTGGACCCCTCTCTCCCTCCACAGGTTCTCAGCACACCGGATCCCCTCAGCTCAACTCAGCACTCTCTGGACACTCAGGCGATACCCCGAAACATTCACCTTCCTCAGACAGGAGGAGAGACAGCCGCATTCTCCTTCCTGGGACTCTGCTCCCGCCAAAGACATCGTGCCAGGCACTTCCCCCCAAACTTATACACACTCCCAGAATCCTTTGCAATAAAATCTGCCTTCTGGGGTAGTTACAAGCTGGGATGTGTCCCCTGATTGGGCTTCCTCCACTGCCCTATGAGAAGCCTCTCACAGGAGCCAGTGGGGATACTTCTCCCCTCAGCAGGCACATCTGGAAGCCCTGACACCCTATCTAGACAGATCACAGCCCTGCTGTTAGGCAGACAAGGCCCACTATACATTTACCTAGCACCTACCTGTAGGGTGCTACACCTTGAAGCAGATGGACCACCCTGTGTGCCACTCTTGTCAACTAAAAACAGGAAACTGAGGCTACAATTCGCACAGCAACAAACGGTCAAGAGGGAAAAGAACCGCTCAAGTGAGGGGATAGTTCCAAACACATCCAACCCAGGTGCAGGCACGGATCCGCAGTCCTGATAGCAGCAAATGGAAGAGCACAAAAAGCCGCACAACCGGTTGAAGATGCAAAAAGTTAAAATCCAAATTTATTTTGCAGGCAATTCGCACAGGCTCAACAAAATTGGACAATTGAAGATTGTAAAAACGTTTCCTAGTCTGATGAGTCTTGATTTCAGCTGACACATTTAGATGGTAGGGTCAGAATTTGGCATAAACTACCTGAAAGCATGGATTCATCCTGCCTTGTATCAATGGTTCAGGCTGGTGGTGTAATGGTGCGGAGGATATTTTCTTGGCACACTTTGGGCCCCTTAGTACCAATTGAGCATTGTTTAAATGCCACGGCCTACCTGAGTATTGTTGCTTACCATGTCCATCCCTTTATGATTACAGTGTACCCATCTTCTGATGGCTTCTTCCAGCAGGATAATGCACCATGTCACAAAGCTCAAATCATCTCATGACTGGTTTCTTGAACATGACAATGAGGTCACTGTACTCCAATGGCCTCCACAGTCAATATCTCAATCCAATAGAGCACCTTTGGGATGTGGTAGAAGATTTGCATCATGGACGTGCAGCCGACAAATCTGCAGCAACTGGGTGATGCTATCATGTCAATATGGACCAAAATCTGAGGAATGTTTCCAACACCTTGTTAAACCTACGTTATGAAGAATTAAGGCAGTTCTGAACGCATAAAGGGGGTCCAGCCCGGTACTAGCAAGGTGTACCTAATGAAGTGGCAGGTGAGTGTATAAAGCCTGATAATACAGAGAAAAAGTACTATGAGAGATCATTCAAAAAAAGGGAATCAGGGTATTCACACCAAGACAGGGATGAGGAAAGAAACCACGCCAGCCAGGTCTTTTCTCTTTAGGCAATGATATTTCCAGGGTAGGAAGTAGCTCTAGGCTTGGATCTGAGACATGATTTTTGTTTGAAAAACTAGAGAAAATCTTTCCTACTACTTGGACTGAATGATGTAACTGACAAGGCTATTCTAAGCAGCGTTGATTAGAGCAGTGGAAAGAGCAACAAAACACAGAATAGATCATCTGTCTGCTTCCAATGCGTCTATCCTGCCCCCTCCTTCTAGCTCCAGCTATTGCTCACTCCTGTATCTTAGGCTTTAAGCTCCCGTCTGTCATAATGATGCCCTAGTGGGGGCATGCAGAGAAACAGCATGATTCCTACTGCCTCTCATTGATCCTCAAGGGAATCTGTCAACAACAAAAGAGCAACTGAACACGCAGCAGGTCACTAACTACATAAATTACCTTTTTCCAGTATCTGCATTCCCCACGTCATATTAAAGCGGTATTAAACCCAAAAACAAAAAGGTATTATGTTTTTTTTTTATTTGCAAATTCATTCTTCATTCATCCTTCAGTTAGTTACAGCCAGGGCCGTAGATAAGGGCGAACCACAAGTTCTCCTGTACAGGGCCCTGGCCAGCAGGGGGGGGCCCAGGCAGCAGGGTGAATCGGATGTGGGCCGGGAGGGTGATTGGTGTGGCAGGGCTGCAATTACTGAAGCCAATCCTCTTTATGGCTCTCTCTGCAACATTTGGAAGCTGGCTTCTCCTCTCCCTCCCATTGGCTTTCAGCTGCTGCAGAGAGGGCCATAGAAAGGATCGGTTCCAGTAATTGTGCCCCCCCCCCCCGCACTGATCACCCTACCTGTGCACCATACGTTTCCCCTTGCTGCCCAGGCCCCCCTGTGTGCCCCCCCACCTTTCCAGTGCTGCTGACTTCCCTCCTCTTCTTCTTACCGCTGGCAGCTGAAAGCACACATTTGGATCTTTCAAGACTGAGAGTGGGGGAAAGGTTAGGTAAATATGTTTTATTTACCAGCCACTTCCTTTCCTGAATGATCGCAATGAGTGATCGGTACCAATCACTCACTGTGTTCATTCATAACTGAAGCATTGGCTGTATGGGGCCCTGTGTCAGGTTGTCTGTATGGGGCCCCATATTGGGTTGTCTGTATGGGGCCCCATGGTTTCTAACAGCAGCCCGGGTTTCATCATATAGCTGCAGACTAAAATTCATTGTAAAATCTTCTGTGCTAATCCAGAAAACTGTGAACACTTGAAAACCATAAGTCTAACAGTAATTTAAATACAACAATACTAGGTATAATAGCCAGCGAGTAGTATTTTTTTGTGTTTTGTTTTCTTTTTTTTTTTCCATTATTTTCACCTGTTTATCCGGACAGAAATTTTTTTTTTATTAAAACGTATTTTAACAGATCAAGCTGCCCAGCAAAAGTGTCTGTTAGAGACAAATCGTTGAACACTGATAGGGGTGCATACACAAGCTTTTTTTTAGCTTTTTTTTTAAAGTAAAACCTTTATTCCAAAATTGTTGCTGTAATTGCTTATAAAGTGTTAGCAGGAATTCAGCCTAAATTTGTTAGTAAATCCATCTAAAGAACAGTTTTTTCCTTTTTTTTTGCACACACTTAAAAAAATCAGGCCTAAAGATTACATAACAACCCCCCCAACCCCCCCCCCTCCCCCTCAACATGAAATATTTTCTAAAAACAGACACCCTAGAGAAAAAAATAGTGGAAGTTCCAATTTTTTATGTCATACAATATTGTCTAGGCCTAGGAAACACAAAATTTCAGTAAAAAACACATTAAAAATAATTTTAGGGGGCACAAAAACACAATAAATTACCTAATTTTTTGGTAGAATATAAAGCCGAGGTTAGACCGAGAAAAGAGATACCCAACATGTCAAAGCTTAAATTTGCGTGCGCCCGTGAAATGGCGACAAACTTCAGTACCCTATATTTTCCATTGGCAAGGATTTAAAAGCCGCCTGTAGGTATCAGTTTAGCGTTACCAAGGAGGTCTGGTACTAGAATTATTACTCTCATTCCGACGTGCGGTGATATGTAACATTGTGTATCGCAATCAACATTTTCAGGCGTAGGCGCTCCGCCGCGTGCATTTTTTTTATACAGGGCTTCAATTTTTTTTTTTTTTTTTCGGAAGGGGGGAATTTTATGTGCTTGGGTGTAGCTTTAATTTTTTACAATTAAAAGAAAAATTTTTTTTTTTTTACTTAACATTTTTTTTTCTATCACAGAGGGAACAAAATGTGATGATTTTTTTTTGGTGACAGGTTCTTTTTAATGAGACATCCAGGGTCTAAAAGACCCTGCATGTCTCCCCTGTGCTTCACTGAATGTAATGCAATCCACATCACACTGCATTACATTCTTTCCCAGCCTTGATGGCTGGGGAAACTGTCACCGAAGACCCGGAAGTGACGACACTCTCCTCTCTCCCCTATACCCAGCAGCACCCGCTATGCCGGTCTCAGGCCCGCAGACGGGCAAGCGGAGCACAGGATACATAGCAAGGGGGGGGGGGTGGGCACCTGGGGTTTTTCCCCTACAGTAATGTTCACACTAGCCAATGCTCTGAAAAGCCATCCATGGTGGATCCCTTTTCAGAGAGTGGCTAAGCAGCCACAGTCAGGCTTTAGAATGCCTATTTATTTTTTTTCTTTTGCCGAACGGAAGTTTATAACAGAGGAAATGCGCAGGACAAGCACTTGGCTCGCAGCTGTTGCGCAGCCCCATTAACTGAATGGGTGAGTTTGAGTATATTGTGGGTATAAGGAGTGCAGACTGTGTACAATATATACTGTGTGTAGGTTTAAACTATATTTACCCATGCTCCTTTAAGGCGGTAGTAAACTGCAAAAAAAAAATCCTCTTCCTGCAAATTAATGTCATAATGTGCTAGTATGCATTGCATACTAGCACATTATGAAAGACTTACCTGAAAACGAAGCCCTTCTGTTTTCACCCAGTCTTTGGCGTTTGCATGGCCAAGCCGCGATGGCGTCACTCTATTAAGAGAGCAGTGCGCATGCGCCAGTGACATCACTGGCGCTGCTAAAGTAATTATCCCCTAAACGGTACACGCTTAGGAAATATTTACTATACCTACAGGTAAGCCTTATTAGAGGCCTACCTATAGGTAGAAATCAGAAAAAAAGCCTTTACTACCACTTTAAGCCATGCCCAATGTGTAATGCAATTTAGCAATGCCCATTTTTGCCATGGAGCATGCTGCTTATCTTCTCCACCCCAAGTTACAAAGTTGGGAGGTATGCATACCAATGACCCACATGCTCAAATGTATGGTGGTAATACTACTTTATCAAATAAGTAGACTTAAGTATGAAAACACTTTTTTTTTTCCCCAGAACACTGATTCTCCTAATTTCTTAGCTAATGTCATTTATTTGGCATTTTGCATTCAATTTTCCTGAAAGCAAAGCACTGCAGCGGTGCCATGAACAGCCTCCTCTGGCTGTATTTTTACACTTTTGGTGGGCAGCTGGGGGCTAGTAAAACAGTTTTTACCACCTGTATGAGAGGCCTAGGACAGGAAGTGTGGCCCTGGCCAGATCAGAAGTTGAAATTAACCACTTAAGCCCCGGAAGATTTTACCCCCTTCCTGACCAGGGGGTATTTTGCGATTCGGCACTGCGTGACTTTAACGGATCATTGCGCGGTTGTGCAACGCTGTACCTAAACCAATTTGACATCCTTTTTTTCCCACAAACAGAGCTTTCTTTTGGTGGTATTTGATCACCTGTGCGATTTTTTGATCATGCGCTATAAACAAAAAAAGAGCGACAATTTTGCAAAAATAACAATATTTTTCACATTTCTTTATATGAAATTCCCCCCCAAAAAAATGTAAAAATCAAAATTTTTTAACATTTTCGGCCAATTTGTTTTATGCTACATATGTTTGGTAAAAAAAAAAAAATCGCAAAAAAGCTTATTTTGATTGGTTTGCGCAAAAGTTATTGCGTTTACTAACAAAGGGAAAGATTTTTGTCATTTTTGTTGTTTTTTTTTAACGCGTAATGGCGGCGATCTGCGATTATTTTTTTGCGGTACTGCGACATTGCGGCGGACAGATCGGACCCTTGACTGATGTTTTTGACACTTTTGGGGCTACCAGTGACATTTCTACAGTAATCAGTGCTATACATATGCACTGTTACTGTAAAAATACACTGGCAGTGAAGGGGTTAACTTTATTTGAGAGGGAGGGGCTGTGTGTGTCCCTAGGGGCGTGATTCTAACTGTGATTGGCTGTGGCTTGAGGTGTAGGAACAATGATCAACGGTCCTACATAGTAGAACCGTGTGATCATCGTTTCTACACCGGGGAGAATGACAGGCGGCTTGTTTACATCAGCCGCCTGCCTTTCTCCCTCTCCCCCGACGATCGCCGAGTGATCGGCGGACATCGGGTCCGCTGGTCACACGCGCTGGGGGGGGGGTCCGTGACGCTCCCCAGAGCCTCACAGGCTAGCGACGTAGACCTACGTCGCTCTGCCCGTGAGGGGCTGACTGCCGCAGTAAATATACTGTGAGCAGTCGGCAAGTGGTTAAAGGAAAAAACAAATAAAACAAATGCAGCTACCACATTTAATGATTGGTAGGTTGCAATAAATTACATTTTTTAAGGGTTTAAAAGGTAACTCCACTTTCATGGTGAAAAAAAAAAGCAACTAAAGAAAAAACAATATAGCGTATAAAATTGCGACACAAATAATATTGTAATTGAATGTTATTAAAAATGACCTTTCCTTTTCCATCTGCAGCCCTGTAATTTTCTGAAAATGCAATGCAATATGGCTACCTGGAGTTGTTCTGTACACAGAATGTGTACTAACCACACCCCAGAAACATCATTTCCTGCTTGTGTGATTGGCTCACCATCTTTCCCAGAAGTCTACACTAAGATACAAGTCAGATTTCTGGCATCCCCTACAATAAAAATGTAATTTTTGGTGAGATACTCCCAATAGGAACACGTCTAAAGGGATGCAGGCCCAGCAGATTTCCTCATTAGTGCTCTGCAGCTGCCACAGCTGATGGATAATTATGAAACCACTCCCATTTGACCCACTCAGCACAGAGGAACAAACAATGATTTCTTCAGGATAACAAAAGGTAGCAATCTGCAACAAAGTTTTTTTAAATCCTTGCAATGTACAGAGGTCACCCAGAGGAGAATGTCTTTTTCTCAACAAAAGTGGAGTTACACTTTAAGTGCAATCTGGATGCAGCAATGCTGGATCCGCCACAATCAGACGGGATGTCTAGATATTTGACGCTATACAGCTTTCCACAAAGCTGTAAGAAAAAACGAAAAAACAAGGCATCAAAACTAGAGATTCTAAAAGCAAGGTGGGTACCGGAGGTGCTGATTCTCCACAAATCATTTCCGCTGTCTCATCCTGCTTTTAACACTGTAACCTTGTGACAAGCTTGTGACCTGAAACTCCAAATAATTCCTTGCTTCTCGCAGATCAGCTAATATGCATATTACAAACCCTCTCAGATCCTGAGACAAATGAATAATTACACTCAGGGGTAATTATTCTACACTCTACAGACTACTTTGCAGTTAGGCAATTTAGTCCAGGATCTACCTCAGCCTGTGATTGGACAATGAAGGAGCAGCAGTAGCCCATTAAGCATCTTTGTACTCTTAGGCCCCTTTCACACAGGCGGACCGTTCAGATCCGCCTGTCCGCTTTTTGGCGGATCTGAACGGTCCCCCCATGCATCTCTATGGGGGATCGGATGTCAGCAGAGACATGTCCGCTGACATCCGATCCGATCTGTCAAATCTGGACGGATGGAAACCCTATTTTCCATCCGTCCAGCGGATCGGATGGGATCGGATGAGAACGGACCGACGGCCCGTTCCCATCCGATTTCCCCCATAGAGATGCATGGGGAACTGATAGCTGTGTTTCTGCACACAGCAAGGAGACACAGCTGTTATCCTCCTGCTCAGCGGGGGATCGGCGGCTCGATCCCCCGCTGAGAAAAACGGAATCCGTCCGATGGACGGATAGTGTGAAAGGGGCCTAAAGCTGCATACACACTATCCAACTTTTGTGGTTAGATTTCCTTCAGATTTATCTTTTCTATGTAGCACAAGGGCCTGCTAGATTGCATACAAATTGTAAGTGTTTAGGTTTGACCTCATATTATATGGTTTTGGTAAGTCTAAAGGAAAAAGTCTTCAGAAAATCTTATAGTGTGCATGGCCCATTAGCTTCTGTAAGCATGCAGAGTTGCCAACTGTCAGTAAATTTACAGACAGTTTGTAAAAATAAGTGATTTATACAACTGTCTGTAAATATCAGGGGCTGATGATTTGTCATGCTGTGTTGACTTTTTCTGTGTAAATCAGGCAGAATTACTTGTTATGGGTATTGTCAGTGTTTCCATGTCGTGTTTATACTGTTTAAATATCGATTAAATATTCAGGCAGATCCTAAACCCTGCATTTTGAGCATTTTAGATGATCTTCCAATTGAAGATATTCCCAAACAAGCCATTAGTAGAGCCCTCTTCCAGGCCTGTAAGTTAAATCGGTAGTATACTCCGCTATATGACTTTTACCTACAGGTAAGCCTATATTAAGGCTTACCTGTAGGTACAATTAATATCTCCTAAACCTGCACGGTTTAGGAGATATTCAACCTGCATGCACCCGCTGACGCCTGCGGCGCATGCGCTCTGAAGGTCCGGCGGACCTTCAGAGCTCCTTGCCGGATCTTGCCGGAAAGTGAAAATTCCACGCGCATGCGCGGGAGTGAAGTCATCACGTCTCTGGCCACTCACAGCGCCGGAGCCGCCGAACCAGGAAGAGACACAGAGGGAGCATGTCATATACATATATATACATACATACATACATATATACACTGTATGTAAAAATGTTTGCAATGGTCCTAATCAGCGAATGTGTATTAAAAGAGATGAAGCAAACTATTGATTGATCTGTTAGTGGGTTAATGTGGAAAAAACTATTAATTTCCATTAGTGTGCCATGCTGTAGTCACAGCCCCAATGGCCCTTGGATGAAAGCGGGGCAATAATATTGATTTAATGCAAATGATAAATGTAATGGGACTAAGCATAGTTGCAAATGAGTTTTAGCTGTATGGATTGTCACTGAGCACATAGGAAAGTGATTGTTATCTTCAGCTATGTGAATTAAGCCGCCCAAGTTTTGTTGCATGTTTGTCAAGGTTAAGGACTGTTATATGCATTAATGTCAGTGCAATATATCAGCTATGTATGGTATCATCTCAGTCATTTTTAGCCACAGCTTCTACTTCTTATTCAAGAGATAAATATCATCACTCCACAACAAATACCTATTTGCATTCTTACAGCAAAGACATTGAAGGTTTTTACAATCCAGAGGAGGAGAATCTAGGTTTTCCATACAGTTGCGGTTACAATAATATAATACCAATAAAATATGTTTATGCCTTATTTCATTAGTACTCATAAAAAGCTGTGAAGTTGCTAATAACAGATGTAAAAATTGCAAAGTTTTAGGATGGTCACCTTAAATAGACCTTATGTCGCCAATGCCCTTGACAAGACAATGACAAGGTAGTTAACCCAGTTTTCTTATAGGCTGTGCATTTCAAGACCACAAGAGTGACATACATGTTCGTATAAGCGGAGATGTATTAATATTCAAATCATGGGACTACACACAAGGACTGTAAAACGACATATCTACTTGGAACATAGACTATAAACCTGGATGGTGATAAAATATACATTGCATACTAGACACAGAGAGTGACTGCACAGCATGCATACAGGGTGGTGAGGGCAAAGGAGGGCATTGAAGTTTTGGGGATGCTAAGGCTAGGACAAAAAGTTGATGAGTCTAGAACTCTCACCTGACCAAACACAGAGCTCAGAATTGGGTGCAGCTCCACGAAAAGGGGCTCCGAGTCTGGATCGGGGTCACTGTCACTGCTCTTGGCCGGAGGAAGGTCACTGACTTTGGTTGGCTGGGGTGAAGCTCCTTCTGAAACCTTCTCAGCCTCTTTCTTCTTGGTTCTCTGTTCATTTCTAGTCTCTGGCTGTTCCCTAGGATTGGGAGACACCAGCCTGGGACTAGGTGTGTGTTCCCTAGGACTGGGTGGGTAGTCCCTGGGACTGGAAGGTTGCTGCCTAGGACTGTGTGAATGGTGCCTGGGACTGGGAGACTGTTGCTTGGGACTGGGAGTCTGCCTATGTGGAGTCATGTGCTGGTGACTAGGATGAGGGTGGTGAGTGGGGGTCTGTGGATGGTGGCTTTGATGATTAGGATGGTGCTGAATATGACTATGGTGGTCAGGAGGTGGGCTGCTAGAGTGATAGTACCTGGAAGGGTACTGGGAATAAATGGAAGGGTACTGATGCGGATTAGCGGGGTACTGGACATACTGCGGGCTGCTGGGGTGTCTAGGCTTTCGTGCCCCCTCCTGCGGAGGGAGTCTTCTCATTATTGGGGGGCTTTCGGTCGTCCGTGGCGATTGCCGTCTCCGTCCCCCAGCAAGTCCACTCTCCCTGGGGTGGCATAGAGGCCTCCTGAAGCTTGGATCAGTCTCATGGGGCAGCTGGTATCTGTGATGAACTCTCCTGTTCTCCCCAGTGCTCAGCACAGAGCTGCCGCTGTCGTTCATTGCTCTGGATCCTGCTCAGTCCTGCCATAGGATGCTCAGCACAGAGAGAGGCGAGGAATAGACATCTTCTACCGGCCACGTCTGTTCAGTACCACCGAGCCAGTGACAGCTCCAGCACACAGCTTGAATGGGAGGGAGGAGGGAGCTGGAGTGGGAAGGGAGGGGAGGATCAGAAGGTGGATGACACAGGAGAGGGAGAGAGAGAGGAGGAGAGGAGGAGAGGACTCACATCATTTCCCCCATCATTTCCAATAAAAGTCCAGCGATCTCACAATGCCCTGCTTATGTCACATACACATTCATCCCTGCATCTAGATCTCTAATATGTCTTTATATTTAACCACTTCAGCTCCGGAAGGTTAACCCCTCTTCATGACCAGGCCATTTTTTGCGATTCGGCACCGCGTTACGTTAACCATTTAGTGCCGGTTCACACTTGTGCGGTTTGCGAGATCGCATGTAATTTGGTGCGCACTGCTCCTAAATTACATGCGATCTCATGTGCGGATGCGAGTTCAGCCATACACTTTGTATGGCAGAATTTGCAGTGCATCCGCAGCAAACTTGCACATGAGGCTTTTTTTGAGCCGCAGCAGAATCGGATCGCATAGTGGTTCTGTGCGAACTTGCAGATCGCACTGCGATATGCGATCGGAACTGGGGGTGTCGTTAACTTTTAATTGACACCCCCTGCGTATCGCATATGGCAGAGAGGAGGAGAGGACTCACATCATTTCCCCCATCATTTCCAATAAAAGTCCAGCGATCTCACAATGCCCTGCTTATGTCACATACACATTCATCCCTGCATCTAGGTTTATGTTTATGCATCTAGATCTCTAATATGTCTTTATATTCAACCACTTCAGCTCAGGAAGGTTAACCCCTCTTCATGACCAGGCCATTATTTGCGATTCGGCACCGCGTTACTTTAACCATTTAACCACTTCTGGACCGGAAGGATTTTCCCCCGTAATGACCAGGCTATTTTTTGCGATTCAGCACCGCGTTACTTTAACCATTTAACCACTTCTGGACCAGAAGGATTTCCCCCCCGTAATGACTAGGCTATTTTTTGCGATTCAGCACTGTGTTATTTTAACAGACAATTGCGCAGTTGTGCGACGCTGTACCCAAATAAAATCGATGTCCTTTTTTTTCCCAACAAGTAGAGCTTTCTTTTGGTGGTATTTGATCACCTGTGCAATTTTTTTTTTTTGCGCTATAAACAAAAAAAAAACAAAAAGACAATTTTGAAAAAGAAAACAATATTTTTCACTTTCTGCTATGTAACATTCCCAAAAAAGAAAAGTTAAAATCAAATTGAATCATTTTACTCCAATTTGTATTCTGCTACAGATTTTTGGTAAAAAGCGTATTTTGATTGGTTTGCGCAAAAGTTATTGTGTCTACAAAACAGGGGAAAGATTTATGTCATTTTTTCAATTTAAAAAAAAAAAAAACAATATTTTTTTACTTTCTGCTATAAAACACAGCCAATAAAAAAAATGTCAAAAATTTAATTTTTTCATCAATTTAGGCCAATATGTATTCTGCTACATATTTTTGGTAAAACAAAAAAAAAATCCCACTACAAGCAATACAATTGCCTACAAACTATATTTTTATGGAATTTTTATTTATTTATTTATTTTTTTTACTAGTAATGGCAGCGATTTTTAGCGGGACTGCAACATTGTGGCGGACAGATCGGACCCCCACCTGCCATTTTTGACACTTTTGGGAGAACCAGTGACATTACTACAGTAATCAGTGCTAAAAATATGCACTGTTACTGTAATAATGACACTGGCAGGGAAGGGGTTAACCCAGGGGCGATCACAGGGTTAAATGTGAGCCTAGATGGTGTTTTCTAACTCTGGAGGGGATGGGCTTCTGAAATCATTACAGAGACCTGTGTTACTAAATAGGAGGAGCACAGGAGCTCTGCATTGATTCCTGAGAGAACAACGATCTGCTGTGTTTACAAGAGCAGACCGCCGTTCCCTCTTCATGGGGAGTGATTGCGGGTGACCGCCTGCAATTGCAGTCGCCGGCTTCGTGCATTGGCTGCCCTGCTGGCGCCAGAAGCGCGCACACGCGTCCCCAGGATTGCTTTCGCGAACCGCCGTACAGGTACGGCGATTCGCAGAACCCTGCTGACCTGCCGCCGTATATAGGCAGACTGGTCGACAAGTGGTTAAGAAACAGGCCTGTTTCTGACACTTGTTGTTTACAAGTTAAAATCGTTGCAATACTTTATGTCACACCGTATTTGCGCAGTTGTCTTACAAACGTAATTTGTTAGGGAAAAAATATACTTTTTTTCATAAAAAAAATAGGAAAACAGTAAAGTTAGCCCAATTTTTTCTATAATGTGAAAGATGTTACACCGAGTAAATAGATACCCAACATGTCATGCTGCAAAATTGCGCACGCTCGTGGAATGGTGACAAACATTGGTACTTAAAAATCTGCATAGGCAACGCTTTAAACATTTTCTAAAGGTTACCAGTTTAGAGTTACAGAGGAGTTCTTTTTTAGAATTATTGCTCTCGCTCTGGCGATCGCAGCGATACCTCACATGTTTTCATTTGTGGGCGCGACTTACATATGCGTTTTCTTTCGTGCGGAGCTCACGGCGAAGGGGGCGCTTTACATTTTTTAAATTTATTTTACCTTTTATTTTTCCTATTACAAGGAATATAAACATCCCTTGTAATAGAAATAAGCAGGACAAGTCCTCTTTAACCACTTTACCACCGGAGGATTTTCCTGCTGTACGTCCAGGCCATTTTTTGCGATTCGGCACTGTGCGACTTTAAAGCGGAGTTCCACCCTGGGACATTTTTTTTAATAAAAATACCCCCGGGACAGTCAGGGCTAGTACATTCCACAATGGCTAGCCTCTGATCTGTCCCGGGTCGCACTTACCTGCAAGAAGAAATACTTACCTTGAAAATGTATTGTCCAGCGCTGCCATCTCAGGTGTGGGCAGCTTGAAGCCAGCGCGATCCTCTTCTGTGTCCTCTTCCGTCCTCTTCGGTCCCACGATGCACTGCACCGGCCCCGCGGTCACTTCTGGTGCCGCAGCGTCATCCCTGCACAGCTTCTGGGCATGCCCAGAAGCTGTTTAGCAGGGAATGAGGTGCCGCATCGGAACTGACGTCAGGGCCGGTGCAGGCGCATTGATTCCTGGGAGCGATGACGTTCAGCTTCCAGGAATCATTGCAAAGCCAGGAAGTGACGAATTGCCAAGGCCACCGAGGGGAGGAAGAGGAAGTAAGGTAAGTATATTTTCTTCTAAACCAGGTATGTAAAAAAAAAAAAAGAATTGCAATTATCCATTTGTTTTTCAGGTGACCCGGAGCGAGAAGATGGAGGTAAGTTTAATTTTAGGGTGGAACTTCGCTTTAACTGACAATTGTGCGGTCATGCAACGCCGTTGTAACGTGAGAATTACCTACCCCGTGAGAAAAACCTACCCTCGTCACTTCCGGGGATGAACAGCTGAGCAGCGCAGCAGTGCGCATGCTCAGAGCCCCGGAGACCTAATGAAAAAGATAAGGAGCTGACTACAGGGCATGCGCAGTAGTATGAAAGTATTAGGGTGTCCGTGAAAAAAACCTACCCACGCGGCGGTGACATGAAAACAGCTGTACTACAATATGAATCATCTCCGCTGCTATCCCTGACACTTCACTGATGTCGGCTAGTAAATATAAAAGCGGCTGGCGGCTCCGTTATGTATCTTCTCATACACCCGCTGCCGCTTTTATATTTACTAGCCAACATCAGTGTAGGGTCAGGGACAGGAGCGGAGATGATTCATATTGTAGGGCAGCTGTTTTAATGTAACGGCCGCGTTATACACACTGAGGGTGCACCGGAAGTGACGAGGGTAGGTTTTTCTCACGGGTAGGTAATTTTCACGGAACACCGTACCCAAACGAAATTTACGTTCTTTTTTTTCCCACAAACAGAGCTTTTTTTTTGGTGGTATTTGATCACCTCTGCGCTTTTTATTTTTTGCGATATTAATAAAAAAAAATTAAAAAATTTTGAAAAAATAACAATATTTTTCTACTTTGACAGTTAAAAAATATCCAATATATTCAATTTATGTCATATATTTAGGCCAAAATGTATGTAGCTACATGTCTTTGACAAAAAAATTCTCAATGAGCGTATTTTTAACCGCTTTAAGACTGGAAGATTTTACCCCATTCCTGACCAGGCCATATTTTGCGATTCGGCACTGCGTTACTTTAACGGACAATTGCGCGGTCGTGCGATGCTGTACCCAAATTAAATTTATGTCCTTTTTTCCCCACAAATAGAGCTTTTTTTTGGTGGTGTTTGATCACCTGTGCGATTGAGGCTTGCCCTCACTTGACTTTCTGCCTAGGAGAGGAAAGGACCGGATCCTTTCCTCCGCTACCGATGGCTCTGGTAAGAGGGGAAAGCAACTGAGAAGCGGCGGTGGGGGATGGGTGCACCTCTCCCGCCACACATAAAAGTGATCCTGCTGCAAATCCGCCACTGGGACCACTTTTATGTGAAAGAGGACTGCCCGCCCTGTATCTGACAAGATACAAAAGGTTTCCAAGCTCTCCATACCGACCAGTCTGCAACCAACCGAATTGACCTGTCCAACAGTACGCTTTAAAAACAGGGGTTTAGTTACACACATTTGCAAATACATGCGTGAGCCACAGAGCCCTGACAAGGCACCCCATTATCTGTGGTCCTAACTCTAAATTCCTCATGGCACACCTGGTGACCCCGAACCCCTGTTTCTACTTGTGACCCCTCTCCCCCATGTCACACCTGGGGACCCTGATGTTCCTCCATGTCACACCTGGGGACCTCAATCCCCCATGGCACACCCAGGGATCCCAGTTCCTTATGGCACACCTGGTGACCCCAATTCTCTTTCACACCAGGGATCCTCCATGTCACACCCAGGGACCCTGATCCCCTGTTCTGGGAATACTCACTGGGCAGTATGAAGAGAGTGGCCTGCACTCTGCCCTCCTTCGCTGTCATCCTGCTTATTCCTTCTCCCAGGACGCTCCTCTCCTGGACCACAGTGCTCACCACAGCTCCAACCGCCTCCTGGTGGAGGGAGAAGCAGCAGTCAGAGAGCTCCACACCTCCTTCATCACCAACATCTTCAGACCATTCCGGTGCCTTGTCGCTTCTGCTCCAGTAAAGGTGCCGCCCTCCAGTGCCGAGCTCCGGCTTAGGCTCATCTCTCCTCCACTCCATGCTTAATACCGACCCAGGGAAATGAACGGCTGCCCACCAGCTCAGTGTAGAGAGTCACTTCCCGCCCAGGGTTTAGGCTGCTAAGCTCCAGACGAAGAGGATCATTATGCAGGTAGCACTCCGATGGGCTCCTTTCCTGCCCCTTAGGGCTCACCCAACAATGGTGGAAAGCCAGGGAATGGTAGTTCTTCTACTGCCCTAGACACCTGGCATCTTCCTCTGTCCCTCCTTCCTCCCCCACTGCCGCCCCACCCCTCAGCTCACAAGGATCATTCATGACAGAGAGTGAGTGCTGACTTGTGGCTGCGCCCCTAGGTGGCAATGCACCCTAGGCGGCTGCCTAGTTTGCCTAGTGTAAGCACCGGCCCTGTGCATGGGTAGTAGGTATTGGGTAAAAGGTGACCTATTTTGTAGGTATAGTATACTGTATGTACAGCTGTACAGAGTGAAATACGCTTGTTGTGGTCTGCAATGCACAGGCAAATGCTGACACTCATGTTTATGTGTGCACACTTTTCGTGTATTTTTCAAACTGTTAAATTTGGCATATAAATAAAATATTCCTGAACATTTACAGGAATACACAGTTATCTTGTGCATAGCTGTGTACAACTTTTTTTTTTTGTGATGCATACCTATGGGCAAATTAATTCTGCAGCTTTGGCTTCCAGGTGCCACAGTAACACCAAATATTCCGCCATGTTTAAGAGCTCTAAGTATGCAAGAAAAACCCCTGACATTTATATAGCAACAGCAGTACCCGCCAACAGTATCCACCAGCAATACCCACCAGCAGTACCAGCCAGCAGTACCAGCCAGCAGTACCCACCAACAGTACCCACCAGCAGTACCCACCAGCTGTACTCACCAGCAGTACCCATCATCAGTACCTGCCAGCAGTACCTGCCAGCATTACCCACCAGTAGTACCCGTTAGCAGTACCAGCCAGTAGTACCCACCAGCAGTCAGCAGTATCAGCCAGCAGTACCCACCAGCAGTATCAGCCATCAGTACCTGCCAGCAGTACCAGCCAGCACTACCAGCCAGCAGAACCCACCAGCAGTACCAGCCAGCAGTACCCACAAGCAGTACCAATCAGCAGTACCAGCCAGCAGTACCCACCATCAGTGCCCACCATCAGTACCCACCAGCAGTACCCGCCAGCAGTACCCCCCAGCAGTACCTGGCAGCAGTACCCACCAGCAGTACCAGCCAACAGTACCCACCAGCAGTACCAGCCAGCAGTACAAGACAGCAGTAACAGCCAGCAGCACCCACCAGCAGTACCAGCCATCAGTACAAGCTAGCAGTACCCACCAACAGTACCAGCCAGCAGTACCAGCCATCAGTAACCACCAGCAGTACCCACCATCAGTACCTGCCAGCAGTGCCAGCCAGCAGTACCCACCAGCAGTACCCTCCAGCAGTACCGATCAGGAGTACCAGCCAGCAGTAACAGCCTGTAGTACTCACCATCAGTACCTGCCAGCAGTACCAGCTAGCGGTACCCACCAGCAGTACCCGCCATTAGTACCTGCCAGCAGTACCAGCCAGCAGTACCTGCAAACAGTACGCACCAGCAATACCCACCAGCAGTACCAGCCAGCAGTACTCACCGTCAGTACCTGCCAGCAGTACCAGCCAGCAGTACCCACCAACAGTACCTGCAAGCAGTACCCGCCAGCAGTACCCACCAGCAGTACCTGCAAGCAGCACCCCCCAGCAATACCCACAAGCAGTACCAGCCAGCAGTACCCACCGTCAGTACCTGCCAGCAGTACTCACCAGCAGTACTCGTGTCAACCAGTCAGTTAAGGTGCAGGTAAACTGCAGTGCATCCATGTGAAAGAAGCCTTAGGCTTCTTTCACACAATCGGTCTGTGCATGCTTTTTAATAACTAGTTGTGTTCTGTCATAATAAAATGTCAAGTCCTTGTTCATACATGTATGAACAAGGACATGACATTTTCTGGCTGCCTAGGTCACATGTGCTAGGGGTGCAACTAGCCCCCAGCACATAACTGTAAATATCCCAGCATGTGCAGTGTTTCTGACTCCTACCACCATGATTCAAATCACTGAAGGGGTCATGGTGGTTAGAGTGTTCCTTTAATATCTCTCAGAAGACGTAAACCTGTATACCGATTCCATTTCATTTGATCATCCTCTAGTTGTGTTAAATTAGTGGGGGGAGGGGGGGCACGGAGTGCCACCTACCTAAAATGAGTTTTTGCAGGTTGGGATGTCTGATCTTGAATGTACCTTTAAATCAAAATTACAGTGTACGCAGCCCATCATGTCTCTAGAGACTTGTGACATCAGTGTGGCATAAAACATAGAGTGACTCATCCTACAGAGAGAAAAACTGTAAGTGAATTGATATATTCTGCTAACTAATGATTCAGCTCTCACAGAGCTACCTGTGGATAATAGTTACACTTTTTTAATAAGACAGTGCAAGGAGCGACTATGTACAATGTTCTGATCAACCAATCAGTGTTTACCTTTCCAAGTTTTTAAGTCTGATAAATGATGATTGTTATGTGGTTTGTTCAGATTATTATACTCTGCAAATAGCTTTTATTTAACTATACTATAGCATTTTGTGAACATGCCCAAAATCACACAATTTATGAAACGCAATAAAAACACATGTCGCACCTGTGGTGTCCTTCATTGGTAGAAGCACCCCAAACACAGCAGTCGTTTGCTATTCATTTTAAAGAAAAATGCAACAAATACATCAAAGGCCTCTTGCGCACGATTCTGATGTTTGGGCATCTGTTTAAACGTAATTTCAGGCATCTGTTTTGTGAGTATTCCCGCCTATTTATGCACATATTTGTGCACATATGTGCGGTCATGCATTCATGCGCACAATAAATTAATAGGGAAAATGCATTCATATTTATGCTCATATGCGCATTTCCGCGTACGGGTGTAAAATACTGACTGCTAACACAGATTTTTTTTATTTAATTTTTTTTACTCAAGAATACACAGCGCTTGTTTACTTGCCTGTGTATACATAGGCACATTTTAAACAATAAGCTGCATTTTAGATCAGTGAAAAAAATCTTTTTCAAGCTGCAGTGTGCATGAGGCAAAGTGCCAAGCTTGAGGCTACAAAAGATCCACGAGCTACTTTGCCACGTTTATCCCGTTATGCAGCTTATTGGAATGAATGGGCTGTCCTTTGAATGCAGTGCAGCAACGCACAAAAACCACGCAAAACGCACATTTTCCCTAAATATATTAATTGTTATCAAAGTGATACATTCTTTACAGTGAGCATGTGCCCAGACTATGCACATTAAAGTATTTACATACACTATTCTAAACAAGCAGTAAATGGAAAACACATCCTCAATCACCTCTGTAGCTAAAGGCATTGTAGAGAAACGTGTATTAAAAAAAAAAATCACAACATAGGCAATTAAAAATTACCCTTTAACCTGCATTCTTACCTGATCAGAGCATATTCCTGGTATTTTGATGTGTTTTTTTAATTTCTACAGTATGCACAGCAGAATCTTGGCAGCCTACCAGTCCTGTAATGTAAGCACAAAGCAGGTGATTGTAAGCTGCTATAAAGTGACTGAAACCTAACTTGAGTCTTTACTGTGTTCTTAGAGGAGCTCAATCAGCTAGAGAGGTAGGGCTTGTTGTATAGCTCTTTAATGCATGGTGAGAATAAGTAAAAACTTTAAAGTTGAACTCTAGGAATTATATTTTTTGCATACCTAAAGATGGACCGATTATCGGCAACACCGATATATCGGGGGCCGATATGCACTTTCCCCGATATATAAATAATAAATAAATAAATTAATAGGGAAAATGCATTCATATTTATGCTCATATGCGCATTTCCGCGTACGGGTGTAAAATACTGACTGCTAACACAGATTTTTTTTATTTAATTTTTTTTACTCAAGAATACACAGCGCTTGTTTACTTGCCTGTGTATACATAGGCACATTTTAAACAATAAGCTGCATTTTAGATCAGTGAAAAAAATCTTTTTCAAGCTGCAGTGTGCATGAGGCAAAGTGCCAAGCTTGAGGCTACAAAAGATCCACGAGCTACTTTGCCACGTTTATCCCGTTATGCAGCTTATTGGAATGAATGGGCTGTCCTTTGAATGCAGTGCAGCAACGCACAAAAACCACGCAAAACGCACATTTTCCCTAAATATATTAATTGTTATCAAAGTGATACATTCACTTTCATTCATTCATACGGCCCCTGAGGTTACCGATATTGCCGATATTTAGGGAAAGTGCTTGTACCGGAGTAAGGCCTGCAGCTAGAGGCATCACCCCGGTACCGGTGTCCATAGCCGACGGTCGGCTGACTTGTAATGACAACTGATGCGGCTGAGAAGCCGCTCAGCTGTCATTACAAGGAGCGGGAGGGGACGTCCCTCTCCTCCCGCCACCTTCCACGGCTCACCCGGAGACCCGGGCATCTTACCTCCACCGCTGCCGCCGAAGAGAAGACCCGGTGTAGCATGAAGATGTGTCCCCGTGAAAGCTGGTATCCCTGCCGCAAGTACGCATGCGCCGGTCTCCATGTAAACCCCCAGATCCCTCAACAAGGAGAACCTAAAAAAAAAAAAAATGTTTTAATGTCTGAAAATATCGGCAGATATCGGCCGATACCGATATCCGATGACCAAAATATCGGTATCGGCATTAAAAAAACGATATCGGTTGATCACTACTAAATATCATCTTGGCTCAATATAAGTATCCATATCTGATATCCGGAGGGCTGCTGAGGAAGCTGAAAGTCACTGTAGTAGTCTGTGCTATATACTGAAAAGCACTATCATTCGGGTTCTGTGCAAGCAGCTTCCCCTTTGCACACTGAGCACCTTTGCAATTCATAGAGTTGTATTTTTTTCAATGAATACAAGGCGTTCCAAGATTGGATAAGGAGGACCTTGTGATGTTACTACCCATCTCTTATCCTCATTCATTAATAAAAATACAAGAAATTCTCTGAATGGTGGAGGTGCTGAGCGAGCAACCCCCTGTGTTCAGTGTGCAGAAGAAAAACTGCTGGAACAGCACATGAAAGATCTGAAATATCATCATGAATCTCGCTGTATGTAGCTCAGCATCCTCAGCAGCCTTCAAAGTATCAGATTTGGATATTTACAGTACACCAATGCAAGCTGGCCCAATGTAAGTATAGTGCTTACCCTGAAGGAGCTGGTGGATGGATTGGATTCCCTGTTCCTGTGCCTACGATATAAATAACACTACACACTCTGACACAACTGGCTGGGTGGGGAATATTTAGTGCAGCGCCCTGGTAGCAAAAGCAATATGAAACAACAGCTAAGATACAGCAAACAGTTCAATTATAACAAAGGAATATATTGCAAATAGGTGAACGGAGCAACTTCTCCTAATCTCTATACTGGGGTAATCCTAACTAAGGAGAATTGTGCCGCTCTAACAGTTCAGCAGTCAGTGATATACTTCTGCCAACTGGCCAGCTGGTTGGGGCCCAATTGTTGACATAGCACTCCAGTTAATGTTCTTTTAAGCACTAATGATGCATAGTTGCCAACATTTGAAAAAAAATTCCAGGGACACTTTGAAGCACAGCTATCAATTACTTACCACACCTACTTCCCTGAAGCTCCGCCCACTCCGCATAATTAATCTTCGCCTACTTATCGTCGGATTATAGCGTCTACTCAATAAAGAGAGAATTACAGGAAATCGAAAAGGGAATTTCAAACTTAAGGCCAAAGTAGCAGAGTTGGAATAATTCTCCCATTCAGCTGCACTACTTCTGCCGCAAGTTTAGAATTCTCATCACAATTCCCTGCGAATCTAAAGTGTCAAATGTGCTCAGGTGTGACCATACAAAAAATGTAATATGTAAATATAAATAAAGTACAAGGTGTATATAAGTACGATAAAACCTAATTATACTATCTGGTATAGTTAGGTTTAATGGCGCCAGGCGGCACCATTAGGTAACTGCACATGCGCCTGCCCGGCCGAGCTTGCATGAGCCTTTCCGAGCCCGGCAGGCGTCAGAACGACACATGCGCAAATATGATGTCGGCCCGCAACCATTTTTTTTACAGGCAGCGGCTGCCCGTAACGGGCATTTACAGGCAGCCCAATTAACGGGCGCTTGCCGGGACAATGTAAATTACCCAGGACAGGCTCCTATTTGCCACAAGTGTCCCTGCAAAAACGGGACAGTTGGAAAGTATGATGATGACATTGGCTCTGGTCCCTTTAAGCACTGATGATGGTACTGATTCAAGTTCCTTTGAGCACTGATAATGGCACGGACACTGGTCCCTTTAAGAACTGATATAGGCACTAACTCTGTTCAACTTGCAGACAACACTGTTCCTCTGTGGTCAAAGTGTAATGTGGTTTTGGCCACCAACTCTTGTGTCAGCAACTAATAACTTCCCCCTTCTCACTCTGGAAAGTCCCGCTGGTCAGTGTCTGCAACATCCTAACCCCTTGATCAGGCAGCGGGCTCTATCAGAATCTTTATCACTCTCCAATGTCCCCAAATGCCTGTTGCTGTATTTATCTCCCTCTCAAGTGCAGGGGTGAATGGTCTGTTAGAAGCCTAATGTGCAATCATATCTCTCAGAGCAGCCTCCACACTTCTTCTTCTCAGCCTGGGAAAACAGCAGCATACCCCCTCTCCTCTATGCCCCAATGCCTTGTGGGATTTTTAGTGTAGCACACCCCTGTAGGGGCTGCTGATGAACTTGGATCCCCATTCCTGCATAGCCAGGCACACTGAATTTTCATAGGCACCCAGGGTCAGAGAACAATCCGTGACTTTTTTTTTTTTTTATTCATTTATTAGAGGTTTAATAACTTGGATATGGATGAGAGGTTATGGGATGCCCACTTGACTTCAGCAAAACTTCAACAACAACTTCTGGGACATCTTTCTATATAAAGTCTATATACAATCTCCTTCACTTGCCTCCTGCACACACTTGCTTGCTTGCTCCAGGTGAATCACTGTGGAATAATCTGACAGGCTCCCAGTCAGATTTTAGCAATAGTCCTTTACAGGCAGGAACTTGTAGTCCCTTGTTGTGTAGAAAAAATGTAGTGAAACATCTTGCCACTGCTCCCAGCGCCACCTCTTCAGGCCCTGCCAACCCGTGCAGCTGCCCCTTTCACTACCCCTCCAGGCTAATTCTCACAGCAGTCTCCAAGACTGACTCATCACCAGCTCGCCCGGCTGACTCTCAGAGTCCACCCGGCTCACTCTCAGTAGATCTGTCAGGGAAGAATGAAGACTTAAGCACACTGCTGTCTTCAGGGGGGACTGGCTACATGTGGCAGTCTTCCCATGTCAGTCCCCAACAGTGCTGTTCCACTCACTCTGTCCTCTCTTGCACCCATGCCTTCAGGAAGGGTTTCCTTCTGTGTGTTATGGCAGGATTTTCCAGCACCTGAGCCCCGGCCCGAGGCAGGACACCCCCTCCCCCCCAGACTAGGGGGTTCACTTCAAGGGCCACCGCATTGACAGCCTCCTCAACACTGTATCTCTATCTTTCATCTGACTGCCCTTCTGGCATGGCCCATGTCTATTTATGGAGTGGTTTCAGCTCCCTGCCAGCCTACCTCTGAGGAATGGCTGAGGCTCCATAAATATTCAAGGCAGCTCCTCCTAACCTCCACCGACTAATTTTAGAAGATTCTCCAACCTTCTAGACCAGGGGGAAGCACCAGAGAGCTGTCAGGATGAGGTACCCATCCTTGAACTTCACTAAATCCTGACCCAGATTCCATGGCTCAGAATTAGCTCTGAACCAAACTAAATTTTACCTACTCTAATTTCTAACACACCCTGTACTAACTTCTAGCACTCACATTAGAGGGTGCTACAGCAGTTTACTTGTTCCAGCTCACAAATCCAGCTCAGTCTGTCAGAACTACACCTCCCACAGTCCTTGCAGTCCACATTGTGTATGCTTTCCTACATGGTAGAGGGAAGGCTCAGCACTGGCTGTACACAGCTTTACAATAAGAGTCCCCTATTGTAGCTGTGTCTGCCTAAAAGTCTCCTCAGCTGCCAGAGACAAAATCCTATTCCTGACAGTACTGCAGACTGGACTACATAAGTATATAAAAAAAATGAATTACTGCAGTTCAGCTTTAATATCTGTCTTTTTTTTTATTCATTCAGTGAGGAAGGCATTTCTATTATGTTTTTATGGAGATATGGGCAATACTGATTTTTGTTATTTTTTTTATTGTGAACTTTGATGACAGATTCACTTTAATTTATCATTATTATTTTAGTGTGAAATAAGTAAAACTCTTCTGTGTAAAAAGCATTAACAAAAAAAGAGACATCCACAGAGAAATATTTTCATTGTGTACAGCTTTGTACCGGTAAGAATAACAAGGTCATATAAATGACTGACAATAGTGATTGGTGACATGGAATGCATATTGCATAACAGCTTGTGATGAGCGCTGAAATAACACTGATTTAAAATTACAGGTACTGTAATAGGCAGAATAAAAAAGATAAACTGGTGACACATAGTCAAAGAAAGTATCTAGAATCAGATATTTAAAGTCAAAGCTGTAAAAAAAAAAAAAAAAAAAAGCCATAGTTGTAAAATGGTAAAATGTTTGTTTTTTAAAAATCAGCACAAAGGATTACATTACTTACATTGAATGAAAATATCCCTTGTGCTGCTGGCTGCTCTCTTGATTAAAGTAGTAGTATACTGAAAGATAAAAAATATTTCCCTGCTGAGCCACGATGATGTCACACCCGCACATGCTCACAGGAGTCACTGTTTATGGCACAGAGCTTTGGCACGGGTATGCCGTTCCTCCAGAGCGCACGTGTCGGTGACATCACTGGCTGCTACAAAAGTAAATATCTCCTAAACGGTGTGTAACGGAACCGCGACCCACACTGTGTTTGTGGGTTTCCATTGGTATACCGCTTCCTCCAGTCTAGAACATAGATATCAAATATTCTAGCCGCCCCCATACAAAACTAGCCGACAACTTAGCTTGTACAAGTTCTGGAACCTTCTTCTTTATTGAACAGTCTGAATTGTATACAGAAATATAATTAACATATCTAAGGAACAACCAATACAACCAGTATACTATTTCCACTCAGCAACTAACAGATGACAGTGATTCAATGAACCTGAGCCAAATAACTAGCAGACTGCCGCCCTCGAGCTCATGAAATACAATACACGTTATCATAAGTGTAAACACAGAACCAGTTGTAAATAACAGGTGAATAAATCAGCATATTCAACAATGTGTGGAAGACAGGTGGTTGGGCTGATGATATTAGCATCTGCTATGAGTTTGACTGTGTGAAGCAGTCTTCAGATGTTTCTTGATATATATGGTTGATAAATATTACTGTCCCATTTAAAGTAATCCAAACCATATTCTCAGTGTCCATTAAGTACCTGTCTTTCTCTCTGATGGTGAGTACCGTCACATATCTTCCCCCCCAAAGGTAGACTAACCAGGTACCAGACCTCCAATCAGAGTTAGTCGGGTAACAAGTCCCAAAGAGTCAATCCATCATGGCAGCCTCCTTGACAAAGTTCCACATAGTGTGTAAGTTTGTCCCAGCAGGGCGCATGGAGCTCTTATAGCCGATCAGTCTGCAGAAGTCTGGTTTGGGCAGGCCAGACTGGGATTCTTGGTCACCCTGTGTCCCTAATAGACACAGGGTGACTTACACATAAGAGGGGCCTAGGGGGCTGAGAGAGGGATTTTCCAACCTCTCTAAAGTAAGCTGTGTTCCACCGCCCCCCCCCCCCCCCCCAACCAAAGTGACTCCCGTCACATTTCTCCCCTTTCGGAAGGAGACTAACACAGGAGGGGACCCCAAACGGGTTGACTTAGAAGTTAGTCTATAGTTCCAGTCCCCCAATGTCTGTACCCACACAGTACCCCAAACAAACTGTCCCGAACAGAGCATTATTCATCCAGCCAACCTCTGCCTCTCTTGTAGAACACACCCGCTGTGGGGGAGAAGCGTGGACTGGCCCATTTCCTTGGAGTCCTTTCAGCCGCTGGAGAGAAAACAGGGTGGCTGGGCTCACTCCCTCATGCTGTTGGGGACATGGGCCCACTGCCCAGCATCCCTGGGCTATAAAGGTGAAGACCGCAGTCCCATCCACTACCACAGGAACTCTATCTTTTGTTAGTTGAGGGCAGAGGCTAGCCGCACTCTGCTCTGTTGCCATCTCTTCTGCTAAGTTGGTGTCATCATTCTGGGGCGCCGTCTGCTGCTGGGAAGGGGAGTCAGCTGCTCCATCTTCCTTACCCTCGTTTGGCTTTTGGCACAACCTTTCTCTGGTACCATCTCCAAGGTGTACAGATCCTGACTGGGGAGGGAAGACAGTTTCCTCCCCTCTGACTGACTGTTGAGGAGGGAGGACAACAACGTCCTCTCCCTTCTCACCCTGGGCCTCTGGAATTGCCGCAGGTGTGGGGCAGAGATCTTGGACCCTCTGTCCAGTTGTCGGCGCTTCAGCTGAAGACGTTTTTTTGTACCTTCACAGATGCTTCTGGCAGGAAATCCCATGTCCCTGTCAGTGGTGTAGCAGAAAGGTCAGCTGCCTCTTCTCTCAGGGAGGCTGAAGCTGCTGTTGGTGTTGGGCAGAGATCAGTAATGTTAGTCCCTAATGCCAGCTGTTCAGCAGGGATGTAAACTGAAAAGTCAGTGGCCTTGCACACATCTTCCTGGGTCACCAATTGTTGCAGGCAGAGGTCAGAAGCACTATGCCTGGATGCCTGTTCTTCTGCTGTAGGCTCACTGGGATGTTCCTCAGCAGAAAAGTCTGTTAAATCCCCAGTCTCTGGAATTGCTGAAAGTCCATGGCACGGGCTGGTGGCCTTTGGGCCCAGTGCCAATACTTTGGTGGGTGATTTATCATCCATATCATCCTCCGTTAGAAAGTCACTTAAATCTGTGATCTGTGGCTGGGGAATGAGGACGGCTCTTCTCCTTAGCTCTTAAACTGCAGTTGGGAAGATGAGCTGGCTGTTTTCTCTCCTGTACCTTTATCGAGCTGCTGAACAGATGAATCCCTCCATCCAAGCTCGTCCTGTGCAGAAACAGGTTCATTAAGGTGGGTCAACACTTGCTGCATCAGCCATAGGACCTCCGCATCCAAAATCGTGGGTGCAGGTGAGCAAAGCACGCTATTACTGTGCCACATTGCCAACTCTTCATCCAGAATTTCCTGGACAGTCAGCTGGTACTTCTGGATATTCCCAGGCAAGGGGAACCCAGGCCTGGCGCTGAGCAGAGTCTAGCAGCTGTCTGTAGGCGATCTCCAGCTACCATTCCTGAACGGCCAGAAACTCCATATCTTCCAGTGCCCAGAGCACTTCTGAGATATTCAGAATTATTTCTCTTTAATCCATAATTTCCTCTAACCACCGCTCCAAATAGCTCCAAAGTTAGGGTTCCCTGACAGCTTCTCGTACAACAGTCGCCATAGCCAAAGCCTTCCGTTGGGCTGTCATCCACTATCCAAGGGCATGTTAGCTCTCTTCCAACTGCATCTCTGCCCAGACCAGCCTGCTTAATTCAGCTGTCTTCTCCTTGTGCGGTGTACCTCCCAAATACACGCAATGCATACCGCGACCAATACCTTTTCTGGATGGAGTGGAGGACTTTTCCCTGGTGGTGCTGCTTACGGGCTAGAGTTTCCTTCCAGAGATTCAAGCGCACAGAATCATACCATCCTAGCAGGACCTGCTCTGACACTGGTCCCCTGTGCTGTATCTGCATCTCTCGCAACCTCCTTCCAAATTCCTCTTCCATGGTGGCTGATATCTGTACCTCTCCTCTTCTGCTATCCGGACCGTGGATCCGGTGGAGGTTTGCATGTCCCAGACTGCAGGAAGCATCCCACTGCTTGCCACCAATGTAACCGATCGGCGACCCACACTGTGTTTGTGGGATTCCGTCAGTATACTGCTTCCTCCAGTCTGGAACATAAATATCAAATATTCTAGCCACCCCCATACAAAACTAGCCAACAACATAGCTTGTACAAGTTCTGGAACCTTCTCTTTTATTGAACAGTCTCACACAATTTATACACACATGAGGAAATCCCCCTTCTGATAAAATTACCCCACCAGGTCAAGTGCCTGATTACATTATCCTATGCAGATGAAATTGTATACAGAAATATAATTAACATATCTAAGGAACAACCAACACAAACAGTATACTATTTCCACTCAGCAGCTAACAGATGACAGTGATTCAATCAACCTGGGCCAATTAACTAGCAGACTGCCGTTATCGAGCTCATGAAATATAATACATGTTATCATAAGTGTAAACACAGAACCCATTGTAGATAGCAGATGAGTAAATCCGCATATTCAACAATGTGTGGAAGACAGGTGGTTGAGCTGATGATATTAGCATCTGCTATGGTCTGACTGTGTGAAGCAGTCTTCATATGTTTCTTGAGATATATGGTTGATAAATATTACTGTTCCATTTGAAGTAATCCAAACCATATTCTCAGTGTTCATTAAGTACCTGTCTTTCTATCCCAGTGATGGTGAGTACTGTCACACGGTGCATATTCAAGAGATATTTACAGTATCTACAGGTAAACCTTATTATAGACTTACCTGTAGGTAAAACATTAACAGTAGGACTTTACTACCATTTTAAAGCTGGACTGATCTAAACTTACCTTTGTCTCAGCAGGCTTGTCCCTTGCTGGTGTTGATATCTTCTGTTTTGTGTCATTCTTCAGCCATCTTCATTGGACGACGCAGGATAACGTCTCTCCTGCACATGTGCAGCTCAGTTTACATGCCAGAGAAAACAGTGAGCAAGCAGGTAGGTGTATATAGAGCCTGCCAGCTCACTGTTTGTGACAGAGGTACTTTAGCCCGGCTTTAAAATCTGAAGTTCTCTGCTGCTCCCCCATCTCACCAAGCCCCTTACAGCCAGTGGCGTAGCGTGGGGGGTGCTGGGGGGGCCAACCGCACCGGGCGCAAAATCTGGGGGGGGGGCACAGTGTCATGCTGCCATTTAAGAGCCTGCTCAGCCATCCTGAACAAGCCCTGCATGGACGGCAGGGGGCTGATATCAGAGCCAGTGTAGGGCGGGACTTCAAGTTACCCGCAGGTGATTGGTTGCTAGCAACCAATCACAAGCTGGCTACCTGGAAAAGTTATGCAGATACCGCCCTCCTTCCAGAGATGTCCTGCTTCTGATGTCAGCTTCATGCTTGCTTGCCGCCGTCCATGCAGAGCTGTCCAGCTGCTGTCTTATCTGTGAGTAATGTGGATTGTGGAGGAAGCTGAGGGTGCTGTGAAGGGGGAGCTGAGGACTGGAACCTGAAGATGGGAGGGGAGCTGAGGATGGGGGGGGGGGGCTTAGGACAGGAATGTAAAGGTGTAGTGGGGGGACAGGAATGTAAATGGGTAGTGGGGGGACAGGAATGTAAAGGGGTAGTGGTAGCGGGGGACAGGAATGTAAGGGGTAGTGGGGTGAGGAAAGGAATGTAAAGGGGTAGTGGGGGAAGGCAATGTAAAGGGGTGGTGGTAGACAGCAGTGTAAAGGGGTAGTGTGGGACAGGAATGCAGGGGTAGTGGGGGACAGGAATGTAAAGGGGTTGTGGGGTGAGGACAGGAATGTAGGGGTAGTGGGGGCCAGGAATGTAAAGGGGTAGTGGGGATGAGGACAGGAATGTAAAGGGATGGGGGGGTGAAGACAGGAATGTAAAGGGGTAGGGGGGGGTGAGGACAGAAATGTAAATGGGGAGGGGGAGGACAGGAATGTAAAGGGGTAAGGGGGTGAGGACAGGAATGTAAAGGGGTGGGAGGGTGAGGACAGGAATGTAAAGGGGTGTGGGGTGAAGACAGGAATGTAAAGGGGTGGGAGGGTGAGGACAGGAATGTAAATGGGTGGGAGGGTGAGGACAGGAATGTAAAGGCGGAAGAGAGGTGATATAAAGGGGGCTAAGGACAGGAATGCAGAGGGGGTCTGAGGACAGAAATGTGAAGGAGGAGGGGCATGATATAAAGGGGCATAAGGATAGGAATGTAAAGGGGGGGGGATATGAAGGTGGGCTGCTGAGGACAGTAATGTGAAGAGGGGGGGGGGGGATATGAGGCTAGCTTTATAACATTTCTACCTGTGTTCTGCATGTAGGCAGCCCATTCATTTCATTTTGTGTAATTGTCAGTATAGTAATTAGGTAGGTCAGTGTAGTGATCAGGTTGGTTAGTGCAGGAATAAGGTAGGTCAGTGTAGGAATAAGATTGGTCAGGTAGGTCTCTGTAGTGGTCAGGTAGGTCTCTGTACTGGTGAGGTAGGTCTGTGTAGTAATCAGGTAGGTCTGTGTAGGTGTCAGTGTAGTGGTCTAGTAGATTTGTGTAGGGGGCGCAAATTACTTACCTTGCCTCGGGCGCTGACAACCCACGCTACGCCACTGCTTACAGCCATAATCCTCCTGTGCTGTGGTGCTGTCCCAGGCAGCTCTTCAAGAGTGCCCACACTTTCTGCCCCCTTCCTCTAGTCATAGAAACTTTACTATAGCTTCCATGAATTCAAAGTGCTCCATGAATGTAGGAGGCGGAACTTCATTTATCCGTCTGACCTCTATTCATAGAAAGCTTTTCATTGGTGGAAACTACAGTACAACTTCAATGAATGGCGGGGGGGTGGAAAGGGTGGACATAGTCAGCGCTGCTGACAAGTGCCTTTTGAAGGGCTAGCTCAATATATTAACTCTCACAGCCCTACACTATACGAAAAAAACGGCCAAAATTCAATCATTTGGACAGTTCGTTCGTTTTCGACCAGTAAATGGGCACAAATCAGTTGTGACGTTTTTGAGTCGAAAAAGCGAAGGACAAGTTTGGAAATTTTCTGCTGAATAAATGATAAATTAAAAGGTTAATTTGTTTCTCGTCCAAACTGTTTGCACTAGGTAAATGTGAAAAATGAACAAAAAACAAATTCTTTTGTCCTTTGAGCGATTTATCGGTCATTACATGATGGCACTATCATTCTCTCTCACGGCCGAGTGTTTTTCGGAAATGAGTTTTTCGTATAGTGTATGGCCAGCATTAGGCTTTAGGAAGCATGTAACTGGGGCAGGACTTGACTGCATGGGATTTATTAGGGTGGAGAATGTGATGGGGTACTGTTGTATCTCAATCCTGGAAAATATACTATAAAAGCATATCAACCTATCATAAAAGGAGAATTTTAGTGTGTAAGAAGGTATTATCTAGATTGAAAAATTATCCAACTAAATACTTTAACCTATTCTTCTCATGATTAAGACTCTAATTCTGGAAAAAGTGAAAAATTCCTTAAATTAGAGAGAAGACGCATGCAGAGGGTATAGTTATGTGATTTGTCTACATGTAATCACGTCTTCCTTAGTGTGTTATTATCTGTAGAAAAGCACAGACTGCTTGGCAGAATGCCAGTTCCATTTGCCAGAGACAGTCTAGCATGCAACCATGCGGACAAAGAAATGTATGTTTGTGCCTTTGTCATCGCATAGACACATGTGCGTAAGCATTCAGGTGTGCGGAAATATTTGCAGGCTGTGTAGACACTCGCGGGAACACACAAACACGGGTGCCTTGAACCTGTGCGCAGTTTTCTATAAATAGCATGCTTGCCAGTTCCCCACCCCCTAAATAAAGCTCCGCTTTTGACACTCTCAGGCCTTGAGGGATGGAAGTGAGTTTAACATATTCAGACCTGTAGTGCAAGACACGAGAAGGGACAGAAATGAGTCAGTCACGAAAGAACAAGAAAATGATTACGCAACGTGTGCTCTGAAACACCGTATATTAGGCTTTACACTGATTTTTTTTTTTTTTTTTACTAATTACCGAGTGCCTTCAGCATTATGCTAATTTATAAAAAAGGTTGTTCAGTGACCCAGTTTGTCTGGAAGAATTTTATTACAGTATGTTTTGTATTCGTGGTGCAAACATGAATGAAATCCTCCATAAAATATTAATACTGTATAATTTATTTTATAAAATAGACCATATTGTTCTTGGCCATAATATATGAGTTTGGGGGGCAAGCATGCAATAGAATGGGTGTCATTAGCTGGAATCCTCAATTAATATATTTGCCAGCATGCCATGGATCTTGAGTCCAAACGGTTTTCATCAAATGCCTGACAAAGGGGTCCTGCATGACTCCGAAATGTCGCACTCTCTTGCTTGTGATGTGATCATGCTTTAATTAAAAAACGTTTGGACTCAAGATCTGTGGTATGCTGGCAAATATATTCATTGTGGCTTTCACAATCCAGTCTCCAGCTGGTGGTTGCTACAGCACCCAGTATCCTAGAGCTATCCCCAGTAACGTGTGCAATGGGGATATGGATTAGTACTAGCTGGAAACCTCAAACCAGACCTGAGCCTTGGTTTTCCAGTACTGCTGGCTGTGGCCAGGAGCCATGGGGGACCAGGGGGTGTAGCAATGTAGGGGAGTGTGATATGTACATGGAACCCCCCCCTCATTGTAGTTCTACTAGCCACCACAAGATGTCCCTTTTCAGTGGTGATGAGTGTTTGTATATTGGGCAGTCACTGGGATAGGAGCCCTTTAACCACTTAAGCCCCCCGGAAGATTTTACCCCCTTCCTGACCAGGGGGTTTATTGCGATTTTTTACTGCGTGACTTTAACAGACAATTGCGCGGTCGTGCGACGCTGTACCTAAAAGAATTTCACGTCCTTTTTTTCCCACAAACAGCTTTCTTTTGGTGGTATTTGATCACCTGTGCGATTTTTTGATCATGCGCTATAAACAAAAAAAGAGCGTAAATTTTGCAAAAATAACAATATTTTTCACATTTTTTTATATGAAATTCCCCCAAAAAAATGTAAAAATCAAAATTTTTTAACATTTTCGGCCAATTTGTTTTCTGCTACATATGTTTGGTAAAAAAAATCGCAAAAAGTGTATTTTGATTGGTTTGCGCAAAAGTTATCGCGTTTACTAACAAAGGGAAAGATTTATGTCATTTTTGGTGTTTTTTTTTTTTTAACGAGTAATGGCGGCGATCTGCGATTTTTTTTTTTTTTCGGGACTCTGACATTGCGGCGGACAGATCGGACCCTTGACTGACATTTTTGACACTTTTGGGGTTACCAGTGACATTACTGCAGTAATCAGTGCTATACATATGCACTGTTACTGTAAAAATGACACTGGCAGGGAAGGGGTTAACTGTATTGGAGAGGGAGGGGTTAAGTGTGTCCTAGGGGCGTGCTTCTAACTGTGATGGGACATGTCTACAATTGTAAAAACAGAGATCAACGGTTCTACATAGTAGAACCGTCTGATCTCCATTTTTACACAGGGGAGAATGACAGGCGGCTTGTTTACATAAGCCGCCCACCTTTCTCCCGCTCTACCGACGATTGCAGTGTGACCGGCGGACATCGGGTCCGCCGGTCACACGCGCGGACTCCTCAGTGAACGAGCCGGGGCGGGCGCGCGCCTCAGCGGGCGCGCGAACACCCGCTATTGGCTCACAAGCCGGTCACAGACTAGTGACGTATATATATATACGTCACTTTGCCTGGCCGGGGCTGACCGCCGCAGTATATCTACTTGCGGCGGTCGGCAAGTGGTTAAGGTGGTACTACATCTTAGGTTTTTTGGTCAATGTGCCCTACCAGACATTTGTGTTCCTTGAGAGTTAAATAAGCAGCAAGAGCAAAGAGTATCTTAGACCCACTTGGGACAGACGAAGTAGGCAGAAGCAGGGCCCTTTTAATAGCATCCTAGGTCCCTGGGAAAAGTAATTCACTGGGGTCCTATCCCTGCCAGCAGTCCACTTCTATTACACACAAGCTGTAGCAATTGTAAAATGCTCTGTCTTGGGGGTTCTTTCTTAATCCCTACAAAGCCCAAGAAGAGCGAAGGAAACTGCGGGAGGAAAGTAGAGTTGGGGAGATGTTATTCCTAACGTAAATTTAGCCCAGTGACAGGCTTCTGCTGTACCCGCAGCTCAGATTCCAGAATGCTGCCTGGGACACAGCCATCCCTGGACAGCTTATTAAAAACCGTGACTGTCCCAGCAAATCCAGGACAGTTGTCCAATATGATATGTTCCGAAGATTATCCTAGGGCCCCAATGCACCTGGGGCCCCTGGGCAGTGCCCAGTTGTGTCCATGTGTTAAGATGGCCCTGGGCAGAAGCAATTTTAGTGTTAGCACTAAAATGGACCTCTCCCACTTGGGGAATGTAAAACAGGCTACATTTTCCCCCAGGGAGAAATGCTAGAGCTATATTCCACCCACTGCTAGAGCACAGGTCTCTCCTCTCTCCTTATCTCTGTATTTTTGGAACTGCTAAAACATTGTTCAAGTATTGTTCAGCCATAACCCTGTATGGCTGATTGTTCCATTATTGTTCTAAAGTTAATATGATTGTAAAGTCATTATTTTTTTTAATAACAAACATATCATAATTACAGGAGGAGCCAGGAGACCTGAGAAGAAGAGGATCGTGTCTGCTCTATGCAATACCATTGTACAGAGCATGTTTATTATTTTAATTAAAAAAATATGGGAAGCTTTAATATCACTTTAAGTGGACCTCTACTTTTCTCTTGTAGGGCAAAGCACCAAGTTCACTTTAAACCTTTTACTCTGAGCTTTTTTTTAGCAGGAATGTGGGGGATCACAGTTCCGACACCTCCAGCAATGAATGTATGCTATTGCAAGGAGTGCTGGGGTGTGCTGGAGGGATAAAGCTTCTTGCTGGGGGATCTATTATCGCAGGTGGGGATCTATTTTTGCATGGAGGTCTATTGTTGCTGGGTAGGTCTATTGTTGCTAGTGGGGGGCCTTATGTTGCTGAAGGGGAGTTCCTGCACATATTCTCTAAGAAAAAAGCCCTACTTTTACTGCCAGAGCTGTTTTTTGCAGGGGTTTTTTTCACACATTTACAATAAGATTAAAACAAATCTGCACTACCTTCTTGCCTTTGCAGCCATAGCCGTCAGCACTCTTAGTTATATAAAAAAATATATATATTTTAAACTTATATAGTGCAGCACTAAAATAAATATATATCTACAGTAAATACTGTATGTGTAATTATATAAAACAAACATGACACTCATATATAAATAGCACATATATAATCAATCCATCTCAACCATATAAATATATAAACACCAACAATAGAGCTTAACTAACTCAGCTCTGGAAGGTTTTACCCCCTTCATGACCAGGCCTATTTAGCACTTTGTTACTTTAACTGCAGGGCTGGCCATTGGATATTGTGCTGTCCAAGAATAAAATGCTGTCCTCCACCCAAAAAAAAATAAAAATCACACCCACCAAAAGGCCCCTACATCCATTATTTTATATAATGATAATTAAAACTAAAATTAAAAATCAAATTTATGAGGAAGTCAGATTTACATGCAACAGCACCTTGTCTATATGCAAAATTATATGATACCCCATTAAGTTCAATTCCAAGGGGCGAGCTAGGGCAGTATAGGGTCAGGCTAGGGCAGTATAGGGGCAGGCTAGGGCAGTATAAAGACAGGCTAGGGTAGTATATGGACAGGCTAGGGTAGTATATGGACAGGCTAGGGCAGTATAGGGGCAAGCTAGGGTAGTATATAGGCAGGCTAGTGTAGTATATGGACAGGCTAGGGCAGTATAAAGACGGGCTAGGGTAGTATATGGACAGGCTAAGGTAGTATATGGACAGGCTAGGGCAGTATAGGGGCAGGCTAGGGTAGTATAAAGACAGGCTAGGGTAGTATATGGACAGGCTAGGGTAGTATATGGACAGGCTAGGGCAGTATAGGGGCAAGCTAGGGTAGTATATAGGCAGGCTAGTGTAGTATATGGACAGGCTAGGATAGTATAAGGGCAGGCTAGGGTGGTATATGGAGAGGCAAGGGTAGTATATAGACAGGCTAGGGTAGTAAATGGACAGGCTAGGGTAGTAAATGGACAGGCTAGGGTAGTAAATGGACAGGCTTGGGCAGTATAGGGGCAGGCTAGGGCAGTATAGGGCAGGCTAGGGTAGTATATAGAGAGGCCAGGGCAGTATAAGGGCAGGGTAGGGTAGTATATAAACAGGCTAGGGCAGTATAGGGCGGGCTAGAGTAGTATAGGGGCAGCTAGGGTAGTATAATGGCAAGCTAGGGCTATCTAGTGATTTTTGAGCATGACAGGTTATGCAACATTTGGCCATCCAGCAGATCAGTAGCCACTACTAGAAAAAATGATGGACACCCTTTGTGTATGGTCACACAGAACTAACTTATATTACCTCTCTCTTCCTCTCTCCCAGTGCTCCCACAGTCTTCAGTGCCTATCCTTAGGCATGCACCAGAGCAGAAGAAGGCAGGCGGGGAGCAAGGCCGGCCGCACCCCTCCTCCAGTTCCACCCAATAGAAATGCAAGCCTCACAAGCTGCGCCCGAACATTGGCTGCTGGCAGAGGCGGTGGGGAAGGGATCTTTCATTGCTCTCTGTCTCCTCTGGGTACCCTACCCCCCGGAACACACACACCTGAGCTCTTCATGTGTGCTCGGGTGTTTAACTGCCGACTGTGTACGAGCACCCTCGTGCCCGGCAATTATGAGTATGCGTGATGAGGGCAGCAGGGCGCCCTTTTTTCAGGGCAGCCAAGCAGGCCAGGAGGGCAGTTGTCACCCTGCCCCCTGGCCCATTCTGCTCCTGGATGACACACAAAACTGCTGGAAAAAAATCATGGGCGTCAATTTGGTGCCCCTCCAAAAATTCCGCCTGGGTCCAATGGACCCAGCGGGACCCATGGTAGGGCTGGCCCTGTTTAACTGGTAATTGCGCAGTCGTGCAAAACTGTATCCAAATGAAATTTACATCATTTTTTCCACACAAGTAGAGCTTTCATTTGGTGGTAATTGATTGCCACTGGGTTTATTATTTTTTATTATATTAACAGAAAAAAGACTAAATATTTTGAAGAAAAAATCTATATTTTTTACTTTCTGCTATAAAACATATCCATTAAAAAAATTTAAAAAATCTAATTTCTCATAAATTTAGGCCAAAAGGTATTCTACTGCATGTCTTTGGTAAAAAAAAATCCCAACAATAGTGTATATATACTGGAATTCCTTTTTTTATATACTACTAATTGCGGTGATCAGCGACTTATAGTGGTGTGATGTGGGGCGGGCAATCTGACACTAACTTACACTGGGTGGGAACTGACTAATTGAGACTGACATTACCAGTGACACTAATACAGTGATCAGTGATAATACTATACACTGTCACTGTACTAATGACACTGGTTGGGAAGGGGTAAACATTTAGGGGGACTAAAGGGTTAACTGTGTGCCTAAAAATGTGGAATGTGTGCAATATGTTTTGCTTTTTACTAATAATCTCTTTGTTATCTTATAAGGAATAAGAGACGTAGAGATTGATTGTCAACACAGGGCTCTGGGCTGTGATTAGACATGAATTATTGGCCAGGACCTGCTGAAAGACTCCCACTGTGTACAATCACAGTGGGCATGGGTGTCCGCAGAACTTTTTTCAGGGGGGCATAATTTTAAGGTCACCCATGCTCTGCCCCTTTTCAACAATGCCATGAAGGGGAGGGGCTTAGTCATTATACTTATTTTGAGTTTTTATTTTTAAGGAGCAAACAGCAGCATTTATTTTTAAGCATTTGTTAACCTAAAAAATGTTATACAGCACAGTGCTTGTGCTGTGTAATTTGGCCCCTTCTATCACCTAAAATACCTGGCTGATCCTGCCTGGCTATGTTCTCCCCTCTGTAAACTGACCACGGTGTACCATGGCTGCTGAGCCCTGACACTGTGATCAGTTTACATGCCTTCGTCATCCGCAGCCCTCCTGTCCTCCTCTGTCCTTTCTCCCCCCTCCCTCCCTGCCTGTGTGCTCCTGTGTCAGTGCCCACCCCCCTCTCTCCTGCTGCTGTAGTTTAATTTAAAGTTTCATATCCTGTCTACAGTCTGTTTAATAATCCTGTGTGCCCCTGTGTCTTATAAAAATAAGCAATCTTTTCAAACAGTTTTCAGAGCGCCACTCGCTGCTCACGTGACCTGCCGCCTCTCTCATCCTCTCCTCCTCCCCTCCTCCCGCCCCCCCGTCCTGACATTAGTAAGCAATCCTCGGCCCCGCCTGCTGCAGGCAGCTGTCAGACAGGGATAGGAGAGGGCTGACGGGTCACCTGAGCGGTGCTCGGCCCTGTGAAAACTGGTAAAGAACAGCTTATTGTTTAAAACACATACACAGACACATAGGCACACAGGATTATTAAACAGACCAGACAGGATGGTATAAAAAGTGCTTAACAACCACTTGAAAGGAGAAGTTGAGATTCCAGGGAGGGGCATCTTCCCCCCTTGCCCCTACCTGCAGACACCAATGACAGTGGGTGTCACGTTAGGGGGGGGGGCACTCTAAACCCAGAAACAGGCATTGACATATTGTACGTCGCTTTGCCTCTACGGCCCCCTGTCTGCAGTACACTGGGGGCGGTGCGGTTCGCAAGTAGTTAAGGCGTAGTTCCACTTTTGTTGGAAAAAAAAACAGTCCTCTCTAGGTGATCTATGTACATTACAAGGGTTTTAACAAACTTTGTTGCAGATTCCTACCTTTAGTTATTCTAAAGAAATCCCTTTGTGTTTGTCTGTGTCCATGTGGAAAAGTAAGTCTAATGGGAGTGGTTTTATAATTATCAGTCAGCTGCTGCACCTGCAGGGCTCTAATGAGTAAAGCTGCTGGGTCTGCATCCCTTTAGCCATGATTTCCTATTAGAAGTATCTCACCAAAAATGACATTTTTGTTGCAGGGAATGCCTGCAATCTGACTTGTATCTTAGAGTAGACTTCTGGGTAAATTGGTGAGCCAATCATACAAGCAGGACATGATGTTTCTGGGGGTTGTTCTGTACACATTCTGTGATTAGAACACCTCCAGATTGCAATATTACATTGCATTTTTAGAAAATTACAGAGCTGCAGATTGAAAAGGAAAGGTCATTTTTAGAAAAAGTCGCACTTGTATATTCTTTTTTCGGTATTTGCTATTTTTTTCCCCCACAAAAGTGGAGTTACGCTTTAAAGCGATTCTAAAAGAAAGAAAAAAATGTTAAACTTACTTGCTCTGTGCAATGGGTCTCCGCCCCCCGCTCTCTCCTCATTGGCTCACTGCTGCTGTGTGAGCCAATGAGAGAGAGACCCGTTGCTCTCATGTACATCGCTGGATCGAGATTGGGGCTCCGGTATGTATTAGGAAAGAGCTGGGGGGAGCTGCAATTAGAAGGTTTTTCACCCTAATGCATAGAATGCATTAAGGTAAAAAAAAAAACCTTGAACCACTTTAATATCAATTCCTGCCACCAAACACACAAAATATAATAACATTAATATAACAAAAAAACAAGAAGTGCTTCAAATGTCCCAAAACTCCTTCACATCTTTTAACATATGTCAAACACTGTTCCTTTTCATGCATTTTCCCTGCATCAAATCTCTTCAGTGAAAGACTTCCAAATATAGTAACTCTTTCTTTTTTATAGAGAGGAATTTGTTATATGAATATCAGCATTCTGGATTATCAGCTGTATTCTGTGACCTATGTAACTATGGATATCTATTCATATGTTTTCCGTACCGATGTTTATCAGAACAATTTTAAAAGTATGTGTTGAATATTTTTAAATGTCGAAGAAAATTTTGTATATTTTAAATCTTTTCTTGGTTTTGTGTCTCGTTCAAGTCCCCTGGGCAGTTTTCTCTTTGTATGTTTCTATATTGGGACCAGTGGCGACTGGTGCTCAAAATTTTTTGGGGGGCGCAAACAGAAAAATGTAATAGGCATTGCTTTGCGGAAAAAAACGCTGTAAAAAATTGCGTGACTTTGAGGTCGCAAAAGTGTGAAAGGGGCCTTCAGTAATTAAGGTATAGTGTGCCCCCTTTCAATGCAGAGAGACCAGCGTGCCCCCTTTCAATGCAGAGAGACCAGCGTGCCCCCTTTCAATGCACAATGACCAGCGTGCCCCCTTTCAATGCACAGTGACCAGCGTGCCCCCTATTAATGCACAGTGACCAGCGTGCCCCCTTTCAATGTACAGTGACCAGCGTGCCCCCTTTCAATGCACAGTGACCAGCGTGCCCCCTTTCAATGCAGTGACCAGTGTACATGCCCCCTTTAAATGCAGAGACCAGCGTACATTCCCCTTCAATGCAGTGACCAGCGTACATGCCCCCTTCAATGCAGAGATCAGTGTACATGCCCCCAATGCAGAGACCAGCATACATGCCCCCTTCAATGCAGTGACCAGCATACCATTCCCCCAATGCAGAGATCAGCATACATGCCCCCAATGCAGTGACCAGCATACATGCCCCCAATGCAGTGACCAGCGTACATGCCCCCAATGCAGTGACCAGCATACATGCCCCCAATGCAGTGACCAGCGTACATGCCCCCAATGCAGTGACCAGCATACATGCCCCCAATGCAGTGACCAGCATACATGCCCCCAATGCAGAGATCAGCGTGCGTGCCCCCAATGTAGTGACCAGCGTACATGCCCCCAATGTAGTGACCAGCATACATGCCCCCAATGCAGAGACCAGCATACATGCCCCCTTCAATGCAGTGACCAGCATACCATTCCCCCAATGTAGTGACCAGCATACATGCCCCCAATGCAGTGACCAGCATACATGCCCCCAATGCAGTGACCAGCGTACATGCCCCCAATGCAGTGACCAGCATACATGCCCCCAATGTAGTGACCAGCGTACATGCCCCCAATGTTGTGACCAGCATACATGCCTCCAATGCAGAGATCAGCATGCGTGCCCCCAATGTAGTGACCAGCGTACATGCCCCCAATGTAGTGACCAGCATTCATGCCCCCAATGTAGTGACCAGCATACATGCCCCCAATGTAGTGACCAGCGTACATGCCCCCAATGTAGTGACCAGCATACATGCCCCCAATGTAGTGACCAGCATACATGCCCCCAATGTAGTGACCAGCGTACATGCCCCCAATGTAGTGACCAGCGTACATGCCCCCAATGTAGTGACCAGTGTACATGCCTCCAATGTAGTGACCAGCATACATGCCCCCAATGCATAGATCAGCGTGCGTGCCCCCAATGTAGTGACCAGCATACATGCCCCCAATGCAGAGATCAGCATGCGTGCCCCCAATGTAGTGACCAGCATACTTGCCTCCAATGCAGAGATCAGCGTGCATGCCCCCTTACTTTCCTGGAGCAGCAGCAGTGGGCAGGCGGCTTCTCCTCAGTCCCGGTGACCGGCGGCGCGTCTCCTCCAGTTCTTCCGCCCCCGCCTCCTCCTCGGCCAATGGCATGGGGTTTGCCTTGCGGCCAATCAGGAAGCGCGTATCGGACGCGCTTCCTGATTGGCTAGGAGGAGGATCGGTGTGACAATAGCTAATTTTCATTCCCTTTGCATCGCCCTATTAGAGCCTCTGGCTCTAATCAGGGGATGCCAAAAAAAAAAAAATCCCCATTGAACTCCATGCGTCCAGTGCCCCTGCATGCAGATTAGGGGGCCTTATGCATGGATGGGGGGCGGCGCCCTCAGTATACCGGCAGCCACTGATTGGGACTGAGATACTTTCATGCCCTACACATGCCAGCTTCATTTTGCAATCCTGTGCAATGCCACCTAGGTGACAAGGTATTACGCCTCCACCTAAAATTGGAAACCTGCTCACTTTTTAAGCTGGACCTTATGTTAAAAGACTGAGATCAAAACACGTTTTTATCAGCAACTGGGATTAAATCCTTGCCTCTCTGCTTGGGCTCTTTCTTACTTCTTTTTCCATTGCATTAAATCCAAATAAAACAAATCCGAGCATAGTGTACTCTACATTAGTGATGGGCCGAACACTCCCCTGTTCGGTTCGCACCAGAACATCTCGAACAGGGCAAAAGTTCTAGTGAACAGATGCGAACCCTATTAAAGTCTATGGGACACGAACATTAAAAATCAAAAATCCTAATTTTAAAGGCTTATATGCAAGTTATTGCCATAAAAAGTGTATGGGGGTCTGGGTACTGCCCTGGGGGACATGTATCAATGCAAAAAATGTTTTTTAAAACAATCATTTTTAAAGGAGCAGTGATTTTAATGATGCTTAAAGTGAAACAATAAAAATGAAATATTCCTTTAAATATTGGGCTTGGGGGTGTCCCTTTAATGTGTCTGTAAAGTGGCGCATCTGTACGATGGAGCCTGTTGCAGCAATACTGACATTTCTAAAGGAAAATATGTAATTCAAACTTGCTCGTCTGTAATGTATTGTTGGCTCCTGGCAATACAGAAGCCATGCCAAGCTGTCCAATATTTCCCATAGATGCCAATGTTAAAGACAGGGAGCAGTGCCATGTCAAGCTGACCAATATTTCCCATAGATGCCAATGAGCACTAAAAGCTAAAAATTGGTCTGGGCAGGAAGGGAGTGAAAGTGCCCTGTATTTAAGTGATTAAGGGGAACCCTATAACAGAGTTTTTGAAAAAAAAACGCATTGGGGTCCCCCGCAAAATCTATACCAGGCCCTTTGGGTCTGGTATAGATTTTAAGGGGAACTCCATGCCAAAATGGGAAAAAAAAGACATGGGGTCCCCCCAAAATCTATAGCAGACCCTTATCCGAGCATGCAGCCTGGTGGGCGAGGAAAGGGGGGTGACTAGCGAGTGCCCCCCCTCCTGAACCATACCAGGCCGCTTGTCCCCCAAAGCACCTTGTCCCCATGTTGATGGGGACAAGGGCCTCTTCCCGACAACCCTGGGCTGTGGTTGTTGGGGGCTTATCGGAATCTGAAGGCCCCCTTTAACAAGGGGGCCCACAGATCCCCCCCCCCATGTGAATGAGTATCGGGTACATCGTACCCCTAGCCATTCACCAAAAAAGTGTACAAAAAAAAAAATAAACTCAAAAGACAGTTTTTGACAAGTCCTTTAGTCAAAAGTAAAAATAAAAAAATAGTTTCCCTCAATGTACAGTCCGTACAAATCCATTGTCAATCACGACGCTCGTCGCATCTGAAAAATAGAAAAGAATTGAGGCATACCCACCGAATGACGCTCTTGAGCTTTGACAGTTCTTTTATAGGCAAGGGGCAGGGCCACCAGGTTACGTCACCCGGGGACAACACCCCCTTCTGACATCACAAATTACTACTCACATTTTAAAGTTCATTGCGGTGTGTACCGCGGAGCTGTTGGTGATATTATCTTGCTGGATAATCCAGGATAGGCAGCAGTGATTGTTAATGGTGCTCTCTTGGAAAAGCAGCCACATTTTCTGTGTTGACAACTTGGTGCACACTCAGATTTGCTTTTAAATGTGAGTATGTGAGTGGTTTTAACATTTTTTCCAAAAAAAAAATGTATACACTATTGTCAGATTTCTTTTATTTTGAGTTACTGAGGAAGAAGAAAGGAGGAAAGAGCAGAGGCAGAGAGCCAAGCATTTAACCCCAGCTGCTAAAGAAAATATGTTTTGGCCTTTTAACATCATTTTTTACCATGTTTATGTTATTTATTTTTGTGCGTTTGGTGGTAGGAATTGATATCAAGATATATTTGTAGGGTTTATATATTTTTATTGTTCCAATTTTTTTTTTTTTATTGCACACAACATTAGCACAATGGTTTATCAATCACAAATTTTCAGTGAAAAAAACTCCACCAAAGTTAATTTAAGGACACACAAACACACTCAATCTTTAGATGAGATTGCACTCTATGTAAATAGATACCCAAAATGTCAAGCCTTAAAATTGTGTGTGTCCTTGAAACAGCACAAAGCTTTAGTACCCTAAATGTTTCCATAGGCAAAACTTTAAAAGCTCCTACAGGTCATCACTTTAACTTTAAAGTTTCAGAGTTAACCCTGAATATTGAGCATCTGAACCATGAATTATTGCTCTCACTCTAGTGCAGGGTTTCTCAACCAGGGTTCTGTGGAATCCTAGTATTCCTCCTGAGGTTGCTAGGGGTTCCTTGAGCAATGGGCAATTTCTGCCTCTCAGATAAGTTTTCAATGACACCATTGTTCCTTTTAGCTATCTGTAAGTTGGTAATTCTTCCCGCCTGATAGGGAAGTGAAGCGCTCACATAGTTACAGCTATTAGCGGCCGCTCGTTCGCCCGCCCGCCCGCCCAGTGTGTTAGTTCATTCATACACATCGTAGTAGTAGAGACATCACCGGGAGGAGGGCCGCCGGCCAGAGGCGGGTCTTTTGAAACCTGCGCTGCGCCCGCGGCGGCCATCTTTAGTATCGGCATCTTTAACCCATTTTCGGCCGAAATGGAATTAGCCCATTTTCGGCCGAAAATTTTGGTTGCCGAAATTTCGGTGCACCACTAGTTTTCGCAGGTTCACTTTAATTAGACACCAGGGGTCTTTTAGACCCCTGATGTTCCACCTACCTTCCACTAAAGCTAACGAAGTGGTGTTCCTTTTCGCTAAAACTTTTTTTCTATTACACATGGGACCAAAAGTTCCTTTACGTGATATAATGTTGTGACAATGAAACATCAGGAGTTTTTTAGATCCCTGATGTCCCACCTGCCATCCACTGACGCTCCATCGTCTGGGGAAGGTGACAGATGAAAATGAGAGTGACAATATAAATGTTGCTTCCAGGTTCTTACTAGGTAGGGAGATCAGCAAAGGGATGTTCACTGATCTCCCTCCCCTCTACCCAGTGACACCTGACATGTGGGTCCTGGCATACAGGTGAGAAAACAGAGCCTGGTATGCATGGCAGGGGGGAGGCGCACTTTTGGTGGTCTGTAAAAGCGACCAGTTGGTTGTAGAGGCACCTGATCACTTTCATCCAAAAGCCAACAGTCGGCACTCATTCTTTTAAACCCCTTTACTGCCATCATTGGTGCAAACCCCTCCAGCAGCAGATACATACCCCCCATGACGGTGTTGGATGGAGCAGAAGGGGGCAAAAAGAAAGTCTTGTGTAAGTTACAAGTCACTGAAGTCATTTCTTACACAGGGTCAGGGTCCAGTACTATCACATGTAGTCACATACTCCTGCATAGCTGGAAGTTCTGGGTATTTCGTTTGGCTCCTGTTACTGAATAAAGCAAAGGAAAGGTAAGTATAAACTGCTTGAGATTGGTGGTGGAGATTTAAAGCAAACTAGTTGCTGTGCCCTAAATAGGCCTAGAACAGGTTTGCTTTAGGCTAGATTCAAATATTTGCAATACAGTAACACATGGTAAAATGCTAATATGAAAGAAATGTGGTGAATGAATGCTTATTATGCATTAAACATGGTGTTGTATTGCGATGCCATTCATTTTCAATTTTTTTTTACATAATGCACAAATGTGAACCATGCATGGTTAAAAAAAAAAAAAAAAGGAAATTTACATAATGCACAAATGTGAACCATGCATGGTTAAAAAAAAAAAGGAAAGAGCAACATATTGCACATTAATGTGCATGTGGTATTGCACCACAAAAAAAAAAAAAAAATGTGACCTTAGAGTTGACACATTGTCTAAAGTGAATAGTTAGAGATACATTTGTTTCACTGCTAAGAATGCTTTGCAGTTATGTAAGTAGTCTGATTTATTGTAATGTGATTATTCTTCATGTCTCCAGTCCAGTACAGTGTGATTGGTTACCTGATTGCATCATGTTTCCAGAAGTAGGGCAACATTGTAACATGTCCAGTCATCATAATAACTGCTGTCAGTGCTGACTGACTAATTAGTTCTGCTAGTGGTGTTGAGGGCAGACCCTTGGGCATTCCAGATATCTGTGCATGAACCCAATTAACACACACTTTGCAAATAATCAAATTAAATGGTCTTTTTTTTATTATTGTAAATATACAGAGTAAAGAAGGATGCAAGAGGGAGAAGTATATAAAATAAAACCATTTTAATATAAAAAAGTAATGTTAACACATTAATTTTTGTGATTGCTCAAAAGTCACATAGACATGTATACATATGTTTCTGATTGTCTTTACTGTCACCATATAATATAGGCATGTCACAAAGCCACATAGGCACATACACTGTATTGTCAAAAGTATTGGGACGCCTGCCTTTACACACACATTAACTTTAATGGCATCACAGTCTTATGGCGCTTTTCCACTGCATAGAACCGTACCGGCTCGGCACGCTTTTGTGCTTTTCCACTACGGTACCGCATGGTATAGGGTCGGAACGGTTCGGTACGGTACGGTATAGGTTTGCTTTTCCACTGCATGGAACCGAAAGGTACGGTACGGTACGGCTCTGAAAAAACAGTACCTACTCGATTGTGGTTCCAACAGGTACCAAACTGGTACCATATCCCACAATCCTTTGCATGCAGTCACTACTAGCCACTGATTGGTCAGAGAATCACACCCACCCCGTTGTTATCCCACCCACTTAACTTTAGTACTACTTTATGGCGCTTTTCCACTGCATAGAACCGTACCAGTTCGGCACGCTTTTGTGCTTTTCCACTGCGGTACCGCATGGTATAGGGTCGGAACGGTTCGGTACGGTACGGTATAGGTTTGCTTTTCCACTGCATGGAACCGAACGGTACGGCTCTGAAAAAACAGTACCTACTCGATTGTGGTTCCAACAGGTACCAAACTGGTACCATATCCCACAATCCTTTGCATGCAGTCACTACTAGCCACTGATTGGTCAGAGAATCACACCCACCCCGTTGTTATCCCACCCACTTAACTTTAGTACTACTTTAGTGGAAAAGCAAACCTATACCGTACCGTACCGAACCGTTCCGACACTATACCATGCGGTACCAGCAGTGGAAAAGCAAACCGGGCCAAGCAGGGCCGAGTAGAGCCGAGCCGGTACTAGCCGGTACTTGCAGTGGAAAAGTGCCATTAGTGGAAAAGCAAATCTATACCGTACCGTACCGAACCGAACCGTTCCGACACTATACCATGCGGTACCGCAGTGGAAAAGCAAACCGGGCCGAGTAGAGCCGAGTCGGTACTAGCCGGTACTTGCAGTGGAAAAGTGCCATTAGTCTGTAGGGTTCAATATTGAGTTGGTCCACCCTTTGCAGCTATAACAGCTTCAACTCTTCTGGGAAGGCTGTCTACAAGGTTTAGGAGTGTGTCTATGGGAATGTTTGACCATTCTTCCAAAAGTGCATTTGTGAGGTCAGGCACTGATGTTTGATGAAAAGGCCAGGCTCGCAGTGTCCGTTCTAATTCATCCCAAAGGTTTTCTATCAGGTTGAGGTCAGGACTCTGTGCAGGCAAGTCAAGTTCCTCCACCCCAAACTCGCTCATCCATGTCTTTATGGACCTTGCTTTGTGCACTGGTGCGCAGTCATGTTGGAACAGGAAGAGGCCATTCCCAAACTGTTGGAAGCATGAAATTGTCCAAAATGTTTTGGTATGCTAACACCTTAAGAGTTTTCTTTAATGTAAATAAGGGGCCAAGCCAAACCCCTGAAAAACAACCCCACACCATAACCCCACCTTCACCAAATGATTCTGACTAGTGCACAAAATCAAGGTCCATAAAGACACGGATGAGTGAGTTTGGGGTGGAGAAGCTTGACTGGCCTGCACAAAGTCCTGACCTCAACCCGATAGAACACCTTTGGGATGAATTCGAGCGGAGACTGTGAGACAGGTCTTTTCGTCCAACATCAGTGCCTGACCTCACAAATGCGCTTATGGAAGAATGGTCAGACATTCCTATAGACATACTCCTAAATCTTGTGGACAGCCTTCCCAGAAGAGTTGAAGCTGTTATAGCTGCAAGGGGGGGGGGGGGGCTAAATATTGAACCCTATGGACTAAGACTGGGTTGCCATTAAGGTTCATGTGTGTGTATAGGCAGGCGTCCCAATACTTTTGACAATATAATGTATATCTGGTTTTGATTGTCTATACTTTCCCTGTATAATTTGGGCATTTCACAATCATGCACGACATCCATATCTGTCACATTTGGTCATCACTACCGATGACCTAATCTACTACAGATCAGGCCGCAGGCAGCTGAGGTGCAAAAGTGTCCAGCAGCCTGATATTACTGTATATGGACAGCTTTACCCTTAAAGTGGAGTTCCACAATAATTTTATACTTACCTCCATCTTCTCGCTCCGGGTCACCTGAAAAACAAATGGCTAATCGCATTTTTTTTTTTTTTTTACTTACCTCGTAGCAAAGAAAATATACTTACCTTACTTCCTTCTTCCTCCTTCCTCGGCCGCGGCCCGTCGTCACTTCCTGGCTCTGCAATGATTCCTGGGAGCTGAACGTCATCGCTCCCAGGAATCATTGCGCCTGCACCGGCCCCGACGTCAGTTCCGGGGCGCGCGCATCATCCCCTTCTAAACAGCTTCTGGGCATGCCCAGAAGCTGTGGAGGGATGACGCGCGCGCCCAGAAGTGACGGCGGGGCCGGCGAAGGGCATCGTGGAACCGAAGAAGGCGGAAGAAGACTCCGAAGAGGATCGCGCTGGCTTCAAGTTGCCCACATCTGAGATGGCAGCGCTGGACAAGACTTTTTCAAGGTAAGTATTTGTCCTAACAGGTAAGTGCAACCCGGGACAGATCAGAGTCTAGCCATTGTGGAATGCACTAGCCCTGACTGTCCCGGGGGTATTTAAAAAAAAAAAAAATTCCAGGGTGGAACTCCGCTTTAAGCTCAAAATATATTTTTTCAGATGTATACTGACAGCACATAATTTAATATAAGCCAGTTATGTTCTTGGACAAGTGATCAATCCTAGCAATCATAATCCTTAATGCAATCAGTTCTTAGTATCTGTGTAAAAGAACCAATCACCAACGGGCATTTCTGCATTTTTGGCCTGGTATATCAGTGCTGCTGTTTATTTACTTGTATTCTCTCCCTGTCATAGTAGAAGTGTTAGAAATGTCACCCTATCTACTGCATGAGCTTAGTGCTGAAAACAGATATTAAAAAACTGTCCTATAGAAAAAGTGCTGACAGGATAATTTAAAAATAAAATAAAGCGGCTACCTTGTACAATCAGGAAGAAGCTTTTCGGGACAAATGGAGACCGTGGGACTACTTCACATGTACAAACTCTTACCTGCGGGAGCTCTCTGTCTTCGACTAGGGCTCTGGGGGCGAGGAGGGGGGGGGGGTTAACGGGGACTGGGGACCCGGGTATCGCCGGCCTCTTCAACCTCATTCCTGTTCCCTTCCTTCCTCCTTTCTTCTCTCTTTTACCTTTTTTCTTTTAACCCTGCGTTTCCTGCTCCTTTTCTCTTTCTCTCCCATCTGTACCTACTCGCACTTTCTCCCAGAGACTGGGATCTTCTATAGCTTTTATCCCTGCTACCTGTTCATTCCCTGACTGACTCCATGGTTTGAAGTTACCGTCTCCTGCTCCTGCTCTGTACAGGAGCCTGTCCGTTGGTACTACCCTGGTACCTGACACCCATAAGTTTGTTATAAATTGAGGTTGTTTCCTTGTTATCCAATCTGCCATCCTTTATAACATTTGGCATGTCTGTTCTCTTGCACATCCAGGGGGGGGGACTGATCCCACCTTTCTGTTCCAGTGGACTATATTCTTTTTACAGCTATGGTAACCTTGGTGAAGCGCTGTTTATGATGCTGTTATCAGATTGTACTGTTTCATCTTTACCTGATGTGCCTTCACACTGTTTGTATTGCAACCTCTTACTAAATAAAGGAATTAAAAAAATTAATAAATAAAGGCTTTGTTAACCAGTTCTGGACCGGAAGGTTTTACCCCCTTATGACCAGGCCATTTTTTGCGATTCGGCACTGCATAATTTTTACGGACAATTGCGCGGTCGTGTGACACTGTACACAAATAAAATTGATGTCCTTTTTTCCCACAAATAGAGCTTTCTTTTGGTGGTATTTGATCACCTGTGCGATTTTTATTTTTTGCACTATAAACAAAGAAAAGCGACAATTCTGAAAAAAAGTCAACAGCGCTGATCAGCGTATTCTGACAGCGGTGAAGTCTCCCAGTTGTCGGAATACAATAGCTCAGTAGGAGGATTCCCTCATCCACATTGAGTGTGTGGATGGGATAATATGGTCAGGTTTTTTTTGTTCAAGCCGCTAGTTTTACGAAAAACAAAAGGGATTCATTTATGGGTTTCTGCAGAAGATAGGTCAGCCTGAAAGCCCAATACTGTGCTGCCAAATCTACAAAAAGCAAAAGAAACTGTATACAAAACTGTATGCAAATTCAGTGTGAAATACATATACTTAACCACGTGCTGGGCACTTAAACCCTCTTCCTGCTCAGGCCAGTTTTCAGCTTGCAGCGCTGTCACACTTTGAATGACAATTGCGCAGTCATGCAACACTGTACCCACATTACATTTTTGTCGTGTCGCGCCAGTCTGAATGGGCTGTTAATCCCCACTGTTTTTTTTTTTTTTTTTTTGTTAAACAAACAATAAAACACCAAAAATGTTGAATAAAAAAAAGTTTTCATAGTTTGTTATAAAATTTTGCAAACGGGTAATTTTTCTCCTTCATTGGTGTGCGCTGATGAGGCTGCACTGATGGGCACTGATAGCCTGTACTGATAGGCACTGATAAGGTGACACTGATTAGGCAGGACTGGTGAGGCTGCACTGATAGGTGGCACTGATGGGCACTGATAGACAGCACTGAAGGGCACTGATAGGCACTGGTAGGGGACACTGATAGGCAGCACTGATGGGTGCACTAATAAGTGGCACAGGTGGGCATTATAAGTGGCACTGGTGGGCACTGCTTAGCAGTGCTGATAAGCTATGTGGCACTAGTGGGCACTAGTATGTGGCATTGGTGGGCACTGATTAGTGGGTCTGGAGTGTACGAGACCATTGTCCTGCTGTAGCCGTCTTCAGGCTATAGCGTGGGCAGGAAGAAGTTAAACATTTCTTTACCCTGATAAAGGATTTACAGTTCTGTTCAGCCATTCTTGTAATTCACACACCCTTCACAAACAGTTGGAACTACTATTTTCTATTTCAACATTATGTGTTCTTATGTCACCTGTCTATGGGAACTGCAAGGAATCTGCACAACAGATATTGGCAAATATGTATCTGCAGAAAACAGGTTAAATATTGAAACTCACTGATTTATTTTCTGACCTAAATATACAGGTGTATTTACCTTGTGACCAAAATGCATTCTATGTTTTTGGTAAAAACAAGATCCCAATAAGTGTAATTTGATTAGTTTGTATGAAAGTTATAACATCTATAAACAATGTATGACAATCTGGCACTAAATGACGCGGGGGGGGGGGGGGACGACTTACTAACTGACCCTGACATCACCAGTGACCTAATACAGTGATCCCTGCGCTAATACTATACACTGACACTGGCTGGTAAGGGGTTAACATCTAGGGTGATCAAGGGGTTAAATGTGTGCCTAACTATCTAATTCTAGTAAAGTAAGACGTGTTATATACAAAACCCCTGTTTATAAAATATCGTATAAAGTGCAAAATGTCAATAAAAACTAGTATAAACTACATATGCTACAGTCTAATCTGATCTACTAAAAAAAAATAAAAGATACAAATGCGTGTTTTACGACACCAGTATTTGAAAATCCAAAAACTGTGACCTCAGTGATGAGATCACTAACATACATGTGTATATCCAAAATCAAACAATAAAACAAAAAATATATGACAGAAAAAAATAACTTTAAACAGTCCACTGTGGATGGTGACAATTCACTATGAATCGTGACAGTCTCTGTAACCAAAAACCCATGCTGTGCAATCTAATTGCTCTTCTTCCAATAAATGCAGTGCTCCACCACATGCGGGTAAATAAATGCACTCACCAGAGCCCCCAGGTCACAGGGACCACTTGCGCCTTTATGTGTATACAAGAGATATGGACTTATAGAACTCTTCCACAGTAAATGCAATCCACCTAAACAGGTGTCCTCCCCTCAGGCAATGGATAGTAAATGGCATAAAAAACAAATGACAAGGTGATCATGCAACACCGTTTTAATAAATTAAAAATTAAAGATTAAAACAACTCTGCAGTAGTTGTGCTTACATTTAAAAGTGCCTAGACCAGCCCCAGCTCGATAAGCCTGCACTATGCCCCTCGGCAATCCAGCCCTCGTAGGAGGTGGATCTGCAGTCTCTCATCGTTAGCTCCTGTTCCCCAACCCACGTGCGTTCCACCACTACCCAGGAAATGTCGTCAATGGTTATCCACCGCGTTCAGGCAGCAACCTGACCTCTATTCATTTCATCCTATAGAGGCATCATTAGGAAATGTTTAGTGTATGTACTGTGTGATGATTTCACTAAGCAATGTGCAAGCTTTTATCATCTGCTTTGCAGGGATTAGAAAAACAGCACATCGATGCTGTCTGTAGAGAATGACAGAAGAGAGCCCTGTGTTGTTTATCAACACAGGGCTCTCTTCTGTCATTCGCTCAGCCGATCAGCGGGTCCTGGCTTTAAATCATTTACTGGGACACATTGATCGGCTTGTGCTGTAGCGAATAACAGCACAGTCTTCTTGGGTCCCGGAAGAAAGCCGTGACGTACTGCTATGTGAATGTGCCTGTATGGGCTGACCTGCCACCATAAAGCGGTGAATTAAAGTGGATGTAAACCCCATTCAATAAAGTGTTGAATTAAAGTGGATGTAAACCCCATTCATGAAATTTGACCTGGGCACATCTATCTGTAGTGTTTACTTATCTCTCTTCAAAGCCCTAAGTCCTGTAGCTTTCTCTTGCTCCGTTCTTCTGTTATCAGCATGATAACTTCTGACAAGTCAACTGAGATAAAACCAGGGTGAATTTTGTGTCAGGGTGGGTGTTATAAATGGATTAGCAGAGAGCCGGTCTATTCACAGCACAGCTCTTCGTGTTTCTGTCTATGTGGAAAGGGGGTTTATGCCTTTTCTTCCAATCAGCTGTCTAATAGTGTATGGCAAGAATCCACACCCACAGGTGAATCAGGAAGAGAAAATTCTAACCAGGTGTGCACTTTCTAAACAGTCTAGAAAGCTGAACACAGCAGATATACAAGTAAAACTTATGTAGGGAGATTTGTTTCATCTCTGTGTATCATCTGAGGCTGTTCACTTCACTGGGTATATGTGTGGGTTTACATCCACTTTAAACTTTGAAAATTAAGGCTAAAAGATTATTGTTTGCCATGCACAGGCTGCTTAGTCCTAGTCCCTCACTGTATATTTTTCTACCCCCCCCCCCCAAATAAAAATGGACCCCCGTTTTACACCCAGATGCATACTGAGATACAAATGTTTGTGCTAATAATTAATTTCCATTAATCATCCATTTTGTTTTATCCATTGCTATTTATAAAGCTGAGCTCAACGTTCTAGATTCCATTAAAAAAAACTTAATTTTCTGTAAAGGGTGTACCTTGTGCTATATGAATGTGCCGCTATGAGATGTTTGGTTTTGCATATCAGTGATGGCAGAACTAACTTTAATGTCAGTATTTGTTTGTGAATCTTCTATTATCACAGTCTTGGCTGTTTTTCTGTAAAGTATTGGCATTGATTTTTGCCATATATCGTTTTTCCTCCTAAGAAACTGATATACCTCCATGACAGGTTAATAATACTGGTGAATTTTGTTTTACCTTGCATCTGATCATATAGATGCTACAGTGGAGATAAAATAACTGTGCGGGCATATCCATTCTATCACAAGTAGTGTGACTCTCGGTTGAACTCTGTGTTAAATTACTAGAAATGAGAATGAGAAAGCAGATCAGGGCAGATGTCACCCAGGAGAAAATCCATGCTGTTAAAAAGCGTTTTTTATTTTATTACATTTTGTAAAGATACAGAAAATAGAGAGAATAACATAACCAAAAAAAAACAAAAACAAGAAATAAATAAAAATACTTACATAACATTCCATATATTCTACCATTTACAACTAAGTATAGGGATATCTATCAATTGAACAAGACAATTGAAATTTAGCACATCAGTGGGGAGGTACAGCATGGTGCGGCAGCAGTAAACACTTAGAGTCTGGTTGCAGAGCACAGAACTTGTAATATTGTAAAATTCAGTAATTCACAACAAACCTGGCGGGAAGGCACCAGCCTGGGAACACTCACAGCATTTAACAGCAATGTGTAGCAGATCAGGTCTCAGTTGTGCCAACACCATCTGTCTTGAGGGGCTGAATTGCAGCGCGACCGGTCCAAACCCAATTGGGGAGGTCTCCAGGAAGGATGGCGTGTCCCTATCCTTTCCCTACGCGTCTGGAACCTCTCCTTGCCGCTAATCACTGTCCCTCTCAGGCGAGTAACCAGTCCCTACATGCAAAATGCGCACCAAGCCTGGGAGCCAGGGTCTTATATAGGCTCTGCCCGACCCAAGATGGTTGCTAGAGTAACATGGGATGGTAGCTTTCCCAGTGACCCTGGAAACCATAGAGGAACCATGTTCCTCTTGACTTTTTCTCCCTCTGCAATGTTTGTGGTTGAGTGCCACCTGCAATGGAGAAGGTAGATTGCATTTGCCTGCACAGCATTAGTGTTACATAGGATTTTGTGAGTTTAGTCATATATCAGACATTTTACTTACTTTTTTTTTTAGTTTTGAATAGAGTGGAGAAAAATAAGAACACCTGCCAGTTTTTGTTGCTGTCTTTGACCCAGTTAGAGAGATTTACCTTCTCCATTTGTCCTGTTTACTGGAATCATCAAAAGTAAAAAAAAGATCTCAAGTTTTGGGTTGACACCAGAACAGTAATAGAGGGGAAAACTTCCAATAGGGACACTGGTTCTGGTGGTCCTAGTGACATGCCGAGATTCTCTCACAGTAGAGGGATTCTACCTGTTTTGGCTATGGAACAGGAAGTGAAGGAAAATCTCCCAATGGGACACAGATGGCAAAAAAAACTGACAGGGGTTATAACCCTCCCCAAGCCCTAGTTCACATTGAACATGGCTTAGAAATCGTGTGACTTCACCTGAACTCGCACGATATCAAAGCTGCATTTCATTCTGACTTCGAAGGCGACTTGAAAAACATCTGTGCTGGTTCATGCACAGATGTCTTTTGAAGTCACCCCTGAAGTAGCCGAAAGTAGTGCAGGAACTACTTTTAGAAATCGGCGCGGCTCCATAAAGTCTGCGTCACACCAATTGGGACGGTGCCATTGCCAGCAATAGGCTGCGATTTGACATGCACTTAGACCTGTCAAAGCGCATGTCAAACCGTGCAGATATGAACGGGAGTGTAAGGGACTTTTGAATCAGACAGCTTGATGGGCTCCCTTCGAATATTCGGGAACACACAGAGACACACAAGGGTAGAGTCAAAGCATGTTCGTTTATTTCAGGTAATGTCCCGAGCATATATAAAGTTAGAACAGCACAAAAATTTATTTTGCAATATGGGGCTTGGTTTCAGTATGACTCATGATCACATGAAACTTTTTGGCATACAACACAAGTTTAAACTGTTCCCATAACAAATTTACCTATCAAGATGCTCTTATGTGAAACAATTTCTGCAGTCAGACATAGCCGAGCAAACAAGATGTTATGACTATAAATCAGGCATAATTGCAGGAATAATAGAGATGAATATACAGCATGAAAACACCATTAGCCTTCCTGGCGGTCTGATTATGTCAGTATTTTTGAATGTCAAAGTGGTACATTTGCATGGAAATCTGTTGTTTTATATTGTAGGCCTGTAATTCTTAGGAATAAAACAGTAAAAGTGAAAAACATTGATTAAAAAATGAATTAATAAATTAAATGAATAAACTATTAATCAAAAATTATTAATAAAAATAAAAGAAAAAAAACAGTAAAACTGCAGGCAGGGCACTGGACAAAGCACTAGGGACAAAACTGAGGTGAAATGGTTTAATACAGTAATGTAATCCTAGCAGATTACAATGTGTCCTGTCATGTTTTGTGTACTTTTTTTTTTTAATTTTCCACTCGCGTCACTCGCAGGGAGGGGAACCCGGAGGACGGATGCCGGTGTTCTATCAAAATACCGCTACCTACCAGATTCTGCAACCGAAAGTGACGTTCGGAAAGAAAAACTTACTGCGTATACTCCATGCATTCCAACATGGCCGCTATGCATTCCAATAGCTTTCCTAATGTGACAGAAAACAAAGCAGCTGTGGACATCTTCTTACACCCATGCAAGTCTTGAATTTTAGATTTATTTTACCAGTAAACTGACTTTATAGACTGAAAAACAGTATTACGTGTCTATTATTATTGTAATATAGTAAATATAGCAAGTAACCTGCAAGTAGAAGGTGGCGGCGTCCATCTTGGTACACCCTGCACTGCTCAACGACAAACTGATTATTTAGTGGACTAGACTATTTCATTCGGTCGTTGTGAAATAGTCTATTTCATTATAAAAGGTGAGTTTACTGCTAAAATCAGTCTGAAATTCAAAAGTTGGTTGGGTGTAAGAACATGTCTGCTGCTACTTCATGTTCTGTCACATTAGGAAACCTATTGGAACGCTTAGTGCCCATGTTGGAACGCTTGACGCATGCACAGTAAGTTTTCTCATCCCAACGCCACTTACAGTTGCAGAGACTGATAGGTAGCGGTCAGGGCCGCTGATAGGGGGGGACCACCAGCCCTCTTGTAGGGGGCCCGAGCACACAGGGGGGCCCACACAGAGAGGGGGATTAGTGATGGATAACAAATACAGAAATCTTCCTCCAGCACCTGAATCTGATCTGTCCCTCTCCCTGCTATTATCTGTAGAGAAAGAGACAGTTGTCCCTCACTAATCCCCCTCCCTTGTGTGGGCCCCCCTCCCAGCACTTATCTCTGCTCAGGAGTTTATTTGTAAATTGTAACTTTGTTTCTCTCTCTCTATCTCTCTGATCACTGAGCTCCAACTGCCAAGCATGTATATTTTTCTCATCTCATCTTTTTTATTTAACATAGTTTTTTTTAGATTTAGCAGGAATTATGCGAGTTATGTTATAATTGTGTCTGCTAATAGTGATTTTGTTGTAATTTTAGCTAAATATATCTTTATTATTTTCTTGGGGGGGCCCTGCCAGGTAGTCTGTACAGGGCCCCGTGATTTCTAACAGCAGCCCTGGTAGCGGTATTCTGATAGAACACCGGCATCGGCTGGAGGACATTGGGGGATCATAGGCACAAGGTACATTTCACTTCAGGGTAATCCCGAGTGTGGCTCGGGGTTACCGCTTTTGGTACTGAAAATTAACCCCGAGCCACACTCGGGATTACCGCCAGGGAGGTTAACTCTTCAGGGAGCTTACTCTATTCAAAATGAAAAAAAAAAGTTTTCACTCCAGTTACACTATGGTGTTTCTAAAGTTTTCATGCTATGCTACCAGTCAATGACGTTTCTGATCTAAGCAGAATTCACACAACTTAACTCTTCATGATTTCTCTGTTGGAGTGATGAGATACATTAGGGGCAGAGCTGTCACTCCTCTGGATAGCATTAACTTAGAAGTATATCTGAACATATGGTAAAACCATAAGCACCAGAAATGGGCCACTATTGATATGAAGGAAACACCATATATTTGCTAAAATAAACAAGTGTACTCAGTCAGTTTACCTTAGCAAGAGTCAGGGCTTTTTTTCAGCGGGAACGAGGGGGAACGCAGTTCCGGCACCTCCAGTCTGAATGTATGCAATGGCAAAGGGGTGCTGGGGTCAGTGGCCTATTGATGCTGGCTGCTGGGGTGAATCTATTGTTGCTGGAGGGCATTTTGTTGTGTGGGGGGCTATTGTTGCAGTGGAGGATTTATTGTTGCTTGGGGGAACTATTATTTGGGTGGGGGGGGGGCTATTGTTGCTGATTCCAGGGGATCTATTTTACTGCTTTTCTAGTTATCATTAACAAATTCTATACAAATTACCTAGAACCGCAACATGATACTTGGTTCTGTATTCTCTAAAAGGGGGGGGGGGGTACTGGGAGGTGGGTAGGGGGTGAAACCAAAGGACAGCGCTCGGAGGTGGGTAGGAAGTGGAGAGAAGGAGTGACTCTGAAGAGGGGAGTACCTGCACCTATTCACGGAGAAAAAAAGCCCTGGCAAGAGTTTTATATAGTCTACTGCAGCCAAGTTATATAGACGGCCTAACCGGTACAGTAGGTAGTAGGAGTGCAGTTCTTGTAGGCAGTACTGTGTAACATCCATTTTCTCTGCTTCAGGCAACAAAAATCACATTCCATCTTCCAAGCCGGGTTTGGATCTGAGTGGTGATTGTGAGCATCAGAGGCGTAACTAGAACATTCAGGGCCCCGGTGCAAAAAACCATGAGTGCCCCCCGGACCCCTGGCCGGGGCCCTTCCCTTCAAGCCTGGGGCTCTTCCCACTGATCCTGGGGCCCTTTACTCTCTTTGTTGGGCCCTTTATTACTGGTCCTGCAGCTGGACCCTTTCTGCCATCTTGGCGACTCCCCACGGTGGTGGAATGCCAGGGCCCTGTCGCAAGTGTGATCTTTGCGATCCTGGAAGTTCACCCACTGGTGTCAGTAGTTTTTATTTTTTGGTATTTTAATTGTATTATTTTTTATCATTTTATTTTATTTTTGACAAAGTCAGTGATTATAACTGTCCATTCAGAAAAGGAAGGAGCTGGTAAATTACATATTTACCGACCCTTCCTGGTTCTCTATCATTCATGACACAACCCCTGCAGCAGACAGCAGGAGAGGGAAGGGAGCACAGTGGTGGTGGTGGGGGGGGGGGGGGGGGACCAGGGGAGCACACAGGGGCCCAGAGACAGCAGAACACAAGTGAACTGGATGAGAGGAGTGGTGGAGGCAGCGTACAAGGGAATCAATCTCCTTCATTTTCCTCCTGCAGCTACAATGATTTCTCTACATGCTGCCCCCTCCTATCCAGGTGTACAGGGGAACAGCACAGGCCCCCTGGAGCATGGGGCCCAGTTGCAATCGCAACCCCTGCAACCCCTGGTGAGCATTATCCAAGTACAGGCATTTCTATATCAGGCTTGGCAGTAAGGAGTTTTGTATGTTCCAAAATGAAAAGTGAGCCTGGATCGGACCTCTGTATATATCAATGTGCCAATGATGACTCTTGTTAAAATACAATGTCACAGATTGTTCTGTTCTATTTTTGTCTTGTATGTCATGTTATGATTATACTTCAATAAAGCATATGTTTCCTGAGCCTGGAGTGCGCCTTAACGAATAAAATTCAACCCATTGCTAAATGTCATTGTTCAACCTAAGGAAAGGTTTACCCCTCTTCCTGAGCAGGCCACTTTTTGCGATATAGCACTGCTTTACTTTAACTGACAATTTTTTATTTTTTTGCGCTATAAACAAAGACTGACAATTTTGAAAAAAAAAAATGTATATGTATTTTTAATTTCTGCTCTAAAACACATCCAATAAAAAAAAAAAAAAATCAAATTTCTTTATCAATTTAGGCCAATGTGTATTCTGCTACATATTTTTGTTAAAGAAATCAAGAATTTATTGATTGGCTTGCACATAAGCGATAGCGTCTACAAACTATGGGATATTTTTATTTATTTATTTTACTAGTAATGGCGGCGATCAGGAACTTATAGCGGGACTGGGATATTGTGGCAGAAAAATCTGACACCTAAATGACACTTTTATGGGGACCAGTGACATTATTACAGTGATCAGTGCTAAAAATATGCACTGTCACTGTACTAATGACACCGGCAGGGAAGGGGTTAATTTTAGGGGCGATCATAGGGTTAACTGTGTGCCTAGCTAATGTTTCAGTGTAGTGGTGGAGGTGCTTTTACTAGTGGAGGGCATGGATCGGTGCTTTTGCTTTACAGAAACACAGGATACATGCCTTCTGTACTGACAGAACGGCAGTCTGCTATGTTTATGTAGCACTGTCCCTGTAGGGCTTGCTGTGTGATGACTTCTTAGGCCTCCTCTGATTACCTGCCGACAGTCACTTAGGGACAGTTCACACATCCCTCCTTACTCCTGATGGCTTGTTAGTCAATAAACAGTCCAGGGTATTTGGTTTTTAGTATTTATTGTGGTACTTGGATGGGAAAAGGGAATAGTGAGATACTCTAACTGGAACTATATACAGTTGATAAGGACAACTCTCACTTGGCCTCACCGGGTTGCTTGTGGAAGCAGCCACACTGCTTGAACCATACTGCCACATGTATGGAAAGGGTTAAGTCTCCTTGCTCTTTCTCCAGCAATAGATTTGGTGAACTATACTCTCTTCAGGACTCTCATTAGCATCCCCTTTACTGACACCCATCCACTGACTCTTCTAGCTACAGGGATGGCCCCCCTCAGGTCAGGCCTCTTGACACAGATCTGTACTCACTGTATGCAGAGTCAGATCCTCCAGTGTCTCCCCTTTCAGTCAGTTTTACAGGACCTCCAGGTTCAGTTCCTCTCTAGCTCTTTAGGCCCTCCGGTCAATCACCTGAGGCCGCATGCCACCTCTACAGAGTAGGAGACAGCCTCCCCCTCCCTCTGGGACTCTGCTCTCCAGCTGAAAGACCCCAAACACATGTGATCCTGACATTTGTACAGTATCCCAGCATGCACCGAGGCACTTTCTTCTGCTAATAACAAGGGCTGTACTAAATGCCTATGCACTCATTTGTCAGGTTTCCTCCAACCAGGCCCGCACTGGGACAAAAAATAGGCCCGGGCATTTTGGACTGAGCAGCCCGCGAGGGGGGGGGGGGGGGGGGCGTGGCGGGGCGTGGCGTTCGTTGAGATGGTTGATGACAGGATTTAATGTTCCAGGATGTCTGGATTCGATTATGGTACCTTTTTTAGTTTAATCTTCAATTTAGATCAGAGCTGCCATATGATGCTGTTTATTTTGTCTTACTTTAAATCCTGTTTTGATGGTTGAGTCCTAAAAATAGTATGAAGCAGATCAATCCCAATTCCTGCACTATCACACATCAGATCAGTCCCAATTCCTGCACTATCACACCTCAGATCCCCCCAATTCCTGCACCTTCACACCTCAGATCACCCCAATTCCTGCACCTTCACACCTCAGATCAGCCCCTGGTAGGCTGGCACTGGCAGCAACAATTTTATTCAAATCAGGATTTCTTCTGCAAATAGGCTGACCTGGCACTGGCAGGCATAGTACTAGACTAGTACTATGCCTGGATGCCAGTGCCAGGCCAGCCTATTTGCAGAAGAAATCCTGATTTGAATTAAATTGTTGCTGCCAGTGCCAGCCAATTTGCAGAAGAAATCCTGATTTCTTTGAATAAAATTGTTGCTGCCAGTGCCAGTCCAGCCTATCTGCAAAAGAAATCCCTAAGTAGAAGTCACTCCTCTCTCCAGTCCTCCACTTACCTTGGGTGTGCTGTACGGTGTGGCTGCAGAGTGTTCCCACTGGACATAGTACAGGAGATGGTCAGAGACTGCAAACATGATACAAGAGATGGTCAGAGACTGAGGACATGATACAGGAGATGGTCAGAGACTGAGGACATGATACAAGAGATGGCCAGAGACTGAGGACATGATACAAGAGATGGCCAGAGACTGAGGACATGATACAGAAGATGGTCAGAGACTGAGGACATGATACAGGAGATGGTCAGAGACTGAGGACATGATACAGGAGATGGTCAGAGACTGAGGACATGATACAGGAGATGGTCAGAGACTGAGGACATGATACAGGAGATGGTCAGAGACTGAGGACATGATACAGGAGATGGTCAGAGACTGAGGACATGATACAGGAGATGGTCAGAGACTGAGGACATGATACAGGAGATGGTCAGAGACTGCGGACATGATACAGGAGATGTTCAGAGACTGAGGACATGATACAGGAGATGTCAGAGACTGAGGACATGATACAGGAGATGGTCAGAGACTGAGGACATGATACAGGAGATGGTCAGAGACTGCGGACATGATACAGGAGATGGTCAGAGACTGCAGACATGATACAGGAGATGGTCAGAGACTGCGGACATGATACCTGAGAGACTGCAGATGTGATACAAGAGAAGGTCAGAGACTGAGGACATGATACAGGAGATGGTCAGAGACTGCGGACATGATACAGGAGATGGTCAGAGACTGCAGACATGATACAGGAGATGGTCAGAGACTGCGGACATGATACCTGAGAGACTGAGGACATGATACAGGAGATGGTCAGAGACTGAGGACATGATACAGGAGATGGTCAGAGACTGCGGACATGATACAGGAGATGGTCAGAGACTGCGGACATGATACAGGAGATGGTCAGAGACTGCGGACATGATACAAGAGATGGTCAGAGACTGCGGACATGATACAGGAGATGGTCAGAGACTGCGGACATGATACAGGAGATGGTCAGAGACTGCGGACATGATACAGGAGATGGTCAGAGACTGAGGACATGATACAGGAGATGGTCAGAGACTGCGGACATGATACAGGAGATGGTCAGAGACTGCAGACATGATACCTGAGAGACTGCAGATGTGATACAAGAGAAGGTCAGAGACTGCAGACATGATAGAAGATAGGACACTAGGGGGGCTGGAGAGCACAGGGAAAGCAGATAGCACTGGAGGAGCTGAAGGGCAAGGGGGGGGGGACTGGAGAGAATTAAGGAAGGCGCAGGGTGTGGATAGCACTGGGGGGGGGCAGGGAAAATCAGGGGGATGGAGAGCACGGGGTAGGGGGACTGGAGAGCACTGGGGGGAACTGGAAATCACTTAGCCAGGGAGCACAGGGGGGTGGAGAGCACTAGGGGAGCCAGAAAGCATAGGGGGAGATGAAAAGCACTGTGGGAACTTGAAAAGCATGGGGGGCTAAAGAGCACAGGGGGAGGGTTAAGATCACTGGGGGGGGCAGTAAAAGAAGTTGAATAGGAGGGGGATGGGACAGCTCCGCTGCATATAGAGAAATTGATATTTCTCCTGCAGCCGCAGAATGCCTGCAGAAGGGAGGAGGAGAATCAGGCATCCATCCAGCGGCAGCAGGATCCGGAAGAGGGAAACATCAAATCCTCTATATGAAGCCGCCCCATCCCCCTCCTATTTAGTAGCAGTACACACGGCCGGTGACACCGGGGCTGCACAGCACTGAAGACACTGGCGTCGTGAGGAGCTGCACTTACCTTCTCTCTACGGCCCGTCGCGGCCCCCGCTCCTGCCCCGCGAGCAGCCCGGAGTCAGAGTGAAGGAGCTGCCATCTGCAGCTGCTTGCTTCGATGGCCGATGCTGCGAGTGCGGGCTGTGCTGCTGGCCGCTCCGGGCAGGACACCGGCTGCTGCGGGAAGGAACACACAGACGAACTTCTCTTCACTTCCGGCTCCCTAGCCAATCAGCCTCCTGCTCAGGGGGGTGTGACTCACACCCCCCCTGAGCAGAAGGCTGATTGGCCGCGGAGCCAGTGTAGCTGGCAAGAACACCGGCCGCGGCCGCCGCAGTGAGGGAAAATGAATGTCTGGCTTCTCTACATTCTACTGTGAGGAGTCGGACTAAGTGAGAGCCGGCGCCGTGGCCCACCGGGAATATGCCCGGTGTGCCCAATGGTCAGTCCGGCCCTGCCTCCAACTGTTCAATATGCCTCCCTATTGGATCAGTGTGATACATTCTGCAGACAGACTGAGTTGCACCTGAGCATATTGAGCAGACCTCACTAGCAGATCCTGCTTTATGGTAGGCAGAGAGCAATATAGATTTACCTGGAAATCCTTCTGGAAAGCAGAAAAGATCCAAAACTATACTCTCTCTCTCTAGCACCAACCTAGGAGGGTGCTACATTTACATTGGCAGATTGGAATTCTGTCAGTGTACCGAACGATCAGCGAGTCCCAGCAGACATCGGGTGCGCAGGACACGCTGATCAGCTCCCGCTGTGTAAAATCACACCCGATACCCGGAAGTGCATGACCACCTATATATACATGATCCTGCGCAGTGTGGCCGCCCTGTAGCAGTAAATCTGCTATGGGGCAGTCAGCAAGTGGTTAAAACAGAACGGAATACTGATCTATACAATGACCATTGTGCTTACTCTGTTCAGTTCATGTTTAGCGGAAAGCTATGATGGAAAAGTGTTTAGGATTTCAAATCTCATTAGATTTTGGGTATTTGGCCTCTCCGCAATCACACAAAAAGGAATATTGATTCAACCCTATTTGTATAAGAGCTGGGGATAAGGTAAGAAAATCTACTAATGTCTAATCTAATCTAATCTAAAGTTGTTTTTTTTTTACTTTCAAACTACTATGTATTATGCGGGAGGAAGCCCAGCTATATTTAAAGGACCTTGCTTTTAACTGCAAGGTCAACTTTACATAGGGGTAAAGTGTTTGTTACCCCAGCATTTCATATTACTAATATGTGCCTGCTTTACCATGTGCTTGAATAAAAAAGTATCCTGTTCTCTTTGTATTGCTTCCTTTGTGTGAAATCCCTGGTGTTCCTGCTAGGCTCTCTGCTTTCCTATTAAAAACTGACCACACTTAGCAGAAGAGCACATTGTGGTCAGTTAGGAACTCAGTGTGCTCTCCTCCAATGATCACACTTGTCCTAACATCCCCCCCCCCCCTCTGCACAGCCATTCACTGGAAAGTTCAGCGTGCTGCTCTGCTGCTGCTGCTTCTTCTCCCTCCAGCTCTTATGCAGCTCAGAACAGAGGGAATGTGATCACTTATAAAAAATGAAAATAAAAGTATTTATAATGGTTTCTTTATATCTATACACACATATTTTGCCTTTCACTTCTATTTTAAACTGAATGAGTTGTTTTACAAGGTGATCGCTTACAATCACTTTTAGGAGTTTGCAATAAAAGAAAACATTATGGTTTATTTTACAGAACAGGAGTTGGTGTGTGTGTCTTAAAGTGGAACTTCACTCTCTCAATCAACATTAACTATTTTTAATCCTGATGCTCCTAGCTAGCTAGGAAAGTATATTTTATTTTTACTTGTTTTAAACTTCTTTTTTTTTACATTACTTTAGTTACTTCCTGGTTTCTATTACTAGGCAAATTATGTCATACATTCCAGGAGTCCTTAGAAGGGGAAGAGGGGATGTCCTCAGCTAAGCACACCCTCATGTCTGCATGCCTGAGCTATGGGCAGATGGATTCCAGGAAAGAAATGCTATATGAATCTTCTGCCTTACTCAAGATGGCCACGGCCAGAAATGCTAGGGGGTGTTTTTAAAAGTGATTTTTTTCAGCACAGTAAGTTATGGAGACATGGATGAATGGGTGAGCTTTCTTTAAGTATTAAAAAGGAGGAGCCCTATACCCGGAAGTGACGTTACGAACGGAACTCGATCTCCACAGCGGCGGTTGTTGTGGTTTAGGCTGATTGATCTTCTAAATACTGTAAGTGCATATCTACGTATATGGCAATAAAAGTATAGATTTACTGCACCATGATAGTCCTTTGTTTTTGAGCCAAACAAGGAGGATAGTACAAAGAAAGTGGACCAAATCGGTCATCTACGGATAGGAGTCCAGGATACTCTAACTTAAGGGGAAATAGCACCGGTGACCTGGATTCAAAACGAACAGAGGCCAAAGGGAGCAACATCTACCCATAGTCTGGATATATACCAGAGGCATATCTTTCTTGCCTTTAAGGTGAGAGTTTAGCGCACATAGAGGTGACACACAAGGTGGAGGATATCAAGTCACTTTATTCACATTTAAGCACGTCCATAAAGAGGAAGAACGCCTATTATAATTTGGAACACTTTGGACTTTATTTTTGGAAACGATTTTATATATGTATATATGTATTTCTACTGTATTTATTCATTTTAGTTTCACTTATTGGGAGCACTTTGGAAGATTTTATACGGTGATTGTAGGAGGCATGCAGCACTTTAAATGAGCACCTATATATATCCAATTTTTATCGATCGATTTATCTGATTTATTCACCCCTTTATGATGATGTATGTATTGATGGTATATTTATTCATTGAATTTGTGTAACAAACACTGTCAGTGTATTTGGATATCAAGTTGATATATATATCGATCGAGGTTTCACAGATTTTTTTGGTAACACAACGCACTTTGATTCATCATTTTTTCAACAATATAGCACATCTGTAACATTTCAGCACTCAGCACTTTCCTCAAAATAGTATTTATTGACACACACCCATATTTTATACATACTCACCAATCAAATTTAGAGATATATAAAACACCTAGCCCCTGAAGCGCACCACCACCCCCATAACAATATCTGTCTAACTGTGTAGTATCAATATCAGTGGTGCAGCATCAGGGAGTCTCTAATCACTCCGGACAGCGCAGGAATCACACACACCCCTTTGCTAAATAGCATACTTGGTTTTCAGTGATCAAATACAGCATAGTTCCACTTTTATTACATTAAATTTGAAAATTTATGGGGAAGTATAAGCAAATATATTTTGGTGAGGAAGACATAAACCAAAAAGTCTCAACTAAACCTCTGCAAAGCACAGCAGAACCTCTTAAAGAGGTTGTAAACTCGTTTGTTTTTTTTGGGTTTTTTTTACACCCTGCAAGAGAAAGACATAATGAGCTAGTATGCATCGCATACTAGCTCATTATGCAATACTTACCTTAGAACGAGCCCCCGCCTTGCCGCTCACTCACCTCTATGACGGGCGACATGTCCAGTCGCCCGTCTTCCGGGATCGCGGCATCCGGCCATCTGATTGGCCGGAGCCGCGATGACGTCACTCCCGCGCACGCGCGCGGGAGCCGACAGTCACGGCACGGGACTCTGAAGGAACGGCACGATCGGCCGTTCCTTCAGAGCGCATGCGCCAGTGACGTCACTGGCTGCATGTAAGGTAAATATCTCCTAAACGGTACATGTTTAGGAGATATTTACAGTACCTATAGGTAAGCCTTATCATAGGCTTACCTATAGGTACAAGTTGTAGAGGAGGGTTTACTTCCTCTTTAAAACCCAATGGTATATACAATGACATTACTTTCTTTACAGATCCAGAATTTAAGGAGTTTATTCTTCATTTAAAATGGTTCCGAAGGCTGAAGATTTTTACCTTCATGCATTCTATGCATGAAGGTAAAAAACCTTCTGTGTGCTGCAGCCCTCCCAGCCACCCCCAATACTTACCTGAGCTCCCTCTCGATCCAGCGACGTGCACAAGAGCATCAGCTCTCCTCTTTGGCTGAGACAGCTGCTGTCAACCAGTGTGTCAATGAGGAAAGAGAGGAAGGGGGCCGAGCTGCGGCTCCATGTCTGAATGGACACACAGAGCAGTGGCTCGGGAGCGTGCCTGCTTGGGTGCCGCTATTGCAAGCTGCAGGAGGGAGGGGCCAGGAGCACCTTTAATATCACTTTAAGAATAATAAACACATTTCAAGGCTCTAATAATGTATAGGCCCATATGTTATTTATAAAACCACTACTAAATTTGTTTAGCAGCAGGTATCAGAGCATTACTCAACTCAAATAAAGGAATATCATGTGGGAACATGCATGACTGTAACATAGCTGCACATTATTTGGCTTTTTTATGACTCTGCAATCATAGGACCTAATAACACATAATAAAGAGATGGTAACAGATATTCCAGAATTAAATCACCCTAGCTACTGACTAAAGAGCCTACTTGCAAAACTCTCACTTGGTCTATCCTTGTCGGGCATGGTCTCCCAGCCATGGGCGTCCGCATGGGGGGGCAAGGGGGGTCAAGTTCCCCCCCCCCCCCGGAAATGTCCTGCCCTGCTCTAAGAGGGGAATCTATGGGGACCCTGCTCTAAAGGGGGATCTATGGCAGACCCTGTCCTGCTCTAAAGGAGGATCTATGGGGGTGAAACGGGGCAGAGCATGGGTGACCTTAAAATGATGCCCCCCCCCCCCTGAAAAAAATTCTGCGGACGCCCATGCTCCCAGCCACACAGATAAAGAGGGCACAGAGTAGATGTGATTGGTGGCAGATTAGGGTTGCCACCCCATCCCTTTAATCTAGGACACATATGCATAATTTGAAACTATTTTTTAATCAGTGCTCCTACAGCTCAGGCACTGACTCGTTGGACTTTTGGAGCACACTGCTAGTTGCCTCATTTTGCCTTGGAAACCCATATTTCTAAGTTTTAAAGTGATATTAACAGAAAAGTGTTAATTGCCATAGTTCATTCATATAAATCTTATATATCATAATCATGGCGCTGTATTTATTTATTTATTTTAATCCTCTAAGTACCTTATTTTTGCAGCGCTGTGAGATCACATGATCTTTCCCTGTTCTTTGGCATCTGCAGGGTGGAATCTTTGGGGGGAGCTTCTGTTACTCTGCTGATGTGTGCTCTCTACAGTGTGAGTCTGTGTCTGGCCAGCCCCGATTGGTGCTGTGCCAATCACATGACTAAGAAAAACAGTTTCAGGAGAGCAATTTAAATTAAATTATAAATATCAAATTGTTGATTTTTTTAAGCTGTTTTACAGCTCCCAAAAAATCTTTAATGAACAGCAAATACGTATTTTTTATGCAATAATATGGTGTAGGCAGAGTCAAAGATAATCGACACTAGCTTTCAACAGACTTTGCTTTTGATTTTTCAATCAACCAAATATTTTACATTAAAAAAAAAAAACAACAATGAAAATAGAATGGATAAAAGTGATTTGACCCTTAACCTAATATTTTGTAGTACAACATTTTGAGGCCTTCACTGCAAACAAGAAATTTCTGTAGCTTTCCATGAGGATTCTGCACCTGCCAATAGGGTGTTTAGCTCCCTCTTCTAGAACAAACTGCTCCAGCTGTCTCAGGTTTGAAGGTTGCCTTCTCCAAACTGTACGTTTCAGCTCTTTCCATAAAAGATTAATGCGATTTAGATCAGGGCTCATATAAGCATTACCGAATAGTCCAATAATTTGTTCTTAGCCATTCTTGGGTGCTTTTATCTGTATGTTCCTTTATGTTTCGGAGCTCCTTAACTCTCCAGAATTCATTTAAAGTCTTGAGGTTTCATTGTGCCCCCACAGGTTCATGGCACTCTGTGCCTGACATAGCTAAGGACTCCCATAACATAACCAAACCTCCGTGTTTCCCAGGTTTTCTTTGAAAGCTTAATTGTGAACATAGAGATGATATGACTTGCAGAACAGCTCCAGTTTCATCCCATCTGTCCAAAAGACATTCTCCAAGCTTTGTGGCTTATCAATATGTATTTTAGCGAAATCCAGTCTGACTTTTTTTCCCAACAATAGACTCCTCCTGGGTTTTTTTTCCCTTCAGCTCACAAAAGCATTGCAATCAGATACCAATGTACCTAGACCTAGAGTTCAGCTTGTATCTTTTTGGAACTTTTCCTTGGCTCTTGGTCTACCACAGGCGTCTCCAAACTATGGCCCTCCAGTTGTTCAGGAACTACAATTCCCATCATGCCTAGCCATGTCTATGAATGTCAGAGTTTTACAATGCCTCATGGGATGTGTAGTTCTGCAACAGCTGGAGGGCCGTAGTTTGAAGATCCCTGGTCTACCATTTTCACTATTCTTCTGTTCAATCTGGGGTCGATTTTTCTTTATACAGCCACATTAAGAGAGGTTAGCTACACTCTCATGGACCCTACATTTTTTAAAGTGGTTCTAAAGGCAGAAGGTTTCTTTGCTACTAAAACAGTAAAGTTAGCCCAATTCTTTTGTGTAATGAGAAAGATGATGTTACGCCAAGTAAATAGATACCTAACATGTCATGATTTAAAATTGCGCACAATCGTGGAATGGCGACAAACTACGGTACTCAAAAATCTCCATAGGCGACGATTTTAAAAATGTTAACGGTTACCTGTTTGGGGTAACAGAAAAGGTCCTGTGCTAGAATTATTGCTTTGGCTCTAACGATTGCAGCAATACCTCACATGCGTGGTTAGAACACCGTTTACATATGCAGGCGCGACTTACATATGCGTTCGCTTCTGCACGGGAGCACGGAGGGATGGGGCGCTTTAATTTTTTTTCCTTATTTATTTTATTTCATTTTTACATTTTTACACTGTTCCTTTTTTAAAAAATGTTTTCACTTTTATTGCTGTCACAAGGAATGTAAACGTCCCTTGTGACAGTAGTAAGCAGAGACATGTACTCTTTATGGAAGGAACTGCAGTCTAAAAGACCCCAAATCCCTCCTCTGCACCGAAAAGCATTTAAAACGCCAAGTTTGGCTCTTTTGAATATTGTCTTTTTTTTAATAACTGGCGCATTTAAGGCTCCAGTAACCAGAAGTGATGTCGCTCCAGTAACTGGAAGTGATGTCATGACATCGCTTCCGGGCTTCTACATCGGAGACTCGATCAAAGCCAAATTCAGGCTTGGTTTAGGTTTTCGGCCAGCCGGTGGGACGGGAGACCCGGGTGAGGCGCGGAAGGGGGCAGAACAGGGTGGGTATGCCCCGTCCCATTCCTTGTAATAACAACCCGGCGGCTGCTTAGCCACATGAGTTTGTATTACAAGAAAGCCGACCGTCAGGTCTAAAAAAAAACATACTGGGGTGATGCTTCTAGCTGCAGGCATCACCCCAGTACAACCCCTTGAAGTCGAGGTCTCATATTTGCGTTACATTGGCAGGAAGGGGTTAATATCCTCTCAGAAATCCTTTGCTTTCTCTGGTCCATGTTCAGTGTACAGTGCACATGATGATACCAAACAGCAGGGTGACTACTTTTCTCTATTTAAATAGGCTGATTGGCTGTTTACAAGAACAAAGATATGTGTGATGCTAATTACAGAAAACACTTGAAATATGATTATGATTCAACCATTTATAATCTTTTTTTAGGAGTACCAACAAATCTGTCCAGACCATTTTAGAATATCTTTGTACAATAGGCAATCATTTATCTCTTTTCACACTGTTTTCTTTACCTTCATGATGTATAAAGGGCATACAGATGCGCACAAGACAATAGTTTTTAATTTCCCCCTTTTTCTGGAATAAAGTATGGTTTCAACATGCTGTAAGGGTAGCAACACATAGTCCATGGCGTTACATAGATTTACTGGTAATGTATACTGTACGTGACTTATTGTTTCTGGTACTAATAGGTTTAGTTTTGGTAAGTTTTTTTTAAGCAATAAGACTATTTTTTTGGCTGTATGTTAGGATACAGTGCCTTGCGAAAGTATTCGGCCCCCTTGAACTTTGCGACCTTTTGCCACATTTCAGGTTTCAAACATAAAGATATAAAACTGTAATTTTTTGTGAAGAATCAACAACAAGTGGGACACAATCATGAAGTGGAACGAAATTTATTGGATATTTCAAACTTTTTTAACAAATAAAAAACTGAAAAATTGGGCGTGCAAAATTATTCAGCCCCCTTAAGTTAATACTTTGTAGCACCACCTTTTGCTGCGATTACAGCTGTAAGTCGCTTGGGATATGTCTCTATCAGTTTTGCACATAGAGAGACTGAAATTTTTGCCCATTCCTCCTTGCAAAACAGCTCGAGCTCAGTGAGGTTGGATGGAGAGCGTTTGTGAACAGCAGTTTTCAGTTCTTTCCACAGATTCTCGATTGGATTCAGGTCTGGACTTTGACTTGATTCTAACACCTGGATATGTTTATTTGTGAACCATTCCATTGTAGATTTTGCTTTATGTTTTGGATCATTGTCTTGTTGGAAGACAAATCTCCGTCCCAGTCTCAGGTCTTTTGCAGACTCCATCAGGGTTTCTTCCAGAATGGTCCTGTATTTGGCTCCATCCATCTTCCCATGAATTTTATCCATCTTCCCTGTCCCTGCTGAAGAAAAGCAGGCCCAAACCATGATGCTGCCACCACCATGTTTGACAGTGGGAATGGTGTGTTCAGGGTGATGAGCTGTGTTGCTTTTACGCCAAACATAACATTTTGCATTGTTGCCAAAAAGTTTGATTTTGGTTTCATCTGACCAGAGCACCTTCTTCCACATGTTTGGTGTGTCTCCCAGGTGGCTTGTGGCAAACTTTAAACAACACTTTTTATGGATATCTTTAAGAAATGGCTTTCTTCGTGCCACTCTTCCATAAAGGCCAGATTTGTGCAGTATACGACTGATTGTTGTCCTATGGACAGAGTCTCCCACATCAGCTGTAGATCTCTGCAGTTCATCCAGAGTGATCATGGGCCAATTGGCTGCATCTCTGATCAGTCTTCTCCTTGTATGAGCTGAAAGTTTAGAGGGACGGCCAGGTCTTCGTAGATTTGCAGTGGTCTGATACTCCTTCCATTTCAATATTATCGCTTGCACAGTGCTCCTTGGGATGTTTAAAGCATGGAAAATCTTTTTGTATCCAAATCCGGCTTTAAACTTCTCCACAACAGTATCTTGGACCTGCCTGGTGTGTTCCTTGTTCTTCATGATGCTCTCTGCGCTTTAAACTGACCTCTGAGACTATCACAGTGCAGGTGCATTTATAAGGAGACTTGATTACACACAGGTGGATTCTATTTATCATCATTAGTCATTTAGGTCAACATTGGATCATTCAGAGATCCTCACTGAACTTCTGGAGAGAGTTTGCTGCACTGAAAGTAAAGGGGCTGAATAATTTTGCACGCCCAATTATTCAGTTTTTTATTTGTTAAAGAAGTTTGAAATATCCAATAAATTTCGTTCCACTTCATGATTGTGTCCCACTTGTTGATTCTTCACAAAAAATTATAGTTTTATATCTTTATGTTTGAAGCCTGAAATGTGGCAAAAGGTCACAAAGTTCAAGGGGGCCGAATACTTTCGCAAGGCACTGTATATGGTAGAACATAGCAATTAACTCCCCACTGCTATCTACCTGCAGTAAGTTTGACATTAAACAGAACAAAACACATATGTGGCCCTGCAAAAAAGAATGAGAGGTGTATTTATCCCTTGTGCAATATTTATTATGCACTAAATGCTCTCCTTGTGGCAGCCTAATAACTTCTTGGCTAAGGTATCAACTATCACAGCCATGATCAAGTAACAATAAAGTAGGTTGTATATGCCATCGTAGCATCCAAATTAAATGGGTGGTAAACACCCATATTGGAAAATCACTATGAGCAAAGCTATTTTCTGTTATGTTAATGGTTTATTCTTTTTTTTTTTCTATAAAGAAGTTAACAATTGTCCAAAATGAAATTTGACAGGTAAAAGATACACAAGCTGGACATGTGAGGATGCTGTCTGTCACAGCCTGTTGTGGGTTGTATCTTCATTACCCACTACAATGATCTGAGACCGAAAGATATTATTAGAAGTGTCAGGAAAAAAGAAGGGGGGGGGGTCTCAGGTGACTGGTTTTCAAAGGTGGTAAACATATCAAGAGAAAGGTACAAAGCATTATACAAATGAATTAGCAAGGGGGAAAAAAAAGAGAAAAAGAAAACAATTAAGATGCAAGGTGGTTCCTATAGAGAGATACTGTACCTTCTACTGTAAAGTCTTCTTACTAGTGGGCCGATATGCTGCATTACATTTTCCCCTATGCTTACTCTATACATAGATAGATCATGAAGTAATACAAAAAATGGTCACTTCCCCCACCTATAACTGCAAGGAGCACTGGAAGGGCAAACGCATGTCAAAAAAGCCAAGGAATTTCCAGTCACAACTTACCAACCAGCCTGGAGAGAGCCCACCCCATCTACCCATCACAATACATGTGCTCTCACTGTGGAGACTCTTTAACCGCTTGCCGACTGCCGCAAGTACATATACTGCGGCGGTCAGCCCCTCACAGGCAGAGTGACGTATCGGTACGTCACTAGCCTGTGAGGCTCTGGGGAGCGAGCGCGCGCCGCCGGCGGCGCGCTCCCGCGCGGTCACGTACCCCCCCCCGCGCGTGTGACCGGCGGACCCGATGTCCGCCGGTCACTCTGCGATCGTCGGGGGAGAGGGAGAAAGGCAGGCGGCTAGTGTAAACAAGCCGTCTGTCATTCTCCCCTGTGTAGAAACACTGATCATACGGTTCTACTATGTAGGACCGTTGATCATTGTTCCTACAGCTCAAGCCACAGCCAATCACAGTTAGAATAACGCCCCTAGGGACACACACAGCCCCTCCCTCTCAAATAAAGTTAACCCCTTCACCTCCAGTGTAATTTTAGAGTAACAGTGCATATATATAGCACTGATTACTGTAGAAATGTCACTGGTAACCCCAAAAGTGTCAAAAATGTCAGTCAAGGGTCCGATCTGTCCGCCCCAATGTCGCAGTACCGCAAAAAGAAATCGCAGATCGCCGCCATTACGCGTTAAAAAAAAAAACAACAAAAATTACTAAAATCTTTCACTTTGTTAGTAAACGCGATAACTTTTGCGCAAAGCAATCAAAATACGCTTTTTGCGATTTTTTTTTACCAAACATATGTAGCGTAAAACAAATTGGCCGAAAATGTTAAAAAATATTGATTTTTACTTTTTTTTGGGGGAATTTCATATAAAAAAAATGTGAAAAAATTGTTATTTTTGCAAAATTGACGCTCTTTTTTTGTTTATAGCGCATGATCAAAAAATCGCACAGGTGATCAAATACCACCAAAAGAAAGCTCTGTTTGTGGGAAAAAAAGGACGTCAAATTCGTTTAGGTACAGCGTCGCACAACCGTGCAATTGTCCGTTAAAGTCACGCAGTGCCGAATCGCAAAATACCCCCTGGTCTTTTAGCAGCCAAATCCTCCGGGGCTTAAGTGGTTAAAGGTAGAGTTAGGGTCTGTGGATATCAGGGTGCCTTGCCAGGGCTTGCAGCTTATGCATGTATTTGCAAATGTGTGCAACTAAACCCCCTGTTTTTAACGCATACTATTAGACAGGTTAATTCAGTTGGTCGCAGGCTGGTTGGTAAGTTGTGACTGGAAACTCCTTAACTTTTTTGACATGCATTTGCCCTTCCAGTGCTCCTTGCTGTGAAGACCAAGTTATAGGTGGGGGAAGTGACCATTTTTTGTATTGTTGTTATATTGGTCAGGCAACGCACTGACACCTATGCTGCCATTGTGCAATGTGCTGGGTATTCAGTGTGTCCCTGTGCCTTTTAGGAGGGGTGTGCTCTCTCCAGTCACCTGTCCTCCATCTATCCATCAGAATATATGTGCTCTTACTGTGGAGACTCTTTAAAGGTAGAGTTAGGGTCTGTGGATATCAGGGTGTCTTGCCGGGGCCTGCAGCTTACGCATGTATTTGCAAATGTGTGCAACTAAACCTCTGTTTTTAACGCATACTATTAGACAGGTTAATTCGGTTGGTCGCAGGCTGGTTAGTAAGTTGTGACTGGAAACTCCTTGACTTTTTTGACACAGATAATGAAGTAAGCTGCAACCTTAAGACGCTTCTATGATCATTCAGAATTCATTGACAGGTGCATTTGACCTGCTTCAGTGGGTTTAGCGTCCCCATAGACCTATATGAGAGGAGAAGGAGCTGTGAAGCACACAACAGCACATTGACACAGGCCCTATTATCAGTCACTCACCAGTGAGTATAATTATTGGGGACACCTGTAGGCAAAGATCATATTTGTTGGCAACATTTAAATATATGTGACCAAAAGATCAAAGCAAAACTAAAAAAAAGTGCTCTCAAAAAGCTCATCCAGTAGCAAAATAAGTCTTTGCTCCCGTTCACATAAGGGCGACGCTACTTCGCACCGCGACCTCCGAGGTTGCGGTGCGAGCAGCTCGCCGCGACCTCGGAGCGGCCGCCACGGACTTCATAACATTGAAGTCTATGGCGGTCGCCTCCTGGTCACCCCAAAGAAGCTCCGGACCCTTTTTCTAAGTCGGAGCGACTTGTGTCGCTCCTATTAGAACGGGTCCGCAGCTTCCCTATGGGAGGCGACCTACGGCGACCTGTGAGGCGACCAGGTCGCCTCACAGGTCGCCTTAGTGTGAACGGGGGCTTACAGAAAGGACTCACCTCCACATTATTTAACCCAGAAGACATGCAGGCCTCACTAAGCTGCCATGGCACCTGAATTCACAATGTAATGATGCATAAAGCAGCTCTGATGCCATCATATCAGTGCCCCTTTTCATATCATCAAAGACCACCCAGAGCGAATGAGGCAAAGGGCACCTAGTTTTTTTTCTTTATTTATAAGCCCGGGGTGTGGTGCTCAAAAACAAAACAATAAAGTGAACCAAAAAAGTGCACTAGGATGTGTCATATGGTCTGCTCCCAAAGAGGAAAGACCACTCCCGGACCCCCCGGGGTACAAGACTGGGCCCCTCAGGATCCTCTACATCAGGGAAATACTCCCGACCTTCACCCTACCCAGTGGACACTAAATCCAGCTCTTTCCAACAGGGAAGATCCCTCAAGACCTCCATCATACCAGCAGAGATACTATACAGCCAGCCATCCTAGCCAGAAAGTTATAATGACTGCAGAGCAGCCCTACTGGACACTAAGCAGAACAGATACTACACTTGATCTTGACCAAAAAGCAAAGAGGACCTAGCTGGTAAAAATATATATATATTTTTTTTATAAATAAAAAAAATACAATACTTGATCAAGGTATATTCCATCCTGTACTGCTATAAAGTGCATAAATACACTACATAACAATACTGTTCCAATCACACAATAAATTACATTGACTCTGCGATTTGATGCCTAACGCATTGTACGGAGCACAGTTCCCCGAACCATCACATCATGCATGAAGCCACTTTACCCCAAAAGCATTATGTACAATGTCAGATGTGCAGTGCCTGATTTAGACCCTTGCCCCGCACGTCCTACAATGAGCATCTAGGGTTTTCTTTTGTTTTTAACCCGGGGTGGCGCGCAAAAGCAAACACCTAAGTGTACAAAAAAGTACATGTGAAAAACACACACACACAAAAGTGCACAAATTGGTGTGTCTCTAGTCCACCCCCTGAAAAAGTAGGACTCTACCCTGACCCCCTCCCCAGGCGCAAAGCTCCTGACAGACAAACTTGGCCCACCTAGTCAACCAATGAGTACTGAGTGAGGGGCTCCCTCAATGAGAGACCCCCTGGTTCAGGGGAGGATGGAGCCTAATAGCCAAGCATCCTCCCCTAGACTGCAGGGTAGGCCTGAGGACCCATACCCTCTATCCAAGTGAAAAAAAAAAAAAACACAGACAAAAGTGAAAGTGACAAAAACCTGTAGAAAAAAAATAAATAAGTATCAGTGCAAGTGCATTGGCTATACCTTGTGGCCTGGTAACAACAATTGCCCCAGTTTCGATCAAAAGGCCTAGTCCCCGAGGAATGGTGCAGAAAAAACGAGAAGTGACATGATCTTGTGCACTGTTATCAGAATTAGTTTGCCAGACTCATAGTGATACTAAGAGATTCCCTGGGATGCCACTTCCAGGGGGTACAAACACCAAGGGTTCTCTGTCTTCTCAGCCCATGACCAGACAAGGCAGCACCATTCAAACCAAGAGGTACCAGGCTCATCAGCTCTCTCAATGCCAAGGGAGTACTCCCAATCCACACCTTATGTGGTGCATTCTCATTCAGTTTCCTCGTCTATTGGAAGGGCTCCTCAGGATGTCATCATACCAGCAGAGGCACTGTACAGCCAGCCATTCCTACCATAAGACCAGAATGATGGCATAGCACCCCTATGTGACACTGATAAGAACAGATTCTACACCTGATCTTAGCCAAAAGGCTGCGAAACAATGCGGACCTAGTGTGTTATGCGACTTAGCTGAATACTTCTAAAATAGTTAGTAAAAAAATAGAATAAATACTAGTGTGGCCTCAAGACGGGATGGGGTCAACTGGGAGAGGATCCCTGATACTGGACTCTCTTTATATTAGTCCTCTGCAATGCCCTGTGTAGTAGAATAGAGAGGGAGGGGCAGCACATGTGCTGACAAGGAACATACTGAAAAAAGCAGAGTAGACAAATAACCTCATCGCTGTTGCTGCTTCTTCATTATCCTATGGCCTCCTTCACATAGCCGGTTATCTGCCTTCTCGTGATTCCAGCGGCAAATTCTTGAGGGTGGAATGACCGCTTCATGCGCATACCAGTGTCCAGTCTGCCCATATAAACTAATAACAGGAAGACAGCGACTCTGTTCGTATGTAGCCGCACACAGCACATTTACCTGTGAATGTCCAAGCCTGGACTCAGCAGTGGTGTGTGGCTACATGCAAACAGCTGAGGCCGCTGTCAGCCTGTCATTATTGTAGGCTGACCGGCCGCTGCTATTTGCATGACCTGGTCCTTCTACCTGCATGCAGGCAGGTGCCTACAGGCGTTTAACTTGCCTTTCTTATGTAGGCACTTGTTTTTCCTGGCTGTGTTGATTTTCTCATGTTAGTTGAGCCAGCCAGGTGCCAAATCTTACAATGTCTTGATGTTTTCCTGTGTCCTTAGGTTGACCCTAAGATCAGAGTGTGGGCAAGCCCCTGGGGCGAGCCCTGGCAAAATACTGGCAAAATGTAGCCTGTTACTCTGTTGGAGTGATCGCCCCCTTTGGGGAGAGGGGGGGGGGTGATAGTAGGATTTCTGGTGAGGCTCTTGAGCCTGGAGACCACTGTGGACTTGTAGCTGCTAATCATGGACTTGCTGCCTCTATGGATTACTACCAATTATAGAGTCTAAGGGACTTGCGCTACCCCTTGTGAATTATTGCCTACATGGACTCTTGCCTTAAAAAGGGATTGCTTTATGGCCTTGTTTTCTGTATAAGGTATGCACACTTTATGGGGCACTAGAAGATCATTGTACAGGAACTGTGCTGAAGTTGTCTTTTAACATTATGTGCAACATTAAGAACTGTAATGTTATCAGCAACTACCTTAGTAAAAGATCTTGTTTGTTTGCTTGCTTCGCCTGGTCTAAAGTCTCTTAAAGGGGTGCATGCACAGCATATTAAAAGAATGGGGCTTACAACACAACAAGGTGACTGAGTTAGAGGAAGATACAGAACATGGGTCTAACATGGGAGAGTACTATCAGAGGAAGTTAATGTGTTGTTGCTAAGGACTAAAGTATCTGCGTCACATACAAGGCAGTAAATCAGGCTGGAGATGGGTGACATAACAAAGTTGACGGCCATTCTGGTAGTGAAGTGGGTTAAGCTCTTGGCACTTCCACTAGCCACTGGTTCCCCACTCTTTGGGGCTGGACCTGCGGAACCGAGAGCCTAGGGACCCAGCATTGAGTCATGGGTAAAGGAGAGATGCAGAGGGACCTCAGGAGAGAGAGCAAGTGTAGGAGTTTGGAGAGAAAGAGAGAGGGTTCCCTGTATCGTATAGAAACCACGGGACTAGTCATTGGAAGAGAGGGGACATGAACTCATGGATTGGTGGAAACTGGTACAGGCTGCGTGGTACTGATCCCTAAATGCTGCACACCTGGAAGTGGTGTTCTCTAAGGAGAGAAGGGTCAAGTGTAACAGCCATGGAGCAAGAGAGAGTTAACTGCGCAAGTATAACCCGCTTCAAAGTTGGAGCGTTGCCTTAATGTTGATTTCACATGAAAGCGGCTCCAGGCCTGTGTTACAGGCATTAGCGGGTGAAATTCTACAGTGTCCCCATTAGGGCACCTAAGCCCCGCCCACATGCAGGGATCTGCATCTGGAATCCCGAAAATGCAGATAACTGGCCGTGTGAAGGTGACCTATTACAGGCTCAGGACAGGATGGTGATCAAGCTGTTTTTCTTAACTGATATAGAAAACAAATGAGGTCACCAATATGTCTTGCTGGGATGTGTGCATCTGTAATTCCCAGACTGGATGGACAGAATCACAAATACTTGTTAGGTAAAACAACTGCCCTATATGTATTACAATGGTGTACTGTGTACTGTATGTAGCTGTTTACTATTAAAGTGACATTAAACTGGTTTAAATAAATTCTATTCAAGTATGCATTTTTAACTAAAAAAAATACCGTCTATTGTTCTCAGCCTCCTCCAAATCTCCAAATTGTGCAATTGCCTGCCCATAGGAGGTACAAGTCCTGTATGGGCCCTGTGATTTGCTGATCACTGTTGCAATGCTTTACAGGCTCCTAAAAAAATAAATAATAATAAATGCAATTCTTTACCTCAAAAAAATGTACACTTATTTTTTTTAAACGTGAACTTATTCTTTAACTGGTTGCCAACCACCTGCTGCAGTTTTACTACGACAAGGTGGCTTGGCTGCGCAAAGGGGATACACGAGGGGATGGACCTGGTGATTGGTTCTGACCAATGGCAGAACGCCCTGTGCTTGTGTAATGTAAACACAGGCACAGGAAATTATGCAATCTCCTCTCCTGGAGTCCTTATCAGGACCGGTGTGAGAGGAGAGAGCATCAACAGTGAGTACACAAGCACTACACTGACACCAGTACACATAGGCACATATTTAACCCCCTGATCACCACCCAGTTAACCCTTTCACTCCATGTTACAGTATCACTATACACAGTATACAGATAATTTACTGATCACTGTATTAGTGTCACTGGTGACGCCAGTTAGTGTCAGCGAAAGTTAGTGATAGTTAGCGGCAGTCCCAGATAGGTTTAGGGTACCCGCCATATATCCCCTAGTAAAGGTTTAACCCCCTGATCACTCCCAGTTAACCCCTTTACTGCCCTATCAGAGTGTCACTATTATAGTGTACAGATCTTTTTTCTGATCATTTTAGTGTCACATGTGACGCTTGTTAGCGTTAAAGTTAGTTAGCGTCAATCCAGGACAGTGTCAGATTGCCCGCCACATATTTCGTAATAAATTTTAAGCCTTTGATTGCCAGTGCAACACACACACACTTAACATCTTCATTACTAGTATAGTGTCTGAACAGGTCAATATCTTTGATCAGATCAGAACTATAAGAGTGTCCCCAATAGTTTACTATATTGTTCCCAAAAAGCAGCATCACTTCCGATACACAGCACACTAAACAACAATGTTAGCAGAGTCAGGCCTGATCTCTGCTAGCACTAGCAGTTAAATTTTTTTGGTAGCAGTCCTTGACAACCAGGTATTTTTTTACCTGTGAGTCACACTAGGCTCAGTATTCGTACCTGTAAAGAGCAGCGGCACCCTGACAGACAGCTCTGACAATGGAGTAGTGGTCCCTGGTAAGGTCAGGTGTACCCGACCCGTTCTTCTTTTGCTGAGGTGAAACAATCTCAGGGTTCTCGTATGCAGCAGAGTGTCAGTACTAGTGCCGCTCAAACTTCTGGTGAACTGGCAATCACCAGCAGCCTAGTAGATCCTGGTCCCAGACAAACCAGCACAGCAGTAACACTTGGTGACCTGGCGAGTCCCATAAGTGCAGTTCAAGCTGGTGCGGTGGCTAGCACAAGTAGTGTTCCGAATCCACAAAGAATTTGAAGACAGGCCCTAGAGCCCACAGTGTCCTTCCTGAAGCGCTTGTAAATCCTGATTGGGAGCCCACCACTTCTGCAGCGCCCATACTTCCCTCATTCACTGACCAACCCGGAATTCAGGTGGAAACAACCGATTTTACTCCCCTTGATTTTTATGAGCTGTTTTTCACGGAAGATCTGTACAGATCTATTGCTGACCAAAGCAATTTATATGCCGATCAATTTACTGCCGCAAATCCAACTTTGACCCTTGCCAGAGAATTTGTATGGAATTTAAAACCTTTCTGGGCCTATCCCTTATCATGGGCATTACTAAAAAGAGTGAGTTGCGGTCATATTGGTCCACTGACCCAATTCATCATATGCCCATGTTCTCAGCTGCCATGGCAAGGACTAGATAAGAGCAAATCTTGCGGTTCATGCATTTCAATGACAATGAACTCTATCGTCTTTGGGTGATCCTGGATATGACCGGCTCCACAAAATTCGACCCCTCGTAAATCACTTCAATCAAAAATTTTCAACCTTGTATATGCCCCAACAAGCTGTCTGCATTGATGAATCCCTGATTAAATTTTCTGTCTGCCTTGTTTCCAAACAGTTTTTCCCCATCAAGCGTGCCAGATATGGGGTCAAGATGTATAAGCTCTGTGACAGGGCAACAGGCTATACATGTAGTTTCTGGATTTACGTGTGAAAAGATAGCAATGTGGAGCCCCCGATTGCCCAGACTACATAGGGAGCAGCGGCAAGATTGTTTGGGACTTGGTATCACCCTTATTCAGAAAGGGGTACCATTTATATGTGGACAATTATTACACTTTTTAGTCACCTTTTTGATTCTTGAATTGGCGCATGTGGCACCGTGCGACCTAATCGCCGTGGCTTCCCCCAACGGCTTGTCGATTCCCGACTTAGACAGGGGAGAGAGCTTGAAGTGTAATGAATTGCTTGCAGTGAAGTTGACGCACACACGGAATGTTTTTGGTCTGTCCTTTATACACACAGATACGACAGTCCAAATTACAACGGCGACTGGTGTTGTTGAGAAGCCCCTCTGTGTCCAGTAATACAACCTTAACATGGGAGGGGTGGACTTAAACAAACAGATGATGGTGCCATACTTAATTGCCCATAAGGCCAGATGCTGGTACAAGAAAGTGTCTGTATACTTATTCCAATTGGCTCTGCTGAACACTTATGCGCTATACAAAGCATCAGGAAGAAGTGGATCCTTCCTAAAATTCCAGGATGAGATCATCACAGCCCTTCTGTATCCAGAAGGTGCTGTGGCCCAAATTCACAATTCAGATGCAGTGAGCTGGCTGCATGAGAGGCATTTTCCGGATGTCCTCCCTGGTACCTCTACCCAAAAAGCACAAAAAAGAAGATGTCGTGTCTGTAAAAGACGCGGATATAGGCGTGAAACCTGCTTTTTTTGTCCCTCCTGTCCTGGCCAACCTAGTCTCTGCATTGGGGACTGCTTCTGTCGCTACCACACACTAGTGGAGTATTAGTATAGGATACAGCATGGCACAGTCTAGGGTACACTTTCACACAGGGTCTCGAAAGATGTTAGATGGCTATCGCATTTTGAAGGGATCCTAGCCTGGTACATTTAAAGTTTTTTTACAATTACAAAAAAAGTTACAAAAAAAATTAAAAAGCCAAAAACAGTTGTCGTTTTATTGAGTTCATTTTCTGTTCTTACTGTTTTAATGTATGTTACAATATACTGCTATACTGTAATGTTTTAATGTTACTGTTTTTTATTGTTAATCATAGTTTGCTTTGCAAATACCGCCATTCTACTGTTTTACTGTACTGTATGCTTTTATAATGTAATGTTTTATTGTTGTGTTTTTCATTGTTAACCATAGTTTGCTTTGCAGATACCACCATTCTTCTGTTTTATTAAATTAACATTTTATAAAACATTAAATTGTAATGTTTTATTGTTACTGTGTTTTATTGTTAACCATTGTTTGCTTTGCAGGTATGCCCATCAGCTGCAGCACTGATTTATTTATCCTGACAGAAACAGCGTTTGCTCTCAGCATATACGTAAATCAATGATTGCAGTGCTGTAGGAGGCGATTTCACCACCGCAGTAAACAAAAAAAGAGCATATATGGCGAAGCATAGGGGATGGGGTGGACATAGAGGGCGGATCTCCCCTATGCTTTGCCATATATTTTTTAACACTTTTCTTGGCAGAGATTTCTTCATCTACATTGAGCGATGTGAATGGAGGAATCTGTTATGTTCTTTTTTTTTTCGTTCAGCCCATGGGCTTAAGGAAAAAAAAGAACATTGCATGTATGCCCATCATTAGAAGTGGGTGGATGCTGGGAGGTCTAATGGTAGGCATACCACATACTTTCTGGCAGATATTTCTTCATCCACATCGATTGATGTGAATGGAAGACACTGTTGGGTTCTCTTTTTTTATTCAGCCCACAGGTTGTATGAAAAAAAAAAAAGAACCTTACAATATATGCCCAACAAGGACCAGCAACTTACTGGAACGTCGCTGGACTTTGAGTGGTCATACCAGGGTGATGCTGTAGGTTTAGGCATCATCTTGGTATCATTTTTTACAGCCAGCAGTCGGGTTTCATGTAAAAGCAATCCTAGTGACTAATTAGCCGCTAGACTGCTTTTACAAGCAGTGGGAGGAGACTTCCCTCCTGCCACCTTCCACGTTTTTCTGGGGCTCTCCTGTCCCACCGGGTAATCCAAGACTGCAGACGGTGGTTCCGTCAGCTGACCATAGAGTTGATTGGAGACCAGAATGGCTCCAATCATGTCTATGGCCTAAGATACCGGAAGCTATGAGCATTTCATGACTTTGATTTTGCCAGATATAAACAGCGCTGTTGGGAAAGCATCTTATCACACCAGTTTTGGTGTGGTCAGATCCTTTAAGGGCAGAGGAGAGATCTAGAATCTAATAGACCCCAATTTTTTCAAAAAAGAGTGCCTGTTACTTATTTTTGCTATCATAGAGTATATTTACATTCCCTGTGATAACAATAAAAATTATAAAAAATAAAAAAATGAAAGGGAAGGTGTCAAAATAAAATAAAAAGACAAATCAAAATAATAATAATAATAAAAAAAAATGTTCAAGCACTCTGCCCCCCCCCCCATGTTTGTGCGCAAAGGCGAATGCAGGCATCGGTCTGGTGTCATATGTAAACAGCAATTGCACCATGCATGTGAGGTATCACTGCAAACGTCAGATCAAGGACAGTAATTCTTGCAGTAGACTTCCTCTGTAAATCTAAAGTGGTAACCTGTAAAGGCTTTTAAAAATGTACATAATTTGCCGTCGCTGCACGGTGTGCGCAATTTCAAAGCATGTCATGTTTGGTATCTATGGACTCGGCATAAGATCATCTTTTATATTTTAACAAACAAAAAAAGGACATATATTTTGTTTGGGTACAGCATTGCATGACTGCGCATTTACCAGTTAAAAGTTAAACTCACGCAGTGCCAAATTGCAAAAAAATTGCCTGGTCCTTAAGGGGATAAAACCTTCCGGTCCTTAAGTGGTTAAGTAGTGGATATAAAGTAGTTTCTTTTTGGAGAAGAAGGATATTGTTTATTGTAACTTTAACTGTATTATATTACAGGGGAGAAAGGTAAACTTTTAATGCCACCTCTTATCAATTAGATGGCATTGACATTTCTATGTACTGAATGTCTAATAATAAATTACAGGTTAGTTATATGACATAAAATGAATCAAGGTCATAATCTGATATAAGAAGCATTGTCTTCCATTATATAAGCAAAGCTCTTTAAGAAACACTTGGATGAGAATGTCTCCTTGCCCCCTAAGACACAATTATGCAGTCAACTGATGTACAATTGCTTACCTGCTTGATGCACGCATTCATATTTAACAGCGAATGTGTCAAATCTGGGTATTGCTGCCCTTTACTGTTCACAAAACATCACCTAATCTGACAAAGTCACTTATCAAGCAAAAGAAAATACAACTTTTACTTTTCCCTGAATTTTTTTTACTTTGTGTTAACAGTCCATTTGTGTTCCAGCATTTTAAGTTTCAACTTCATCATTCATTGAAGAGTGCAGTTGACAATATTTAACATTTTGTTAGTCTTTGTAAAGTTAAAGGATAAGTTCACCTTTGGGAACGTTACATGTTCCACCCATTTTTAGGGTGGAACATGTTCAATTCTACTGTCGCTGCCCGATCCCGCCCTCCCTGTGGCAGCACTACGGGGAGAAGTTCCCCATATCAGCTGTCAGTTTTTTAAATCAGTGCGGACATGTGGGACTCTGCATGCACGATCACGTCATTCATACACAGAGGATCCTTTGCAGATGTTGGCTTGTAGTTCTCAATGAACTACCATGCCGCTGTGGACCACCGTGGTAGTTCATTGATTCTTCCTTTCAGTGTATCTGCCTGCCAGTGCAGGATGTACGGGCACACAGATACACTGACAGGTCTGCAGCAGACCTGCATGACAGCAGCAATTACTGGTACAATGCTTTACCGGCTCAAAAAAAAAAAAATAATGCACATATTTTACCTGCAAAAAAATATGCATTTTTTATTTTTTTTAAAGTGAACTTATCCTTTAAATAGAATAGCAAACTTAATCTTCATCTAGGTACTTTTACAATAACTAAAGTCTTGGCTTTAAATGAGAAGTGTGGCAATACAAAAAACAAACATACATACTCACCTCCCTGCTGCACCATCGGTCTAATGCTGCAGCTGTCCCAAATCAGCTCTAAGCCTGAGAATTGAGAAAACACATGATTGCTGATCTCTCAGTTTTTGGTCAGCTCTGAGCAGAGATCAGTGACTGTCAGTCATCGCTCTATACTCTGCCCCTCCAGCCCTCACTGGGGAGGGAGTGATGTCCTGAGAGGCTGAGCCAGCTGTTGATCAGGCATTCGGGTGGATCCCAACATTACTGTCAGAAGCCTTCCAGACCCTGGAGCAGCTCTGTGATGTCACGTCAACTAATTGCACCCCTGTGACCCACAAGAGAAGTGTGGCCAAAAAAGCTTTGGCCATAATTCCCTTTTAAGATACACACCTTTTCCAGACTCTGAAAAAATACAAAAAACTACTGCATCCATCAAGCACACACCAGCTGCAGGATCCATAATGGTCCATATGGTCCAATGCCAGGTTGTCTTGACAGGCAAAGTTGTGATACCTTCAAAAGGCTTGTTCACATGTGAGGCTATTTGGTGTTTGACAAGCAGTGAGGAAGTAATATGTCAACTCCTCACAGCCTGTTTTAACCCTCAAAACGCTGACCCACTGCACCATAAACATGTCCATCTCTCCCGTTTGCAAGGCACATTCATTGAATGGACTGTGTTCAGTGGTGGTACCACCTGCCAAATGCAGCATGCGATTCCGGCCGCGGCATGCATACTCCACTGCTGCTATTACCACCCCCTGTCCACCAATGTGAATAACCCCTAATAGCCCTCCTCATGGCTTTCCCACTCATTCCTGCCCTCTGCATATGCCTTTTGGCAAGTGAGGCAGCAGATCATTTTGATAATTTATAGAAATGTGAGGGAGCTAGCAGAAAGCTCTGAAACTTCCCAGAAATGTAAAAGCTTTGCCTGTGAGAACTGCATGGGATCCAGTAGGGGTAGTGAAAACATTGTTAATTGCAGGGCTGTAGTGATGGCAAGGCAAGAGACACGCTGGTCCACCGTACAGAGACTGCTGCTCTCACACAGTGAATAGCACCTTATAAGTTGATGGATCAAATCTCGGCTGGTTCAGCAGGGACCGGCCGAGATTTGATCCATCTAGAGACAGGCTGGTTGTCCTGAAGTTGAACCATAGAACAACTTTAGTACAACCAGCCTGTTGGATTTTCTGCATGTGATTACTGCTGGCAAGTGTGTTGGTAGTAACACTATGTAGTCTGATTATGACTGAGGGATTGCTGCTGAAAACAGCCCTGAAGGTGTTTGTAGAGCACTAGGTAATATGGTGAATATTACCTGCAGCGCATACCCTGTATAGTAAAAGGTGTGTGGTACCACCTATACACTTTTCCCGTGTGCTTAATTACCCAAATAAAGTGCAAATGCTGTGCTTATTGTGACTTTGCAATCAAAAAATAATAAATATACACACATATGAATAAATAAATATATGCTCAGAATTTGTGATATCTAATACCAATAATGACCTTAAAAGACCTTAAAATATGTATACTGGTAAAAAATCAATTATCAAAAAAGTGCTGTTTAAGTAATTGAATATAGTGTCCATATAGTCCAAAATTTAATTAATTTTCCAAGGTGACTGTTCTAGCTTCAGTGACAGTGTTTCAAACCAACAGACAAACAGTGCAATGGTGGTGTCACCCTCCGTGCTCCTGTGTGAATAGGATAGGCAATGCAAACTCGCCAGATGTTGTTGACCCCCAATGTCTTACGGCAAGTGGGTCAATAAAGCTTGTATGGTGAGTGTCCAGCGGGGTCTCAGCCGTCCGTGTTCAGGTGGTCCTGGATCCTCCTATTGGTTGGTATATTTAAAACAAAAATATCGCACTCCTCATGGTGTAGTAGGAAAATCCATGTTTATTTTTAAAAATATGCAAAAAAGTGCAACAGTGCTTTTAAAATAATAGTATAAAATAAAGGTTGGTGGTACAATGTTTAAAAGTTTGTGGAATACCGCATAAATACAGGGTTCAGGAAGCCTTGCGGGACGCCAATAAGGGTCCGCCCGCTCTCTGCACGGAGCTTCCTGGTATGACGCGGTTTGCGTTCTATGTACCACAATGAGAACGAGGCTACGAGGCTCAACTTGACGCGTTTCTTCATCAATACGTGACGTCTTCGGAAGTTGGGCGCATGTCTCCTCGTAACAACTATAAGTAGATAGAAGGCTCCTCCCTTCCTGCCCATACTTTGGATTGCTCCAATGGGGACCACTCTCCATGTAAGTGCCATTCACTTACATTATGTCCGCAAAAAAATAGGATGATTTGCGGACATACGGAACGCCCGTGTGAAAGAGCCCTAAGGGACATTTCAGTTATGCATCCTTACTCCCAATGGCTCGTTACTCAATAAACAGTCTAGGGGATTTTACTTTATATTTATTGTGGAACTGTATTTGAGAAGGGAATAGTGGAAGACTCCAACTTGAACCATTCACAGTAGATAAGGACAACTCTCACTTGGCCTCACCAGGATTTTTGTAGAAGCAGACACACTGCTTTAACCATACTGCCAGGTGTATGGAAGAATTAAGTCCCCTTGCTTTCTCTAGCAGCAGACTTGATACAACTACATTATATTTAGGACACTCTCTAGCATCCCCTTGACTGACACCTGACCACTGACTCTTCTAGCAGAAGGGGTGGCCCTCTCCAGACAGGCCCCATGACACAGATTTGAACTCACTGTAGGCAGAATCAAATCCTTTCCAGTGTCTCCCTTTCAGTCAGCTCTGCGGGACATCTGGGTCCAGCTCCTCTCTGAATCTTTAGGCCCTCAGGTCGACCACCTGAGGCCGCATTGGCAGCTTCTACAGAGGAGGGGCAGCCTCCCCCTCCCTCTGGAACCCTGCTCTGAAAGTCCCGGAACACATGTACCCTTGGCATTTATACAGTATCCCAGCATGCACCAAAGCACTTTCCTCTGCCAATCACAAGGGCTGTACTAAATGCCTGTGCACTCATTTGTCAGGTTTCCTCCCACTGTGCAATATGCCTCCCTATTGGACCAGTGTAAAACACTTCAGACAAGCTGAGCTGCACCTGAGCACCATGAGCAGGCTTCACTAACAGATCCTGCTCTCTGGTAGGCAGAAAGCAATATACATTTACCTGGCAATCTCTCTGGTAAGCAGAACGATCCAAAAAATATTCTCTCTTCTAGCACCTACCTAGGAGGGTGCTAAACACGCCACACATTAGATATTTATTTGTAAAAAAAAAATTAAAAACCATTTATTTTTTTCCTTCCACTTACAAATTAAGTGCCACTTTGTGTTGGTCTATTACATAAAATCCCAATAAAATGCATTTACGTTTTTGTTTGTAACATGACAATATGTGGAAAATTTTAAGGGATATGAATACTTTTTTCAAGGCACTGTATATCACCAATCAATATGATGAAGTGCAATATGCAAAAAATATGAAATATATCACTACTTCATAAATATGATAATGTGCAACTTACAAATAAATATAAAGTGCAAAGTGCTAAAAAATGTGTGTCACCAGTTCATCAATATTTATCTCCAAACCAATCAATGGATGAATAAAAAATTACTTTAAAAAATGATCATTCCTAGTTCATGGGTTGTTAATTTATCCTTAAAATAAGTGAAAGTTCCACTGATGTATTGATATACACTTGATCGTGTATCAGCAGTGAATATCACCAACAACCCCCATCAGAAAACATTCACTGGAACATATGGCTGCACAGACCAAGGCAGAATAAGTGCCCTGTAAAACAACCTATGGTCTCTCTTTCCGTTATTAGCTTTGGTCCCCTTAACAGCCAGGCAGCTGTATAATGTTTCACCACTAGGGGGCAATCCCGAGTGCACTGGATGGGGAAGAAAAGCTAAAAGACCAGAGCCCGATGGAAGGGTCCTACTGTAGTATTTTATTTAAAATCTTCACGCAAAGAAAATTATGCCGCTATAAAGATTTACATTTTAAAGCCGGACATGATCTATCTCGAGATTTACTCAGCACACTCCTAGACATTTGGTGGTTAAAGTTAAAAATGTCAAAATGTTATTTGCAAATAAAGCTTTTTGCGCACCAAATCACTGCACAGGGTGCCATTAAGGTTTGTAATGTCTCTAAATGGGATATAAATATTAAACAGTGCCAACTGTTTTCCCATAATTATGATGTGTGCTTTAGATTTATTGTATGAGATTATGAAATGTTCAAAAGGTGAGTCCTAAATGGACTGATAAAGATAAAGAGAAGATCATCCCAATTCAATGAGTCAAAGTCCCTATGCAGGTCTTTGAATACAACACTTTGCAATTTCTCTATTTTCTATTATAGCTGAATTACAGACAGGTAAAAGGTAAACTGCTCTTGTTTAAGGGGGGGGGGGGGGACTTTTAGGCATAAGGCCAGGTACAAATGAGATAAGGAATTTGTTAATTCTAAGAAAGATGATTTCAAATACCATTTTATATCAACTAAAGCCTCGTACACACGCACAGATTGTTGGCCGACCGATCGGCCGTCTTTTGTCCAGTGTTGTTTGTTGGTTGAAATGTGCTCTAGACTTGCACTGGACTTTTGTTGGCCAACAAAAACCAATTTCAGAAGTGATGTCATGTGATGGTTGACTTTCCGTGTGTTTTTGCTTCTCTGAGCATGCCCAGTCTTGCTCATCTGATTTTTGTCTGCCGAAATCTGTACTGACTGAGGAACAATCGGCCGTTCTGTTGTTGGCCAACAAAAATTTTATAGCATGCACACCAGATTTTTTTCGGCCGAAAAGTCGCAGTTGGTTGTCGGAAGCATCATACTAACAAGCCTACAATCGGCCGATCGGACGTTGGCCGACAATTTACGGCCAACAATCTGTGCGTGTGTACGGGGCTTTAGTTTTTATAAATGTTGGTAAATCAGAGAGCATTTCCTTTGCTGAGAATGTTGAAACTCAGTAACTTGGAGTAGGATTTTTGGAACTCTTGATTTAATAAGATAGGGGTTTTTAAGAGAGAATGCCTTTAAAAGTCATAATTAAAGAAATGCTATTAGATGTATTCTAGGACAGGGGTCGCCAACCCCCAGGCTGCGGACCGGTGCTGGTCCGTGGCACCTCTGCAGCCGGCCGCGAAGGCTGCTCTGTTAGCGGTGTGGCGGGCGAGCAAAGAGATTACATTATCTCTCACTGCCCGCCCGCATCACTGCTATTTCGCGCTTACAGTGGGGCCACAGAGGCTGCCCTAGACAGAGTTGCAGTCGTGGGTGGGCAGAGAGATATTACATCATCTCTCACCAGCCGCCCTCACTCTGTGATAGGACCAGCAAATGTGCATGTGCAAGTTTACCAGATGCTGCTGGGAAGAGACTGCCAGAAGTAGTGTAACTGTAAGTCTTTTACTGCTAGAAAAAAAAAAAAAAACCTTACAAATTGCCTTTACATTTTAATCAAAGTGACAAGCTGCTACTGGTATTTTTTGGTGGCAGGCTACAGTGACATTCTACATCTGGTGGCAGGATAGTGGGAAGCTGCATCTGATGGCAGGCGATGGTGGCAATGGACAAGCTGTATCTGGTGGCAGGTGGCAGTGGCAAGTGACAAGCTGCACCTGGTGGCAGTTGACGGTGGCAAGTGACAAGCTGCATCTGGTGGCAGGCGACGGTGGCAAGTGACAAGCTGCCTCTGGTGGCAGGTGGTGGCGGCAAGTGAAACACTGCATCTGGTGGCAGGCAACACGCTCAGGGCATGATTCTGCATTATGGTGAGTTGAACTATTTCATTTTTTATTACAATGCAATAATATAAATATTGCACTTCAATCATCCTAACACCATATCAACAATGGTGTAGTGATGATTGAAGAGCTAACACCAGACATTGCCCCAACAAATCAACCGTGGCTGTGGAACCCCCATCCAACCCAACTTCCACAAAACCGGTCCTCGGTGCTAAAAGGTTTGGGGACCGCTGTGCTAGGGGACAATTTTTTTGTCAGCAGGTGTGATGCTAGAAAAATATCTGATCTTCACATCAAGTTATTAAACTTGCATTTCCCTAACCAAAAACAGAATTCCCGGAGAACTGTCTAAAAGAGAAATAAAGAGCAGTAACTGCTGTGATCAATCAGCTATATCATAAATTAAGCTTCTTCCCTGAATTGGGAATCCACGTGTAGGCAGGCCAATAGGAGTGGCAAACCAAAATCTTAATTGTCCAATAAAACAAAGAACACCAATGCGTTTCAGGGCCAAAAAAATCCTCCTTCATCAGGGCTACAAGCAGGGGCTAAAAAAGGCACATGCTGTATATGATTAGCAATGAAGCCAGAGTCCTGATTTAAAAGACTTTCTTAGCACTGTTCCATTAGCACAGACACCCCTGCAAGCTGGCTGTTTTTACTCAACACTTTGCAATTACAGGTAACACTCTTATTGTCCATTAGCTTTGCAAGCTTAACAAAGTACAGTATGTTCCCTCCATTTGTCATCTCCTTCTTCATGTTACTGTATTTCCACACTTCTTTATACACAGTTTATACAGCAAATAGGGATGTATCAATTAAACAGTCATTAATAACAGTAGTATTTATTGTATTGATTTAGTTGGATTGTATCCAGTTGCACATGAGTTAAAGCACATTTTATTGCTGTGATTAAGGTGACATTATTCTATTTTTTAAAATAAAAACAATAGCCTTTTTGTACATGCAGCGCCACTTTTATTTTGAGTGAGATGTGGTTTTGGTATGGTCTTTACATCTAAGGCACCATATACACCTGTGCATTTTAGGTATAGAGCGTTAAAAAAAGTCCTGCATGTTCAATCTTTGATGCATAATAGAATTCAATAGCAGCATGCCTAAACAGAATGTAAACATGCAATAAACAAAAACGCACCAAAAACACACCTTACAGATGTACACCAGCCCTAAGATGCAAGAATTGTTGCTCCAATGATTGGTTCAGTTTTGATATCTTTTAGAAGTGTGACTGTCCAGACGAAGCTATGCTACGTTAAGCGAAACGCGTTGACGTCATCATCCCGACGTTCACTCGTCATATTCCATTGTGGATGGCGGGCCCCTAGGAGAACGGAGATCTCCAGCAGCGCCACTTGAGACAATCAGAGGAGCCAGATTCACTGACAGGACGTGCAGCCGGAGACAACCTGTGAAGCATCCACCTTACAAGGTACATTTCTATCAAGGGGTGAAGAATCAGCCACACGGCTGACAGAGTCATAGGCTATACAGGATTAGGAGGAAATTCTATAAGTGCATGCGCTGCTGTGACTCCCCACGGGTAGCAGCTCCTCCACCGTTTAATTGCCTTCACTCTGCACAAGTCCTCACAAACTTTAGATGCTTCACACATCACTTCATTTAGCTCTGACCGGCCGCAGCAAAGCCATCTCTCCACATATGAAAGACACCTAGTCTTAATAAACCCATTTAGGAAAAAGGAGAGGTGAAGAAGCGGCACAGTAGCCGTCAGAGATACAGGTCATACCCGTAACTCTGCCTAAGTCCCCATACATGATCAGATGCGGCATAGGCGATCTGCCTCACGATCTCCCGGCAGCCATCCCTGCAAACCCACATCCCAGCACCTCCATCCAGGCACTATTGCACACACTGTGGCGGACACCCATCCGGATTCTTCAGTGTAATCTCCTTCACCAATTGACTGTTACCATTACTTATACTTAACCACTTAAGCCCCGGAGGATTTGGCTGCTAAACGACCAGGGGGTATTTTGCGATTCGGCACTGCGTGACTTTAACGGACAATTGCGCGGTCGTGCGACACTGTACCTAAACGAATTTGGCGTCCTTTTTTTCCCACAAACAGAGCTTTCTTTTGGTGGTATTTGATCACCTGTGCGATTTTTTGATCACGCGCTATAAACAAAAAAAAAGCGTAAATTTTGCAAAAATAACAATATTTTTCACTTTTTTTTATATGAAATTCCCCCAAAAAAAATGTAAAAATCAAAATTTTTTAACATTTTCAGCCAATCTGTTTTATGCTACCTCTGTTTGGTAAAAAAAATCGCAAAAAGCGTATTTTGATTGGTTTGCGCAAAAGTTATTGCGTTTACTAACTACGGGAAAGATTTATGTCATTTTTGTTGTTTTTTTTTAACGCGTAATGGCGGCGATCTGCGATTTTTTTGCGGTACTGCGACATTGCGGCGGACAGATCGGACCCTTGACTGACATTTTTGACACTTTTGGGGTTACCAGTGACATTTCTACAGTAATCAGTGCTATATATATGCACTGTTACTGTAAAAATACACTGGTAGTGAAGGGGTTAACTTTATTTGAGAGGGAGGGGCTGTGTGTGTCCCTAGGGGCGTGATTCTTACTGTGATTGGCTGTGGCTTCAGCTGTATGCAGAGTGATCAACGGATCTACATAGTAGATCCATATGATCATCTCTCATACAGAGGGGAGAATGACAGGCAGCTTGTTTACACAAGCTGCCTGACTTTCTCCCTCTCCCCCGCCGATCGCAGAGTGGCCGGCGGACATCGGGTCCGCCGGTCACACGCGCGGGGGGGTCCGTGACCACGCGGGAGCGGGAGCGTGCCTCTGGCGGCGCGCGCTCGCTCCCTAGACCCTCACAAGCTAGTGACGTAGCCCTATGTCACTTTGCCTGTGAGGGGCTGACCGCCGACGTAGATAGTCGTGCGGCGGTCGGCAAGTGGTTAAAGATAGACAATTTGCGAGTTAAATGTCTCGCCTGGACGCCAACGACCAGTTGGAAACTGAGTCACGGCATCCGTAATGGTCGACAGCCCCCCCACTTCGGTGGAGAGGGGTTCTGTCAAGAGTTGGCGCCCGCCTGGTTCCGGTATGGTGAGTAGAATGTTGATAGAAAACTTCTGTGCATCAGGTGGTGAGCCTTGGGGTCTCTCTCTCTCTCTCTGTGGGGTCCAAAAAAGCAGGTAACACTGAGGGGCGCTGTTGCACTGGGGGATTACAGAAAAAAAATAAAAAAGTTTTTTTACTTGGCAATTTTTTTGTCGCTGGCAAGTGTCTTGTATAATCATGGACCCTGCCACACATGTATCCCCACCTGATCCCCTCGAGGTGGCCGCAGGACCCTCCAGTACCCCACTTGTAATTGATGCATTATCAACAGTTTTGGAGTCTTTGGTATCCCGGGTGGAGGTGGCCTGTCAGGGACGGGGGTCAAGAAAGCGACCCCCCCCACCCCTATTTCATCTGATACTTCAGATTCGGATTCTGAGCCGGTCACTGCAGCTGCAGGTCCCTCTTCTGGGGCTGCGGTCTCAGGTAATGTCTCCTCAGACAGTGAGGAGGACGTTCCTGCCTCCGCCATAGCACAAGAAGAAGCGTTGGTGGACGCACTAGTTGTGTCTGTCCGGGAAACCTTAAGGCTTGAGGTTACACCGGCAGAGGTAACCGAGATGGAAATTCCTTTCGGTACTAGTAAACGTGCCAAAATGGTGAAGGTTTTTCCTTTACCCAAATGTTTTGGCAATAAGATTAAAGAGGAATGGGATCATTAACCCGAAACGAGCTCTGGCTGTTTCCAGACGCATTGCTAGGCGCTATCCGTTTGAGGAATCCCTCATTAAGAAATGGACGGGACCACCAGTGGTGGACCCACCTTTTTTACAGACTAAATAAAACTTCTGTTATCCCGTTGGAGGATGCTCCGTTCTTTAAGGATCCGGTGGATCGAAAGGTAGAAGCGGAGTCCCGCACCATTTTTTCCCTGATAGGGTCAACCTTTAGGCCAGTGGTTGCCACAGACTGCTAAGGGCAAAGGACCTCGCAGCAGGCGAGGACCTTCCTTTACCGCTCATAAAAGGTTTGTTCGCTCCGCTGGGGTGAGCGAGAAGGGCAAAACTCCTTCAGGGGATTTCAAAGGAGGCTGGTCGGGTAAACAAAAGTCCGGCTCAGCCAAACCTGAAGATAAAACCAATACAGCCTGAAGGTGCGCCCCCACCCATCTATGGGGTGGGGGGACGTCTTCACCGGTTTCCAGATCCATGACCTTCCTGAAGCCCGGACGAAGGGGTTCAGGAGGCCGTGCGGTCGGGATACAGGATCGAGTTTCGATCACTTTTACCGGTGCGATTCTTCCCTTCCAACATTCGTATGCTACAGGGAGCGGTAGTTCCCGTTCCTTGAGCAGAACGTTTTCTTCACTTTTTTCAAAGGTCATTTCCAGTTCCCTCCAGGAGAATTCTTCTAAAGGAGATTCTTTTCTAATGGAATCGGAATCCCGATTCCCTGGACAATCGGATCCGGTTGAGCGAACGGACCAGGGAGTCTCTGGTCTGGGGGCTTCGGTCTCCAATGCTCACCCAGGGGAAGTTACTCCTTCCGATAGAATCCAGGTTTCCGATAAATGTGTGGGAACTGAGAATGATCAGACTTTGTCTGATTTACTGGACCGAGCAGCTCCAGGGCAGCCCGGTTCGGATCCAGTTGGCCACGGCTGTGGCTTAGGTCAATCACCTAGGGGATTGGCAGGCAGACTATCTCAGCCGTCAGACTCTGGATCAAGGGGAATGGTCCCTTCATCCAGAGGTATTTCACCAGCGGTGCCTTCATTGGGGCACCCCGGGTGTGGATCTGTTGGCATCTCGGCTCAACAGGAAGGTGCGGAGGTTTGTAGCACGCGCCCGCGATCCTCTAGTGGACGCAAAAAGCGCGATGATCGTCCCGTGGGGGCAGTATCAACTACGGTATGCCTTCCATCCTCTCAGGTTACTGCGGGAACTTCCTCGCAGGATAGAGGTGGAGGGAATTCCAGTTATCCTGGGAATTTTGGACGGACCTCGTCGAGCCTGGGACACCGACTTGGTGAGGCTAGTCGCGGACGCTCCTTGGAGACTTCCTCTCAAGGAGGATCTGCTGTCTCACGGACCGATCTTCCATCTTGCTTTACAATTGCTGGCTTCAACGGCCTGGCCATTGAGACTCAGGTACTGAAGGACAAGGGGTTGTCAGCTTCAGTTATTCCTACTCTAATCAAAGCAAGGAAGGCGACTTCCAGCAAAGTCTATTATCGCACATGGAGGTCTTATATTGCGTGGTGTGAATCGCTTGGATTTCCCCCACGTACCTATTCGGTGACCCGAATCTTGGCCTTTCTGCAACAGGGGGTTGAGCAGAAGCTGTCCTTGAGCACTATCAAGGGTCAGGTTTCAGCGTTAGCAATCTTCTTTCAGAAACCTTTGGCTACTCATTCCTTGGTGCGGAATTTCATCCAGGGGGTGCGACACCTGGCTCCGCCAGTGCGCGCACCCTTACCGCCCTGGGATCTTAATTTAGTGTTGTCGGTTCTTCAGAAACCTCCCTTTGAAGATATTAGGGAGATTCCCTTGCTTACATTATCCCAGAAGGTGGCCTTCTTGGTGGCTATCACTTCTGCACGCAGGGTGTCAGAACTGGCCGCATTATCTTGTCGTTCCCCATATCTGGTGGTTCATAGGGATAAGGTGGTTCTTCGTCCGAATCCATCCTTCCTTCCTAAAGTGGTTTCAGAGTTTCATCTGAATGAAGACATTGTATTGCCTTCCCTGTGTCCTAAGCCCAGCCATCATCGGGAGTTTGCATTACACTCCTTGGATGTGGTTTGGGCAATCAGGGTATACCTGAAGACTACGGACCCGTTTCGTAAAACGGATTCACTTTTTGTGATCACGGATGGCCCGAAAAAGGGGTTGCCTGCTTCTGCCGCGACTATCTCCAAATGGATCAGACAGACGGTGGTGCAGGCTTATTCTATTAAGGGTCGGGATCCTCCGTTCCCTGTCAAGGCGCACTCCACTCGGGCGCTTAGTGCTTCCTGGGCCTTCCGCCATCAGGCGTCAGTGGTCCAGGTATGCAAGGCGGCTACCTGGTCGTCGGTTCATACCTTTACAAAATTTTATAAAGTTGATGTGATGGCATCGTCGGATGCCTCTTTTGGCCGCAAGGTTCTGCAGGCCGCAATTTGAGGAGACCGGTGGTCTACCTCGAGGGTTTTTTTCCGTTGGATTTTCAGTTGAGTCTCATCATATCATCATTAAGACTTCTAGTCGGCCCCGGTTGGGCCTTCTAGATTTGAATTTTTCTGTTATCCCACCCCTCATTTGTGGCACTGCTTTGGGACGTCCCAATGTGTTATTAATCAAGAGGACTGCGTCTGTCAATGAGCGACAGAGAAAAATGGATTTTTGTAAAATCTTACCGTAAAATCCTTTTCTCTTAAGCTCATTGACAGACGCAGTACCCGCCCGTCGGTTTTTTTTTGAGTGGGGTTTGGTTAAATTCTCTGACACTGCTTTGTGACATAACTGACTTCCTGTAGCAGAGAGAGAGAGGATATACCCTCTGGGACTGCCCCTAAGGTGTGGCCAGAACGTTTTCCTTCCGTCTAGTGTCCTACTCCTGTAGAGGGCAGTATAACCCAATGTGTTATTAATCAAGAGGACTGCGTCTGTCAATGAGCTTAAGAGAAAAGGATTTTACGGTAAGATTTTACAAACATCAATTTTTATACTGTTTGACTGACATATGCGTCCCATGGAAAAGGCATATCCATGGGTCTTCTTTGACCTCTATGTTGGTAGTTCTTTTAATTGATAATAATACTTCCTTCCAGTATTTCTTGATTTTTGGACAATCCCACCACAGGTGTGTCATAGTGCCCACTACCTCACAACCTCTCCAGCAGAATTTTGAGGACTCCAGATGGTATCTCCCCACTATATCTGGGGTTTTATACCACCTGGAGATCAGTTTATAGTTCATTTCTGCTGTACTTATATTTATCGCAGAGTTGTGAGCTAGCCTTAAACATTTATCCCACTGGGTTCCCTTTCTTCGATTGCCTAATTCGCTCTCCCATTTCTCCACCATTATCTGGGCTATCTGCTCATCCTCATTCAATATTTTATATATGTTTGAGATGTTATTCTAATTTTTTTTGGATGTGCATATTTGTTCGTATGGGTTAAGCTCCTTTGTTCCTCTAATTGGCTGGGGTAGGGAGGCCACAAAGTGCCTAAGTTGGCGGTATCTCCACTCATCTAAGTTCCAAATGATTTTCTTATTTTTTAGTTCAGAAAACGTACAAATTTTCCCCTTCTCCATTATATCTTTTAATCTAATATCTCCTTCTCCTACCCAATTCCCGTGTGCTTTCCCTTCCCCCGGTATGAAAAATTTTGTGTCCTGAAGTGGGATTAATGGTGAATTATACTCCCCTTTTCCTCTAGTGTTAATTAAATCCCACATTTTTAGTGCCTGTCGTGTAATAATGTGTGTATCTTTCTTCAATTCTCTATATTTTGGTGGGAACCAAATGATTTTACCTAACTTCGTACCACTTATTGTGTTTTAAATTTTAACCCAATTTTTCATACTTTCTTTTTTTCCCCATTCCATCACCCGTGTAATTGAGGCTTGGTAATATTTTTTAATATCTGGTAGTGAAAGTCCCCCCTCCTTTTTATTCCTACTTAATGTTGTGTATTTTATCCTTGATTTTTTATTTTTCCAAACAAACTTAGTTATTAGTGCCTTTAGTGTCCTAAAAAATGCATCTGGGATCTGTATTGGTATCATTTGGAACTTATATGAGATTTTTGGTAGGATCGCCATTTTTATTATATTTATTCTACCCATCTAGGATATAACTCTTGGATTTAATCTGTTTATTTCTGTTTTTATTTCGTTCAATAGTGGAATATAGTTGGTTATATATAATATAACAAATGCCGCCACCTTGTGCTCCATTCCTCCAACTACTACCCCCTTAGTATCTGGGCATTCTCTTATTGTTGCTAACAGAGGCTCCAGAGAGATCACAAATAGCATTGGCGACAGTGGGCATCCCTGTCTCGTTCCATTGTACATATCGAACGGTTCAGACAGTGTCCCGTTTATTTTTATTTTTGCCGATGGTTGGCTATACAGGGTGCCAATCCATGCCATCATTCTGGGACCAATGCCCATTTCCTCTAAAGTTCTCAGCATGAATTCCCAGTTGACCCTGTCGAATGTTTTTTCAGCATCTATCGACAGTATCAAACTTGGATCCCTGTTTTTTAGCATTTGGTCTATCAATAAGACTGATCTAATACCATTGTCTTTCCCCTGTCTACCGGGTATAAAGCCCACCTGGTCATCGTGGATCCACTCTTCCAACAGCCCTTTCATCCTAGTTGCTAATATTTTCGTGAATAGTTTTGTATCGGCATTCAGGAGAGAGATAGGCCTATAACTTGAACACAATGTTGGGTCTTTCCCTTCTTTTAAAATAACTGTTATTGAGGCTTGAAGAGCCTCTTTACTCATGTTGAATTGGGGGCCTAGGCCATTCATGTAGCCCCTTAATCTTGGGATCAGTAGATCTTTATATTTTTTATAATAGCTGATGGTGAAACCATCAGGTCCTGGACTTTTTCCTACAGGGGTGTCTTTTATGGCTTTTTCTATTTCCTGATCCGTAATTGGTGCCTCAAGGAGTGTTGTTTTTTCCTTCTCTATTTTTTTCATTCTAGCCTTCTCCAAATAGTTTTTAATCTTCTCATCTCTTTCGGGATTATTTTCTTGTTTACTCGCCCCCCTTACTGCATATAAATTTCCATAGTATTTTTGGAACTCTCCTGCTATCTCCGTTGTTGAGTGGACCAGATCCCCCCCCTTTATTTCTGATCTTATCTATGAAGTTTATTGATTTTTTTTTTTTTAGAACTCTTGCCAGGTTTTTGCCTATCTTATTCCCCTCTATGTATTTCTCTCTTGCTACTTTATTAAATTCTTGTCTCACTTCTTGTTCTAATAGTTCTTTTAGATCTTCTCTTTTCCTTTCTAACCTAGATAGATCTTTTTCATTTGTTGGTATTATTCTTTTTTGATTTTGTTCTAATTCATATATATCTCTCATTAAACTGTCTTTTTTTCCGTTCTTTTTTCCCTTTGTGCTCCTTTTGAAATTAATATACCTCGCATAAATGCTTTTTGTGCTTCCCATATGATATTTTATGTGTTTCTTCGATGTCATTATATTGAAAATAAGATTCAAGTTCTTTTTCTATTTCCTTTCCCCATTTTTTATCTCTAATCAATTCTTCATTAATTCTCCAATCTGGTCTTCTAGAGAGATCTTTACCCATTTTTATTTTAACTGAGATGGGGGAGTGATCAGACCAGGTCCTAGTCCCAATCTTAGCCTCAGAAGATTTCTCGATCCATCGGTGTTCTATTAAAAAATAATCAATTCTTGAATATGTCTCATGTATATTTGAGTAATATGTATAATCTCTCTCTTTTGGATTGAATATTCTCCAAATATCTGCTAATTGATTCTGATATAGTTTTGTCCTAAGATGCTTCATTTGATGTTTCGAGCACTTTTGGGATCTGGATGTATTATCCATCTTTGGATCGAGGCTAAGGTTGAGGTCTCCAGCCATGACCACCCCTCCCCTTTTAAAGTTCATTAATCTCCCTAGGATCCTCCCCAGGAAGATTATTTGTCCCTCGTTGGGGCTGTATATATTTACTAGTGTGACTTCTTCTCCGTTAAGCGTCCCCTTCAAGAAGAGGAATCTTCCCTCCGGGTCGGCCAGCCTGTCTTCTAGGATAAATCTGATCCCTCTAGCTAGTCCTATCGCCACTCCGCTTGATTTTTTTTTTAATGTGTCTGCATAAAACCAAGTGGGGTGGCTAGGGGAGTACAATCTGATGTTTGAATCATGTGTAATATGGGTCTCCTGTAGAAATACTACATCTGCTTTTAGGTATTTAATTTCCCCTAAGATTTTTTGTCTCTTTATGGGTGAGTTCATTCCTCTTACATTATATGATAGGTAGTTCACTATACTCATTTATTTTTATTGAGTTTTCCTGGGGTTTTATTTCTCGGAGTATATTCACACTTTAGATGCCAGAGATATTCGATTTTGTAGATAGGGTTTTTTCTTAATTTTATTTTTCCTAATTCCACCTTCCCTCCCCCCGCCCCACCCCTCCCTTCCCTCCCCCCTCTTGGGCCCCTAGTTCTCTCTTCCCCTTTTACTAGGGTAGTCGATTCTCCTCCCCTCCATCTTGATTGACCTTTTCCCAGGGTTGAGCTCTGCCCCTGCTCGCCCTTCCCTCCCGTAGTTGGGGAGAAAGGTTACCGCCTGCTATCGCGCCGTGTGGCCGCCCATTTTTTTTTTTTGATTCTTCGCCATTTCCCCTCCTGTCTCCTCCACCCTCATCCCCTCCCCCCCCCCCCGCTCGCTCCCCCCAGTCAGATCTCTTGTTTTTAATTTCTTTTTTCTTTAGTTTTTACATCCTTCTTTTTCTTCTCCTTCCACTGGGTTTCTTCCTCCGAGTCTTCCTCTAGGTTGCCTTGTTCTGTCCATCCCGGACCTTTATTTCTGGTATCTTTAGAGTCTCACAGAAAGTTGTAATATCTTCCGGGAACCTCAAAATACCCGTCTTCCCCTCTCTTCGTGCTCCCAGTCCCGGCGGGTGGCTCCAATAATACTGTATATTTTGCTTCTTTAACTCCTCCACAACTGGTTTTAGGATCCGTTTTCTGTTCAAAGTTGCCTGTGAGAGATCTGGGAAAATTTGTAGATCTTCTTCTTCATATAGCAAAGTTGGCCTTTCTCTCATTTTTTCCCAGATTTGGGCTCTCACTTCATATTTGTGAAATCTCACTATCACATCTCTTGACTTTTCTTTTGGAGCATTAGGAGGTTTCCGTACTCTGTGTACCCTTTCGAATTCTATTTTATCTGTAGGAGGGTTCCCAAGGAGTGGATTGAGTACGCTTTCAAGCATTTGTTGTAATTTTTCTTCTTTATCTTTTTCCGGGAGTCCTCTAATCCGCAAATTTTTCCTTCTGTTTCTATTCTCCTGGTCCTCCATCTTATAGAGAGTATTCCTCTGTTCTAGTTGCAGTTTCTTCACTTGTTCAGTTAATTTTGATAACTTTTTCCCATGGGTGTTAATCTTCCTTTCAGTTTCCTCTACTCTTATCAATGTATGTCCCAGGTCTTTGTATAGAGTGGCCATCTCAGTTTTAATTGATCTATCCAGGTTCGAGAACATTTCCATCATTTCTGATTTTGTCGGGGGATGGTCATTCAGCCTTAGTTCATCTTCCTTCCCAGGGTCCATATCTTCTACTGTTAGTGAACTCTCTCTTGATAGGTCTAGGCTCTCCTCTCCTGTTCCACCTGATGCTTTTGTTCCTTTTGTCTTTTTATTTCCTTCACTGGTTTGCTTTGATCTTACAACTGGTTGAGTTTCAGAAGTTCCATTTTGGCCTTTCCCTTCCTGGGTCATGTACATTTTAATAGTCCCCGGACTAGCCAAAATTTTTGCTGGTTTCCCTGCTGTCTCGTTTGGTTGTTTATTCTTAATTTTAGACATGTTTTTTCCTTTAGTGGGTGACTATTAGTAGTATCTGTGCTCTTACTATTCTCCCCAGCGCTGACTTGCCCCACCAAGGTCTGGTAAGTCCCCCTGTGGGTTCTATCTGGGCCTCCTCCTCAAGTCTATGGGGGATTACATATAAGTGAGTCCTCCTCTCTTGCTACAAGGGGGCATATGCCAATTTTTAGGTTTTTATACTAAACAAGTCCAGCTTTGAGGGTGTATCCCTAATAATTTTTAAGGGACCCCTCTCCTTTATTCCTTGCAGAAATACCACTCTTACTCACTAGATTTTTTCCAGGATAGATGTGCAAGGAAGTATTTGTAAATTATGTCCATATAATTTCATACAGTCTTTACATAATGGCCAATAAAAAAATACCGAACATGTAGAGTACAGGAGAGTATGCAGGTGTATATGGTGGGGCCTCCAACACGTCGACCCCTATGGGTTGGTCCCATAAGGTCCTTGTGAAACTCCCTCCTTTAGCCCCCACGCCGTCTTCCCAAGAAGGGATGAAACACAGTCCCAGATTAATCTTTGACCCTAATTGTACGTCCTGAGGGTCCTCAATTCTCGTAGCCGCTTCTCCCTAGGGTACTATAATTTGGCCCCTAAAGGTCTACCGAGGCAGGGGGGACGGAGAGTAATTCCATCATTATGTAGAGCAATCTATTATAGCCTCTCAAAATGGGGTTTTCTGAATAGCCAACACTTTGGCAAACTATATGGACCTGAGGGCCAGGCCAGAATGAGGGATTCCTATCTCCTCCTATTTCAGTCCATCCACCCCTCTCCCCGTGGTGTGGTCTTGGTGGTGATACAGTTTATGTGGCATAGAGGGAAGACAGGGAGGTTCAGCAGAGTTGGGAGGCTTTCACCCTCTCACCCATCCTTTGCAGTTCAATCGTGAGCACTATGGTTTGTTCACCCTTCTTGTATCCACCTAAGCACCATGCCGCCCCGCAGCCTGACTGTCTGTATGTACTACTTTTTATGCCATTTTTTCAGTCTTTTATTCAGACACAGTCTAGCAAATTTTCTCAGACCGTCAAGCTAGTTTTTTAAACAGCACACACATAGGGAGCAATGAGGGATTGCACGCAGGTACAGAGAGCAGTCAGACAGAACTTGAATAGATTAAATCAGGGGGATTTTCACCCTCTCACCAGTCCTCCTCGGCTCAATCTGGGGCGCTCCTTGTGTTGAATTGCGAAGGGGGGTGATCCAACTGCCGGTACCGGCACTTCTCTCCAGACAGGGTCTCTCCAGTGAGGTTTGCCAAGCTGTTTGCAGGAGACCGGAGGAATTGCAGCGCTCTCCCCTTCCGCACCTGCTCTCACCAGGGCGGCAACGGCTGCCGCATTCAGCTGGAGCCTCCCAAAGTGGGGCTGGTCTCGATCGGGTCCGCAAGCTCCCACCGTCTGCCGGGTTCCCCCTGATGTTGCACTGGGGCTGAGGCGAGCGGAGAGGGGCAGCGGGATCCGGTCAGGCGTGCATGGAGGCTGGAGGATCGAGCGTCTCACTCATTCCTCTGGGAGGTGGTCCGGCGATCTAGCAGACAGTCAGAGCTGGCGCCATTCACAGGCTCCTCCCCTGTGAGGAACCTGTTATTTATGTTCTATGTTGTTTGTCTTGTTTCTCGTATATTACTGGTTTTTACCTATTTGTATACTGCACGGTAGTGATTATTCACGTGAAACTTAATAAATATATTGCTATGATACATTATCTACAGTTTCCCGACCTATACTTCGCCGACAAATTAACCTACTTTCTTTCTGCCATCTGTGCGGAATAACCTCTTTATATGCATGTTTTTGGTTATGTTGGCAACCTACTCACTCAATACAGGGACATCATCATGGCACCTTTACATCCAATCCAAAAAAAAAACACTTTCATACTATAATGACTGTAATATGGCCCTAGGGGCTTAGTTTTTTTTATTTCAGTAACAGTTTTATTATTTAATGTAAATTTATGGCCAATCTTCATCCACTTTTTTTTTTAACAAAGAAATTTTATTGTAAATAAAACAATGTACAATACAATCAATAGAAGAAAAGGGTATTTCGCAGCAAGTAACAAACAAGGAGATATGTACAACAGATACAATCAGTCTCCAAAAGCAGATTTATAACAACATTCCTCAAGATGAATATTTCGATAAAGGAGGGTTCATAGGTATATGAGTGCATTCAGAATCCCCAAAGCCGTCTAGAAAATGTTTGCTAACAACATGAATATGTATCAAGTATTTTGGTAAGAGGAGAGTTAAATAGGGGAGAAAATAAAAAAAAAAGCGGGAAGGGAGGGGGGGAGAAGGGGAGGGGGGAGGAAGGTGAAGGAAAGGGGGGACGTCAGTATAAAGATACAGGAAGGGGTGCCTAGAAGGGGAGAGGGGAAAAAAAGAAAGGAGAGCAGAAAAAGCATTGTTGTGGACAGTCCCAAACACAATAGGCTGTCCCTAGGGATCACCAGACATGGGAGTAAGTCACACATGTGCAAGTCACAAGCAAGTCTTAAGTCTTAACCTTCAAGTCTCAAGCAAGTCCCAAGTTACTGTGGCGAAAAGCAAGCAAGTCAAGTCGAGTCCCTGCTAGAAGTCAAGCAAGTCAAGTCAAGTCATTTATTTTGGTCAAGTCACAAATCAAGTAAAAATACTGATCTACCCCAATTTTCACCTTTAAATCGGTTAAAAATCAGTGGTCAGGAAAGGTTTTGTTTTATTTTCAACATTAACAAAACTGCTTAGTGCTTTTTTCTTGGCATATTAAAGAAACACTTTGAATGCCCAAACAGCTCAAAATCCTTCATCCGGTCATGTTTCAACTCCACAGTCACTAAAAACATGTTAAGTATTTCCATTGTTAAACAGCCAGTGTCCTGAAAATCAGAACACACTGAGGTGTCTTAAGTGACTGTGGTGTCAGAAACATAACAGGCACATTAGTTTTGCTTTAACACATCTTGAGAAAATGCAAATATTTAATAACTTAAAAAAAGTAAAGTCATTTTGAGTCATATGTCTCAAGTCAAAGTCAAGTCTCAAGTCATAAATACCAAGTCAAAGTCAAGTCAAGTCTTTTATTAATTTTAGTCAAGCAAGTCTCAAGTCCTCAAACTGGTGACTTAAGTCTGACTTAAGTCAAGTCATGTGACTCAAGTCCCCCACCTCTGGGGATCACAACCCTCTGCATAGATCCAACTAGACCACATTTTGTCGTATTTCCTGGGACAGTTTCTGCTCTTGTATGTTATTTTGTATAATGGTAATACTGAGTTGACTACTGTACACCAGGAAGAATAAGTAGGATCAGCTGACTTCCATTTTAACAGGATTTCTCGTCTTGCATAGAACAATGTAAACATAATACACGGGTTCGTACACCTATCCCCAACAATATCTTCCATTTTGTTAAGTAGAATAACAAGGGGATCCAATGGGATCACAGTATCGCATATTAATTACTAAGAGTGTCACTCACTGACTTCCAATAGGAGGTGAGCCTAGGACAGGACCAGGCCATATGGCAAAAGGTACCACCCTCAGCACCACATCTAGGGCATCTAGGGTCTCCTTGTGGATATATGCTAGCCAGTCTTTGGAGCGTATAACACACACTGTGAAGAAACTTTAGCTGTATGTACCTATCCCTAGCTGAAATTATCGAGAGGACATATGAAGGGACACAATCTTCCCAGTCCTCTTCCGTGAGGTCAGGAATATCATGTTTCCATTTCTCAAGTGTGTGGTTTAGTCCTGATCCATATGGCATGAACAACCGCAGCTAAAGGGAGGACAGGGGTTTTCCCATCCTCTTAGAAGACAAGAGGCGCTCAATAGGGCCTGACTCGAGGACAATTGGCTCAGGAAATTGAGCCCTCATAGCATGTCTAAGTTGCCAGTATCGGAACTCCAGAGAGAGAGGCAGTGAGTATGTGAGTCTCAGGGTGTGGAAGGGAAGGGGAGTTCCATCTAGCACAAAATGCTATACGGTGGTTATACCCTTCTGAGCCCACACCTACAGGTCCAAAATTGTGTAGAAGTGTGAGAGTGATGGGTTTCCCCAGAGGGGTGTGTGTGGGGAAATATGTGACGTATTTCTATAGGTCATCTGAGCCTGTGTCCATACCTTAATTACTGTATTCATAGGGGACCATTACCGATGGGTGCGTTTTAACAACTCGAAAGACCAGATTTCTGTAATGTTCTGGTACCTTTGGGTACCCTAATTACTCTTTCATAAGTGTATGCGCCCCACCATTCTCTTTTGGTAAGGTGCGCATACACCTTTAAGACTGATGCTGTCATCACTGAGCGCCGGACTGGATGGCTATTTAGATCGCCGGCTCTCACTCACATGTGTTCGTTCAAACTGCTTTGTGCCTTGATGCTAACCTGTCTTGAAGCTCTCATGCTTGCAAGCATACCTCGCTGTCGGAACCACGCTGCGCTGATCCCTGTATCCCGCTACCGGATTATCCGCTCTTGCCGAACCTCTCCTCTGCTACATTGCTATTAGTGATAAGTACCCCACAGGGGAAACCTCTATAACCTTTATACTAAAGCTTACACTATCTAGCTCTGCATACTAAGGACTATTACTACATCTGCATTATCTAAGATTGCTAGCTCTTGAGCCTACTACCACCTGTTCTTGCACTGGGTTGATCTCTCTTGTATGTCCACCTGTTACTCTGTCATCTACTACCATACATGATTGCTAAACCTATCTGCATCCCATCTGCTACTATCTTACTTTCAAGAACATTTCCTTTCAAGTGTCTGTCATCTACCATCTCTACCCAACCTGTCTCTTCAGCCTATCATCACTGTGTTACTATATACATAAGTCACTCTAGGAAACATCTTATTGAGTGTGTGTATTTACTTGCTGAATTGAGATCATCCACTCATGATGAGTCATTGAGAGTTGGGAATGGTGTCTCAGCGTTTCTCTACATGACTACTGAAGTGGAATATTTCTGCAGCTGAAAATCCACATCATACGTAAAACGCAGGAGCGTTACAGATTGAACGAACCACAAATGGATTCAGCAGAAATAACCACTCAGATGACACAATTAAAACAGCAAGTAACTGCGTTTATACACGCACTTGCTGAATTAAAAGAAGACAATCAGGCTCTGTCGCAGCAGGTAATTAGACTGACACAACTTACCACCAGACTTGTATAAAGTACTCGAAATTTCTACTTGAGTAAAAGTACAAGTGCTCGATCAAAAAATTACTTGAGTAGAAGTGGAAGTGCTCGCAGAAAAAGTTACTTAAGTAGAAGTACTAAAGTATTCAACATTTTTTTTACTTAAGTATTGCAAGTAGTTTTTTCAAAAAATTTGCTACTTAAGTACTAAAAGTAAAAAGTACCAGTAGTTTTGAAAAAAAAATTCTACTCAAGTACTGAAAGTAGAAGTACAAGTACTGTGTTATGTAGTTATTAAAGAAAGAAGTCAAAAGTTTGAACATCATATGGTTTTTATTATTTCAAATGATTTATTCAAATGATTAACCTGTGTTTGTTAGTAGTTTCTTGATGCACTTTAAGCGCTGTAGCACCATTTATTTGTTTGTTTCATATTTTCTTTTTATTGGAAAGATTTGGTATAGCAGCTTTTATTATACACAGCCTTTATTTTCGTATGCGCTGATTTACAAAGGACATTATACACATTTTTTTGAGCTTTATGCAACCTGCCATCTACTGTTCTGGCAGTGGTAATTTTTTTAAAAGTAACGAGTAACTATGCAGCACAAAAAAAAAAATACTTGAGTAGAAGTATCGAAATCATCGAAAAAATGTAGTGAAGTAAAAGTAGAAGTAGGAGAAAAAAATTCTACTCTAGGAAAGTACAGATACCACATTTCGGTACTTAAGTACAGTACTTAAGTAGTTCTACTTCGTTACTATACATCTCTGCTTACCACTGCTCAGTCCCCTGAACCCAAAATAAATCCTCCTTTGGTATTTACTGGCGATCGCAAAAAATTTCGCGAATTTAAAAACGCATGTGAGTTACTTTTCTTGCTAAAACCACGTACCTACCTTACTGATCACATTAAGGTTTGTACTATTATTTCTTACCTAACAGGCGATCCTCGGGCCTGGGCAGACTCTCTTTTTGAGAAAAACGACCAGCTTCTCAACTCCTATGCCTTGTTCCTAGCAGAACTCACTAGCCTATATGATGATCCCAATAGGCAGAGTACTGCCGATCTTCAATTAAGATCCTTGAAACAAGGTAGGAGACCTGTAGAAGACTTTGTCGCAGAATTCAAGAGATGGACCCTTGATTCAGAATGGAATGATGCATCTCTGAAAACCCAATTTAGGCTTGGCCTATCAGAGGCCGTTAAAGACGAGCTCGCCCGAGCGGATCTGCCAAAAACCCTGGATGCATTGATACAACTCAGTATCACCATAGATAGAAGACTACGAGAAAGAAAGGCTGAGAAAATGGGAATGCCATTATCCAGTTCTTCTCGGATTTCGGCCGTTGACCCCGTTCCTATGGAGGTAGGAACCATACGCCCACCTCTATCAACTATGGAAAGAGCCAAAAGACGATCTGGTAATCTCTGCTTGTACTGTGCATCCCCGGATCACAAGATAAACGTCTGTCCCCTAGTCTACAAAAAGAAGGGTGAGTGTTCACATGTCCTCCTAGGGGGATTGACAACTTCAATCACTAACCCTTACCTTTCTGTTTGCTTAACATTACAGTGGGACCAGAACAGGATTACTACTAAGGCCATGATTGACACAGGATCTTGTGGAAATTATATTGACATACGTTTTGCTGCTTTAAATAAAGTTCCTATTATTTCTAAACTTAAACCTGTCTCAGTAAGTCTTATTAACGGTGTTCCTTTATCCTCTGGTCCGATCACTGATCAGACACAGGCACTCCTAGTCACTACTAACGGGTCTCATATGGAGACCACTACCTTCGATCTAATACCATCACCCCACTTTCCCATTGTGTTGGGACTTCCCTGGTTGCACACACATCAACCAACCATAGATTGGAAGGAACGGACCCTGGCCTTCCTCTCTTGCTATTGCGAGGGTACGTGTAACCTCCTGTCTTTCGGGAAGATCCTGTCTGTGGTGACAGATGAGATTGCACCACTATGTTATCAGGATCTCTCTGAGGTTTTTCTTGAGAAAAATGCTCAAGCACTACCTCCCCATCGAGACTATGATTGTAGCATTGATCTACTCCCAAATAGCAAATTGCCGTTCGGTCATGTTTATCCTCTTTCACAGGATGAACTTTCCCATCTCAAAGACTATTTGGATGAGAATTTGAAGAAAGGTTTTATTAGACCTTCCACTTCTTCCACAGCAGCAGGACTCTTTTTTGTCCGCAATAAGGACTCAAGTCTCAGGCCTATCATCGACTATAGGCAATTGAATGCTATTACAATAAAAGATCGCTGTCCTCTACCGCTTATCCCTGAGCTCATTGAGCAGGTGCGTGGAGCTACCTATTTTTCAAAATTGGATCTGAAAGGAGCATACAATCTCATTCGAATCCGTGCTGGACACGAGTGGAAGACTGCATTCAGAACCAGATACGGATTGTTCGAATATCTTGTAATGCCATTCGGGCTATGCAACGCCCCTGCAGTTTTTCAACGATTTATAAACGATATTTTCAGAGACTTACTAGATGTCTGTGTTGTGGTATATCTGGACGATATACTTATATATTCACGATCCCTGTCTGAACACATAAGACATGTAAGACTAGTATTATCGAGATTGCTTGCACACAACCTTTATGTGAAACTGAAAAAATGCTTGTTTCATAAAGAAGAGGTACTGTTTCTAGGCTACATCATATCCAAAACAGGAATCAAGATGGACATGAGTAAGATATCCTGCATTCAGGATTGGCCTACACCAACCACACGCAAGGCGCTACAACGATTCCTTGGATTTTCGAATTTCTACAGGAAGTTCATCAGAAACTTCTCTGCCATTGTGAGACCCCTCACACAGCTCACTAGCATAAAAAAACCATTCAAATGGTCAGAAGAAGCCAATAAAGCTTTTCACCTGTTAAAGACAAGGTTTACTTCTGCTCCCATATTACGCCATCCAGACCCATCCCTCCAATACATTCTGGAAGTAGATGCGTCAAACATGGCAGTAGGGGCAATACTCTCCCAACGACCAACTCACACTTCACCACTTCATCCAGTCGCCTTTTTTTCTAAATCCCTAAGCAGTCCAGAGATAAATTACCCCGTGGGTGAAAAGGAACTGCTTGCTATAAAATTGGCTCTGGAGAATTGGCGACATCTACTCGAAGGCACCCAATTACCAATAATTATATACACGGACCATAAAAATCTACAATATCTTCAGACTAACAAAACTCTCTCTCACCGACAGGTACGATGGTCACTATTCTTTCTAAGGTTTAACTTCCTAGTGACCTACACACCTGCAGATAAGAACAAAAAGGCGGATGCACTATCACGACTAACTGAAGAAAACTACTTTGAAATCCCTTCCGTTCCTATAATACCTCACAAACGCATTATTGGAGTTGTCCGTTCCTTGAAGGAAGAGGTTTTGCATGGTATAAGTTTGGATTCACCCCCACCACAACTAAATACTGATGCAGAAGGCTTCCTCTACTACAACGACAAACTTTATATACCACCTACCATACGCACCAAGATCTTGGAATTATCGCATGATGTGCCTATGGCAGGACATATGGGTATGACAAAGACTCTTAATCTGATTACCAGACAATTCTGGTGGCCTGACATGAAAACATCTATACAAAAATTCGTCTCTTCATGCAATGTCTGTGCCAGGTCCAAAATTGACACTACGAGACCATCCGGTCTACTATGCAGTCTACCAATACCCCAAACTCCATGGGAAGTTGTGTCCTTGGACTTTATAGTGGAATTGCCTCCTTCCAAAGGATTAATACCATCTTAGTGTCAGTGGACCATCTGACAAAAATGGCACATTTCATTGCTATTCGCAGACTACCTTCGTCCAAACAAACGGCAGAACTTCTGATGAAACATGTCTTTAAGTTACATGGTATCCCAAAAACTCTTCTGTCTGACCGTGGATCACAATTTATTTCCAAGTTCTGGCAAGAACTATGTCACATACTACGGATCGAGCGGAAGCTCACTTCTCCTTACCATCCGCAGACCAACGGACAGACTGAAAGAGTCAACCAATGCATCGAGCAATATTTACGTTGTTACACTTCTTACCAACAGGATGATTGGGTGGATCTTCTCCCTCTGGCAGAATTTGCCTACAACAACGCAACCCACAGTACGACCAAGCAGAGTCCGTTCTACTTGAACTATGGGTTTGATCCCTCTATTCTTCCACCACGCATCCTTCCTTCAAATAACCCAGTAGCCTCAGACTATCTTACCCAAATAAAGGACTCTCTGGGTTTGCTTAATACTACCATTGCACACGTTCATAGTCAACAAAAGAAGTACTATGATCTTCGCAGAAGACCTTCTCCTCAGTACGCTATCGGGGACCTTGTTTGGCTCTCAACAAAAAATTTAAGACTGAAAATCCCTAGCAAAAAGCTTGGACCTCTGTTCTTGGGACCTTTCCCAATCAAAAAACTTATTGGAAAAGCTGCAGTACAGCTTACATTGCCAATAGACCTCAAAATACATCCCATTTTCCATGTGTCGCTACTGAACCCCCATGTTCCTGACCAAGGAATAAGGCCTACTATCCCACCTCCTCCTCCTGTATGTAACGCTCCTGCGTTTCATGTATGGTGTGGATTTTCAGCTGCAGAAATATTCCACTTCAGTAGTCATGTAAGAGAGATGCTGAGATACCATTCCCAACCTCAATGACTCATCATGTGTGGAAGGTCTTAATTCAGCTAGTAAATACACACACTCAACAAGCTGGTTCCTAGAGTGACTTTATGTATGTAGTAACACAGTGATGAAGATTTAAGAGACAGGTTAAGTGGAGGTGGTAGGTGACAGACACTTGAAGGTAAGAAAGTAGCAGATGGATGCAGGTAGGTTTAGCAATCATGTATGGTAGCAGATGACAGAGTAGCAGGTGGACATACAAGAGAGATCAACCCAGTGCAGGAATAAGTAGCAGTAGTCTTAAGAGCTAGCAATCTAGATATGCAGATGTGATAAATAGTCTTTACTATGCAGAGCTAGATAGTGTAAGCTTAGTATAAGTTTATAGAGGGTTCCCCTGCGGGGTACTTAGCACTAATAGCAATACAGCCGAAGGTTGGTTCAGGAGGAGCGGATGATCCGGAAGCGGGATACAGGGATCAGCGCAGCGAGGTTCCGTCAGCGAGGTATGCTTGCAAGCACGAAAGCTTCAAGCCAAGTTAGCATCCAGGTAAGGGTGTTTGAACGAACACATGTGAGTGAGAACCGGCGATTTAAATAGCCATCTAGTCCGGCACTGAGTGATGACAGCTTCAGTCTTAAAGGTGTATGCGCACCTTTCCAAAAGAGAATGGTGGGGCGCATACACTTGTGAAAAGAGTAATTTAGGGTACCAAAGGTACCGGAACATTACAATACCCCCCCCTTAAGGCCGGCTCCTGAAGGCCTCTGGAGCTGGTTTGTCTGGGTATCTCGCATGAAAATTGCGTATTAATCTAGGGGCATGTATTTCAGAGGTGTTTAGCCAGGTGTCGTCTTGGGGCCCATAGTTCTTCCATCTAACCAAGTACTTAAGTCTTCTTCTGTAGATACGAGAATCCAGAATCTCTTTTATCTCGTATTCTTCTCCACCTTCAACTTGTACAGGAGGCGGAGGTGGAATATTAGGCCTTATTCCTTGGTCCGGAACATGTGGCTTCAGTAGCGACACATGGAAAATGGGATGGATTTTTAGGTCTATTGGCAATGTAAGCTGTACTGCAGCTTTTCCAATAAGTTTTTTGTTTGGGAAAGGTCCCAAGAACAGAGGTCCAAGCTTTTTGCTAGGGATCTTCAGTCTTAAATTTTTTGTTGAGAGCCAAACGAGGTCCCAGATAGTGTACTGTGGAGAAGGTCTTCTGCGAAGATCATAGTACTTCTTTTGTTGACTGTGAGCGTGTGCAATGGTAGTATTTAATAAACCCAGAGAATCCTTTATTTGGGTAAGATAGTCTGAGGCTACTGGGTTGTTTGAAGGAAGGATGCGTGGTGGAAGAATAGAGGGATGAAACCCATAGTTCAAGTAGAACGGACTCTGCTTGGTTGTACTGTGGGTTTGCATTGTTGTAGGCAAATTCTGCCAGAGGGAGAAGATCCACCCAATCATCCTGTTGGTAAGAAGTGTAACAACGTAAATACTGCTCGATGCATTGGTTGACTCTTTCAGTCTGTCCGTTGGTCTGCGGATGGTAAGGAGAAGTGAGCTTCCGCTCGATCCGTAGTATGTGACATAGTTCTTGCCAGAACTTAGAAATAAATTGGGATCCACGGTCAGACAGAAGAGTTTTTGGGATACCATGTAATCTAAAGACATGTTTCATCAGGAGTTCTGCCGTTTGTTTGGACGAAGGTAGTCTACGAATAGCAATGAAATGTGCCATCTTTGTCAGATGGTCCACTGACACCAAGATGGTATTAAATCCTTTGGAAAGAGGCAATTCTACGATGAAGTCCAAGGACAAAACTTCCCATGGAGTTTGGGGTATTGGTAGACTGCATAGTAGACCGGATGGTCTCGTAGTGTCAATTTTGGACCTGGCACAGACATTGCATGAAGAGACGAATTTTTGTATAGATGTTTTCATGTCAGGCCACCAGAATTGCCGGGAAATCAAATTAAGAGTCTTTGTCATACCCATATGTCCTGCCATAGGCACATCATGAGATAATTCCAAGATCTTGGTGCGTAGGGTAGGTGGTATGTAAAGTTTGTCGTTGTAGTAGAGGAAGCCTTCTGCATCAGTATTTAGTTGTGGTGGGGGTGAATCCAAACTTATACCATGCAAAACCTCTTCCTTCAAGGAACGGACAACTCCAATAATGCGTTTGTGAGGTATTATAGGAACGGAAGAGATTTCAAAGTAGTTTTCTTCAGTTAGTCGTGATAGTGCATCCGCCTTTTTGTTCTTATCTGCAGGTGTGTAAGTCACTAGGAAGTTAAACCTTAGAAAGAATAGTGACCATCGTACCTGTCGGTGCGAGAGAGTTTTGCTATTCTGAAGATATTGGAGGTTTTTATGGTCCGTGTATATAATTATTGGTAATTGGGTGCCTTCGAGTAAATGTCGCCAATTCTCCAGAGCCAATTTTATAGCAAGCAGTTCCTTTTCACCCACGGGGTAATTTATCTCGGGACTGCTTAGGGATTTAGAAAAAAAGGCGACTGGATGAAGTGGTGAAGTGTGGGTTGGTCGTTGGGAGAGTATTGCTCCTACTGCCATGTTTGACGCATCTACCTCCAGAATGTATTGGAGGGATGGGTCTGGATGGCGTAATATGGGAGCGGAAGTAAACCTTGTCTTTAACAAGTGAAAAGCTTTATTTGCTTCTTCTGACCATTTGAATGGTTTTTTTTGCTAGTGAGCTGTGTGAGGGGTCTCACAATAGCAGAAAAGTTTTTAATGAACTTCCTGTAGAAGTTTGAAAATCCCAGGAATCGCTGTAGCGCCTTGCGTGTGGTTGGTGTAGGCCAATCCTGAATGCAGGATATTTTACTCATGTCCATCTCGATTCCTGTTTTGGATATGATGTAGCCTAGAAAGAGTACCTCGTCTTTATGAAACAAGCATTTCTTCAGTTTCACATAAAGGTTATGTGCAAGCAATCTCGATAGTACAAGTCTTACATGTCTTATGTGTTCAGACAGGGATCGTGAATATATAAGTATATCGTCCAGATATACCACAACACAGACATCTAGTAGGTCTTTAAAAATATCGTTTATAAATCGTTGGAAAACTGCAGGGGCGTTGCATAGCCCGAATGGCATCACAAGATATTCGAACAATCCGTATCTGGTTCTGAATGCAGTCTTCCACTCGTGTCCATCACGGATTCGAATGAGATTGTATGCTCCTTTCAGGTCCAATTTTGAAAAATAGGTAGCTCCACGCACCTGCTCAATGAGCTCAGGGATAAGCGGTAGAGGATAGCGATCTTTTATTGTGATAGCATTCAATTTCCTGTAGTCGATGATAGGTCTGAGACTTGAGTCCTTATTGCGAACAAAAAAGAGTCCTGCTGCTGTGGAAGAAGTGGAAGGTCTAATAAAACCTTTTTCCAAATTCTCATCCAAATAGGTTTTGAGATGGGAAAGTTCATCCTGTGAAAGAGGATAAACATGACCGAACGGCAATTTGCTATTTGGGAGTAGATCAATGCTACAATCATAGTCTCGATGAGGAGGTAATGCTTGAGCATTTTTCTCAAGAAAAACCTCAGAAAGATCCTGATAACATAGTGGTGCAATCTCATCTGTCACCATAGACAGAATCTTCCCGGAAGACGGGAGGTTACACGTATCCTCGCAATAGCAAGAGAGGAAGGCCAAGGACCGTTCCTTCCAATCTATGGTTGGTTGGTGTGTGTGTAACCAGGGAAGTCCCAACACAATGGGAAAGTGGGGTGAAGGTATTAAATCGAAGGTAGTAGTCTCCCTATGAGACTCGTTAATAGTGACTAGAAGTGCTTGTGTCTGATCGGTGATCGGACCAGAGGATAACGGAACACCGGTAATAAGACTTACTGAGACAGGTTTAAAGCGGAGTTCCACCCTGGATTTTTTTTTTTTTTTTTTAATACCCCCGGGACAGTCAGGGCTAGTGCATTCCACAATGGCTAGCCTCTGATCTGTCCCGGGTTGCACTTACCTGCAAGACGAAATACTTACCTTGCAAACGTCTTGTCCAGCGCTGCCATCTCAGATGTGGGCAGCTTGAAGCCAGCGCGTCCTCTTCGGCGTCTTCTTCCGCCTTCTGTGGTCCCACGATGCTCTGCGCCGGCCCCGACGTCACTTCCGGGTCGCGCGCGTCACCCCTCCACAGCTTCTGGGCATGCCCAGAAGCTGTTTAGAAGGGGATGACGCGCGCGACCCGGAACTGACGTCGGGGCCGGTGCAGGCGCAATGATTCCTGGGAGCTATGACGTCCAGCTCCCAGGAATCATTGCAGAGCCAGGAAGTGACGACGGGCCGCGGCCGAGGAAGGAGGAAGAAGGAAGTAAGGTAAGTATATTTTCTTCGCTACGAGGTAAGTAAAAAAAAAAAAAATATGCGATTATCCATTTCTTTTTCAGGTGACCCGGAGCGAGAAGATGGAGGTAAGTATAAAAATAGGGTGGAACTCCACTTTAAGTTTAGAAATAATAGGAATTTTATTTGAAGCAGCAAAACATATATCAATATAATTTCCACAAGATCCTGTGTCAATCATGGCCTTAGTAGTAATCCTGTTCTGGTCCCACTGTAATGTCAAACAAACAAAAATGTAAGGGTTAGTGAATGAAGTTGTCAATCCCCCTAGGAGGACATGTGAACACTCACCCTTCTTTTTGTTGACTAGGGGACAGACATTTATCTTGTGATGCGGGGATGCACAGTACAAGCAGAGATTTTCATATCGTCTTTTGGCTTTTTCCATAGTTGATAGCGGTGGGCGTATGGTTCCTACCTCCATAGGAACGGGGTTAACGGCCGGAATCCGAGAGGAAACGGATAATGGCATTCCCATTTTCTCAGCCTTTCTTTCTCATAGTCTTCTATCTATGGTAATACTGAGTTGTATTAATGCATCCAGGGTTTTTGGTAGATCCGCTCGGGCGAGCTCGTCCTTAACAGCTTCTGATAGGCCAAGCCTAAATTGGGTTTTCAGAGATGTATCATTCCATTCTGAATCAAGGGTCCATCTCTTGAATTCCGCGACAAAGTCTTCTACAGGCCTCCTTCCTTGTTTCAAGGATCTTAATTGAAGATCGGCAGTACTCTGCCTATTGGGGTCATCATATAGGCTAGTGAGTTCTGCTAGGAACAAGGCATAGGAGTTGAGAAGCTGGTCGTTTTTCTCAAAAAGAGAGTCTGCCCAGGCTCGAGGATCGCCTGTTAGGTAAGAAATAATAGTACAAACCTTAATGTGATCAGTAAGGTAGGTACGAGGTTTTAGCAAAAAAAGTAACTCACATGCGTTTTTAAATTCGCGAAATTTTTTGCGATCGCCTGTAAATACCAAAGGGGGATTTATCTTGGGTTCAGGGGACTGAGCAGAGGTAAGTTGTGTCAGTCTAATTACCTGCTGCGACAGAGCCTGATTGTCTTCTTTTAATTCAGCAAGTGCGTGTATTAACGCAGTTACTTGCTGTTTTAATTGTGTCACCTGAGTGGTTATTTCTGCTGAATCCATTTGTGGGTTCGTTCAATCTGTAACGCTCCTGCGTTTCATGTATGGTGTGGATTTTCAGCTGCAGAAATATTCCACTTCAGTAGTCATGTAAGAGATACCATTCCCAACCTCAATGACTCATCATGTGTGGAAGGTCTTAATTCAGCTAGTAAATACACACACTCAACAAGCTGGTTCCTAGAGTGACTTTATGTATGTAGTAACACAGTGATGAAGATTTAAGAGACAGGTTGAGTGGAGGTGGTAGGTGACAGACACTTGAAGGTAAGACAGTAGCAGATGGATGCAGGTAGGTTTAGCAATCATGTATGGTAGCAGATGACAGAGTAGCAGGTGGACATACAAGAGAGATCAACCCAGTGCAGGAATAAGTAGCAGTAGTCTTAAGAGCTAGCAATCTAGATATGCAGATGTGATAAATAGTCTTTACTATGCAGAGCTAGATAGTGTAAGCTTAGTATAAGTTTATAGAGGGTTTGTAATGTTCCGGTACCTTTGGTACCCTAAATTACTCTTTTCACAAGTGTATGCGCCCCACCATTCTCTTTTGGAAAGGTGCGCATACACCTTTAAGACTGAAGCTGTCATCACTCAGCGCCGGACTAGATGGCTATTTAAATCGCCGGTTCTCACTCACATGTGTTCGTTCAAACACCCTTACCTGGATGCTAACTTGGCTTGAAGCTTTCGTGCTTGCAAGCATACCTCGCTGACGGAACCTCGCTGCGCTGATCCCTGCATCCCGCTTCCGGATCATCCGCTCCTCCTGAACCAACCTTCGGCTGTATTGCTATTAGTGCTAAGTACCCCGCAGGGGAACCCTCTATAAACTTATACTAAGCTTACACTATCTAGCTCTGCATAGTAAAGACTATTTATCACATCTGCATATCTAGATTGCTAGCTCTTAAGACTACTGCTACTTATTCCTGCACTGGGTTGATCTCTCTTGTATGTCCACCTGCTACTCTGTCATCTGCTACCATACATGATTGCTAAACCTACCTGCATCCATCTGCTACTGTCTTACCTTCAAGTGTCTGTCACCTACCACCTCCACTCAACCTGTCTCTTAAATCTTCATCACTGTGTTACTACATACATAAAGTTACTCTAGGAACCAGCTTGTTGAGTGTGTGTATTTACTAGCTGAATTAAGACCTTCCACACATGATGAGTCATTGAGGTTGGGAATGGTATCTCAGCATCTCTCTTATATGACTACTGAAGTGGAATATTTCTGCAGCTGAAAATCCACACCATACATGAAACGCAGGAGCGTTACAGATTGAACGAACCCACAAATGGATTCAGCAGAAATAACCACTCAGGTGACACAATTAAAACAGCAAGTAACTGCGTTAATACACGCACTTGCTGAATTAAAAGAAGACAATCAGGCTCTGTCGCAGCAGGTAATTAGACTGACACAACTTACCTCTGCTCAGTCCCCTGAACCCAAGATAAATCCCCCTTTGGTATTTACAGGCGATCGCAAAAAATTTCGCGAATTTAAAAACGCATGTGAGTTACTTTTTTTGCTAAAACCTCGTACCTACCTTACTGATCACATTAAGGTTTGTACTATTATTTCTTACCTAACAGGCGATCCTCGAGCCTGGGCAGACTCTCTTTTTGAGAAAAACGACCAGCTTCTCAACTCCTATGCCTTGTTCCTAGCAGAACTCACTAGCCTATATGATGACCCCAATAGGCAGAGTACTGCCGATCTTCAATTAAGATCCTTGAAACAAGGAAGGAGGCCTGTAGAAGACTTTGTCGCGGAATTCAAGAGATGGACCCTTGATTCAGAATGGAATGATGCATCTCTGAAAACCCAATTTAGGCTTGGCCTATCAGAAGCCGTTAAGGACGAGCTCGCCCGAGCGGATCTACCAAAAACCCTGGATGCATTAATACAACTCAGTATTACCATAGATAGAAGACTACGAGAAAGAAAGGCTGAGAAAATGGGAATGCCATTATCCGTTTCCTCTCGGATTCCGGCCGTTAACCCCGTTCCTATGGAGGTAGGAACCATACGCCCACCGCTATCAACTATGGAAAAAGCCAAAAGACGATATGAAAATCTCTGCTTGTACTGTGCATCCCCGCATCACAAGATAAATGTCTGTCCCCTAGTCAACAAAAAGAAGGGTGAGTGTTCACATGTCCTCCTAGGGGGATTGACAACTTCATTCACTAACCCTTACATTTTTGTTTGTTTGACATTACAGTGGGACCAGAACAGGATTACTACTAAGGCCATGATTGACACAGGATCTTGTGGAAATTATATTGATATATGTTTTGCTGCTTCAAATAAAATTCCTATTATTTCTAAACTTAAACCTGTCTCGGTAAGTCTTATTACCGGTGTTCCGTTATCCTCTGGTCCGATCACCAATCAGACACAAGCACTTCTAGTCACTATTAATGAGTCTCATAGGGAGACTACTACCTTCGATTTAATACCTTCACCCCACTTTCCCATTGTGTTGGGACTTCCCTGGTTACACACACACCAACCAACCATAGATTGGAAGGAACGGTCCTTGGCCTTCCTCTCTTGCTATTGCGAGGATACGTGTAACCTCCCGTCTTCCGGGAAGATTCTGTCTATGGTGACAGATGAGATTGCACCACTATGTTATCAGGATCTTTCTGAGGTTTTTCTTGAGAAAAATGCTCAAGCATTACCTCCTCATCGAGACTATGATTGTAGCATTGATCTACTCCCAAATAGCAAATTGCCGTTCGGTCATGTTTATCCTCTTTCACAGGATGAACTTTCCCATCTCAAAACCTATTTGGATGAGAATTTGGAAAAAGGTTTTATTAGACCTTCCACTTCTTCCACAGCAGCAGGACTCTTTTTTGTTCGCAATAAGGACTCAAGTCTCAGACCTATCATCGACTACAGGAAATTGAATGCTATCACAATAAAAGATCGCTATCCTCTACCGCTTATCCCTGAGCTCATTGAGCAGGTGCGTGGAGCTACCTATTTTTCAAAATTGGACCTGAAAGGAGCATACAATCTCATTCGAATCCGTGATGGACACGAGTGGAAGACTGCATTCAGAACCAGATACGGATTGTTCGAATATCTTGTGATGCCATTCGGGCTATGCAACGCCCCTGCAGTTTTCCAACGATTTATAAACGATATTTTTAAAGACTTACTAGATGTCTGTGTTGTGGTATATCTGGACGATATACTTATATATTCACGATCCCTGTCTGAACACATAAGACATGTAAGACTTGTACTATCGAGATTGCTTGCACATAACCTTTATGTGAAACTGAAGAAATGCTTGTTTCATAAAGACGAGGTACTCTTTCTAGGCTACATCATATCCAAAACAGGAATCGAGATGGACATGAGTAAAATATCCTGCATTCAGGATTGGCCTACACCAACCACACGCAAGGCGCTACAGCGATTCCTGGGATTTTCAAATTTCTACAGGAAGTTCATTAAAAACTTTTCTGCTATTGTGAGACCCCTCACACAGCTCACTAGCATAAAAAAACCATTCAAATGGTCAGAAGAAGCCAATAAAGCTTTTCACTTGTTAAAGACAAGGTTTACTTCCGCTCCCATATTACGCCATCCAGACCCATCCCTCCAATACATTCTGGAGGTAGATGCGTCAAACATGGCAGTAGGAGCAATACTCTCCCAACGACCAACCCACACTTCACCACTTCATCCAGTCGCCTTTTTTTCTAAATCCCTAAGCAGTCCCGAGATAAATTACCCCGTGGGTGAAAAGGAACTGCTTGCTATAAAATTGGCTCTGGAGAATTGGCGACATTTACTCGAAGGCACCCAATTACCAATAATTATATACACGGACCATAAAAACCTCCAATATCTTCAGACTAGCAAAACTCTCTCGCACCAACAGGTACGATGGTCACTATTCTTTCTAAGGTTTAACTTCCTAGTGACTTACACACCTGCAGATAAGAACAAAAAGGCGGATGCACTATCACGACTAACTGAAGAAAACTACTTTGAAATCCCTTCCGTTCCTATAATACCTCACAAACGCATAATTGGAGTTGTCCGTTCCTTGAAGGAAGAGGTTTTGCATGGTATAAGTTCACCCCCACCACAACTAAATACTGATGCAGAAGGCTTCCTCTACTACAACGACAAACTTTACATACCACCTACCCTACGCACCAAGATCTTGGAATTATCTCATGATGTGCCTATGGCAGGACATATGTGTATGACAAAGACTCTTAATTTGATTTCCCGGCAATTCTGGTGGCCTGACATGAAAACATCTATACAAAAATTCGTCTCTTCATGCAATGTCTGTGCCAGGTCCAAAATTGACACTACGAGACCATCTGGTCTACTATGCAGTCTACCAATACCCCAAACTCCATGGGAAGTTTTGTCCTTGGACTTCATCGTAGAATTGCCTCTTTCCAAAGGATTTAATACCATCTTGGTGTCAGTGGACCATCTGACAAAGATGGCACATTTCATTGCTATTCGCAGACTACCTTCGTCCAAACAAACGGCAGAACTCCTGATGAAACATGTCTTTAGATTACATGGTATCCCAAAAACTCTTCTGTCTGACCGTGGATCCCAATTTATTTCTAAGTTCTGGCAAGAACTATGTCACATACTACGGATCGAGCGGAAGCTCACTTCTCCTTACCATCCGCAGACCAACGGACAGACTGAAAGAGTCAACCAATGCATCGAGCAGTATTTACGTTGTTACACTTCTTACCAACAGGATGATTGGGTGGATCTTCTCCCTCTGGCAGAATTTGCCTACAACAACGCAACCCGCAGTACAACCAAGCAGAGTCCGTTCTACTTGAACTATGGGTTTCATCCCTCTATTCTTCCACCACGCATCCTTCCTTTAAACAACCCAGTAGCCTCAGACTATCTTACCCAAATAAAGGATTCTCTGGGTTTATTAAATACTACCATTGCACACGCTCACAGTCAACAAAAGAAGTACTATGATCTTCGCAGAAGACCTTCTCCACAGTACACTATCAGGGACCTCGTTTGGCTCTCAACAAAAAATTTAAGACTGAAGATCCCTAGCAAAAAGCTTGGACCTCTGTTCTTGGGACCTTTCCCAATCAAAAAACTTATTGGAAAAGCTGCAGTACAGCTTACATTGCCAATAGACCTAAAAATCCATCCCATTTTCCATGTGTCGCTACTGAAGCCTCATGTTCCAGACCAAGGAATAAGGCCTAATATTCCACCTCCGCCTCCTGTACAAGTTGAAGGTGGAGAAGAATACGAGATAAAAGAGATTCTGGATTCTCGTATCTACAGAAGAAGACTTCAGTACTTGGTTAGATGGAAGAACTATGGGCCCCAAGACGACACCTGGCTAAACACCTCTGAAATACATGCCCCTAGATTAATCCGCAATTTTCATGCGAGATACCCAGACAAACCAGCTCCAGAGGCCTTCAGGAGCCGGCCTTAAGGGGGGGTATTGTAATGTTCCGGTACCTTTGGTACCCTAAATTACTCTTTTCACAAGTGTATGCGCCCCACCATTCTCTTTTGGAAAGGTGCGCATACACCTTTAAGACTGAAGCTGTCATCACTCAGCGCCGGACTAGATGGCTATTTAAATCGCCGGTTCTCACTCACATGTGTTCGTTCAAACACCCTTACCTGGATGCTAACTTGGCTTGAAGCTTTCGTGCTTGCAAGCATACCTCGCTGTCGGAACCACGCTGCGCTGATCCCTGTATCCCGCTACCGGATCATCCGCTCTTGCCGAACCTCTCCTCTGCTACATTGCTATTAGTGATAAGTACCCCACAGGGGAATCCTCTATAACCTTTATACTAAAGCTTACACTATCTAGCTCTGCATACTAAGGACTATTACTACATCTGCATTATCTAAGATTGCTAGCTCTTGAGCCTACTACCACCTGTTCTTGCACTGGGTTGATCTCTCTTGTATGTCCACCTGCTACTCTGTCATCTACTACCATACATGATTGCTAAACCTATCTGCATCCCATCTGCTACTATCTTACTTTCAAGAACATTTCCTTTCAAGTGTCTGTCATCTACCATCTCTACCCAACCTGTCTCTTCAGCCTATCATCACTGTGTTACTATATACATAAGTCACTCTAGGAAACATCTTATTGAGTGTGTGTATTTACTTGCTGAATTGAGATCATCCACTCATGATGAGTCATTGAGAGTTGGGAATGGTGTCTCAGCGTTTCTCTACATGACTACTGAAGTGGAATATTTCTGCAGCTGAAAATCCACATCATACGTAAAACGCAGGAGCGTTACAATTTCTTAATGCCGCATAGGAACCTAGGATGGGTCACTGCTGGGTTCTGTCTGGGCTGGGAGAACCACCAACGAACAGTAACCACTATTGCTGCCCAAAAATACAATTGAAAATAATACTAAAATAAGGTCTTTTTGGCTTTTTGAGGGGTTCGCATAGCCCAGACAAAAGATATCACTACGCCATCCAGTCTTGTAAAGAATAACTTGGGGATAAAGAGCGGGGAATTTCGAAAAAAATTAAATAAATTAAGTAGATACACCATCTTAATCAAGTTAACCCGTCCGACCGGTCACAGAGGAAGGATACGCCAGGGTGCGCATTTTTTAGTAAACTGAGCCAGCAGTGGGTCAATGTTATTTTTCAGGTAGGATACCCAAATATGTAAACTCCTCAACCCAACAAAGTGGTGTGTGCATATCTACACAGGGAACCGACAGGTGTAGTGGAAAAAGTACAGATTTGGCCCAATTTATACAGACACCTGAATAACGACCAAAGGCGTCAAAAAGGGCCAGGGCTGCGCAAAGAGAGGAGGAAGCATCAGCCAGATACAAGGAGTCGTCAGCTTCTCCTCTCTCGCACCCACGCTTATGCCCCGTATCTCTGAATCAGCTCTAAGCAGAGGCACCAGAGGTTCCAGTGCCAGGGCAAAAAGTGCAGGGGACAGGGGCATCCTTGACGGGTCCCCCTGCTCAGTTGGTAATAGTTTGATAAAATACCGTTAGTTCGGACCCGTGCCACAGGGTAAGCATAGAGAAGCCGTATCCAGGACACAAACCAAGGGCCAACACCGAAGCGTGCAAGGACTTCCCACAAATAGATCCACTCCACGGAGTCGAAGGCCTTCTTAGCATCCAGGGAGGCCACAATACCTGCATCCCCAGAGTCTGCCAAGACCATATGAGTATAAAGTCTCCTTATATTGATATGCGTACCCTTTCCGGGCATAAAGCCCGTTTGGTTGGGGTGGATCAGAGCTGTAATGACTGTATTCAATAGGTTAGCTAAAGCTTTGGAGAGGATCTTTGCATCCGCATTAAGTAGGAATATGGGGTGAGCACAACGTGAGGTCCTTACCCGGCTTAGGGATCACTACTATCACTGCCTCGCTCATAGATGCTGGAAGGGACTCTGATGTCAGAGAATAATTAATCTTGGAGTCAATTAATCGGCATAGGCCTGGTAGAATTCCACCGGAATCCTATCTGGGCCAAGGGTCCACCCCGACTGGAGCGAGCTCAGAACCTTCTGGACCTCTATAGCAGTAATGGGGGCATCCAGCTTTGTGCGATACACCTCAGTCAGCACAGGGAATTGTATGCTACTTAAATAGTGATCAAGTTCATTGGCTGAATAGGACACTTGGGAACTATACAGGGTCTTATAGTACACAGCAAAACACTGGTTAATTTCAGTCAGGGTAGAATAACAGATACCCATGTGATCAACAATTGGTGAAATGCTATATCCGACCATGTGTTCCCTAAACAGCCAAGCCAGCAACTTCACAGTCCTTTTGCCCTTTTCAAAAATTATTTTCGACTGATGTTGCATCTTCTTTTTCGTTAGAGCTGTTCGTAGTAGTAGTACATCAGTAGTCAAGGCCTGAAGTCGGGTATAATGGTAAAGGTCCTGAGTACGGATATATAGTGCCTTTTGATCCCTGGCCTCTGTCTCCTTCCTAACCAGGTCTGCTCTCCTTTCTTTATGGACCTCAGCAATAATGGTCTGGTACTGGCCACAAGAAAATGCCTTGAAGGCATTCAACATTGTAGCATCGGGAGATGAGCCAGGGTTAACCGTCCAGTATGTGAGTAATTGAGATTTAAACTTAGGTTCTACTTCAGCGTCAGAGATCTCAGAAAAGTCTCCAGAGTCTGTCCGAAGGGTTGTCGGACAAGTCCAAGCTCAACAGCAATAGAGCATGACTTGAGATCCCCTCGGCAGAATCTGAATGGTCCGGACCTTAGGCAGGACAGGGGCCCCCACATAAACCAGGTCAATAGGTGAGAAGGTCTTATGGAAGGCAGAGTGGCAGGTGTACATGCGCAATTGAGGGTATCTCCGCCTCCATACATCTGTCATCCCATATGTCTTGGCCCAAGTGGCTAGATCAGAGCGGGGGGAGGCATCAGCCGCCATCCTATCCATGCCTGAAACAGAGACCATGTTGAAATCTCCCAAAAATATCATATTATCAGTGGAAAATTTTGCAGTCTCTGGTTGTTAGCCTGTGTAGCAGTTTGAGAGAGGCTGGCGGAGGTAGGTATAGGCTCACAATCACCAGACTCAAGGATTCAATCTGAACATCATTAATATATACAGTATCTCACAAAAGTGAGTACACCCCTCACATTTTTGAAAATATTTTATTATATCTTTTCATATGACAACACTGAAGAAATTAAACTTTGCTACGATGTAAAGTAGTAAGTGTACAGCTTGTATAACCGTGTAAATTTGCTGTCCCCTCAAAATAACTCAACACACAGCCATTCATGTCTAAACCGCTGGCAACAAAAGTGAGTACACCCCTAAGTAAAAATGTCGAAATTGGACCCAGTTAGCCATTTTCCCTCCCCGATGTCATGTGACTTGTTAGTTTTACAAGGTCTCAGGTGTGAATGGGGAGCAAGTGTGTTAAATTTGGTGTTATCGCTCTCACTCTCTCATACTGGTCACAGGAAGTTCAACACGCCACCTCATGGCAAAGAACTCTCTGAGGATCTGAAAAGAAAATTGTTGCTCTACATAAAGATGGCCGAAGCTATAAGAAGATTGCCAATACCCTGAAACTGAGCTGCAGCATGGTGACCAAGACCATACAGCAGTTTAACAGGACAGGTTCCACTCAGAACAGGCTTCGCCATGGTCGACTAAAGAGGTTGAGTGCACGTGCTCAGCCTCATATACAGAAGTTGTCTTTGGGAAAAAAATGTATGAGTGCTGCCAGCATTACTGCAGAGGTTGAAGGGGTGGGGGGACAGCCTGTCAGTGCTCAGACCATACGCCGCATACTGCATCAAATTGGAAAGCCTGCAAACAGTTTGCTGAAGACAAGCAGACTAAGGACATGGATTATTGAAACCATGTCCTGTGGTCTAATGAGACTAAGATAAACGTATTTGGTTCAGATGGTGTCAAGTGTGTGTGGCAGCAACCAGGTGAGGAGTACAAAGACAAGTGTGTCTTGCGTACAGTCAAGCATGGTGGTGGGAGCGTCATGGTCTGGAGCTGCATGAGTGCTGCCGGCACTGGGGAGCTACAGTTCATTGAGGGAACCATGAATGACAACATGTACTGTGAGATCCTGAAGCAGAGCATGATCCCCTCCCTTCAGGGACTGAGCCGCAGGGCAGTATTCCAACATGATAACGACCCCAAACACACCTCCAAGACGACCACTGATCTGCTAAAGAAGCTGAGGGTAAAGGTGATGGACTGGCCAAGCATGTCTCCAGACCTAAACCCTATTGAGCATCTGTGGGGCATCCTCAAACAGAAGGTGGAAGAGCGCAAGGTCTATAACATCCACCAGCCCTGTGATGTCAACATGGAGGAGTGGAAGAGGACTCTAGTGGCAACCTGTGAAGCTCTGGTGAACTCTATGCCCATTGCCCAAGAGGGTTAAGACAGTGCTGGAAAATAATGGTGGCCACACAAAATATTGACACATTGGGCCCAACTTGGACATTGTCACTTAGGGGTGTACTCACTTTTGTTGCCAGCAATTTAGACATTAACCACTGCTGGACCGAGCCCATTTCTAAAACATGTGGTTCACAAGTTAAAATCTGTATTTTTAGCTAGAAAATTACTTAGAACCCCCAAACATTATATATATATAGATAGTTTTTTAGCAAAGACTCTGGAGAATAAAATGGCGGTCATTGCAATATTTTTTGTCGCGCGGTATTTGCGCAGCGGTCTTTTAAAAGCCATTCTTTTGGAAAAAAATACATTTCACTGCATTTAAAAAAACTAAGCAGTAAAGTTAGCCCATTTTTTTTGTATATTGTAAAAGATGATGTCACACCGAGTAAATAGATACCTAACATGTTACAGTTTAAAATTGCGCACACCTGTGGTATGGCGACAAACTACGGTACATAAAAATCTTCATAGGCGACGCTTTTACATTTTTACCAGTTACCAGTTTAGAGTTACAGAGCAGCCCCTTTTTTAGAATTATTGCTCTTGCTCTGGCGATCGCGGCAATACCTCACATGTGTGGTTTGAACAGCTCTTTCATTTGCAGGCGCGACTTACATATGTGTTTTCTTTCATACGTGAGCTTCCAGCGACAGGGGCGCTGTACAAAAAAATTCTTTCCTATTTTTTTATTACATTTTTTAATTTTAGCAGTCTCTACAGTACAGCGTGTCTGTCTTCCAGTCTTGCCTCTAGTCATCACCCGGGGTGTTTGCAGAGATCAGGATGACAAAACTCCCTCATACGCCAGGATAGGAGACAGGGTCAGAGCCTGAACTGGGAGCTCTCCTAAATGAAGTCCGCTCCCAGCGTCATTTTGGACACGCACCCCAATCCTCATCCACTTTAACCTTTAACTGTTGTTTCATAGCTTTTCCTGTATCAACCTTTACCATATGTGGCCATTTTAAATCAGTACTGTACTCTGGTTTCATTGTCATGTCATTTTTAACCTTCACTTTGTAGCCCTGATGAAGGGAGGTTTTGGTGCCCAAAACACATGGGGGGAATTTATCAAAACTGGAACAGCTAGAACCTGAAGCAGTTGTGTATGGCAAGCAGCCAGCTTATATCTTTCATGTTCAACACTTAACTGAACTGGCTGAAGGTAGAAGCTGATTGGTTACTATGCACAGCTACTCCAGATTCTGTCTGCTCCAGTTTTGGTAAATTCCCCCTATTGGCTCTTCTTTGTTTTCTTTATGTCATCAGTTGAATAATTAAAGACTTTGGAATTTCATGAGATTTTGCGCTCTTACAGACCTAATTATTTGTGGATTTCTCAATCTGGGTGCCCCTGTCATCCTCAATAGGTTCTCATAACCGGTATTGTGGAGAGCAGCCCTAAGCCAACAGGTATTAAATCCTAAACATTTTCTAGCTGAACACATTGAGACAGTAAAATAAACATTCCCAGTGAACTATTTGTTAACATTCTTAGCCCAGTTTACAGTTTGTAAAGTTTACAACCGATGACAACCTAATCTATCTCTCTACCCCTTAGCTCACTCCATCAGTCTCCTCATGCATCACCAACTTACCAACAGACATATCAGCCTGGATGTCACATCACTTCCTCAAACTATCCAAAACCAAGCTCATAATATTTCCTCCACCACATGCCCCTTCCCCTAATTTATCTTTCAAAATCAGCGTTCCTAGGTGTAATCCTCGACTCTGAACTCTCCTTTTGGCCCCACATCCAATCACTGTCCAAAGCTTGCCGCCTTAACCTCCCCAACATCTCCAAGATACGCCCCTTCCTTACCAATGACACCACAAAACTTCTAATCCACTTCATGGTCATCTCTCACCTTAACTACTGCAACTCCCTCCTCATTGGATTATGTGTACATAAGCTATCCCCTCTTCTGTCCAGCATGAAAGCTGCTGCTAGGCTCATCTACCTTACCAACCGCTCCGCGTCTGCTACCCCTCTCTGCCAATCCCTCCACTGGCTTCTGTTCACCCAACGAGATTAATTCAACATACTAACAATACCTTCAAAGCTATCCAAAACTTTCACCCCAGTTACATCACTAACCTTGTCTCAAAATACCAATCAAATCTTTCTCTTCGTTCCTCCCAAGACCTCCTGCTCTCTAGCGCCCTTGTCACCTCATCCCACTCCTGCCTCCAGGATTTCTCCAGAGCCTCTCCCATCCTTTGGAATGTTCTACCCCAATCTGTCCGACTATCTCCTACTCCGTTTGCTTTCAGACAATTCCTGAAAACTCATCTCTTCAGAGAAGCCTATCCGGCCCCCACCTAACAACTGCACATATTTTCTTCACCAGCTCATCCCCCACAGGTATTATCTTTTGTATCTCTTGACCCTCCCTCTTAGATTGTAAGCTCTATCGAGCAGGGCCTTCTGATTCCTCCTGTATTAAATTGTATTGTCATTTTCCTGTCTACCCTCATGTTGCAAAGCACTGCGTAAACTGCTGGCGCTATATGAATCCTATAATAATAAATAATAATACTGTTCAGTCTCCAGCAAGTCTGTTAGCTCGAAGAAAGGAGGGGAGCAGAAGGGGGGTGCCTTGCTATCTTAGGCTATGTGCTTTTTGTTTCTTTTAATGTAATGTATACAGTGTAGGGAAACAAAAGTCTATTCCCTAATGTAAGGGTGGCTTTATAGGATGCTGCAAGAGAAAGGAGGCATCCTGAAACAAGAAACCTGGGGCAGTGATCATGGTACCAGCTTAAACTAAAACATAGGCTGGCATTAAAAGATTTAGATGCTGCATACTTACTGTAGGAAGCAATTTAATCAGCTGCTGAAAGTCCTTAAAATGAGGGTTTAAAAACACTTTAAATACTTTTTTCCACTTTGAACATTTGTCTTCAGCGCCTCACTTTCACCTGTTCGCAAGTTTGAAAGACTGGGGAGGAAATTGTGGAGTCATCAATTTTTGTAGCATTTAACAAGCTCAATTACAACCACTACAGCAGGGCTCCAGGTCTATACAGTCTAATGACCCATAAACATGATCCGAAAACTGGACGACAGATAGTCAATTTTTCTTTGCATGCTAGTCGCATAAATGAAATGAAGAGTTTACTAAAGTTCCGAAAATTCTTGTACAACAGAAAAAAAAATTGGAACTGATGTAATGTGTTGAACTGCATGTGTATTGTATTTTCGAACAACAACTGTACTTAATAAACGAAAATCGTATGATCTGGTATCGTACGAGTAAAATTTTTGTGCTTATCCCATCGGATAATATCGGATGATCGGCTCTCGAAAGCTGTGTACTAACGATCAGAATATCGTATTTTTCATCCGATTTTTTGATCATGTGTAAAAGCTATTAGGCTGGGTTCACACAGGTCCGTTTGCGGTTTGCAGTCAGGTGTCCTGTGTGTTTCTGTTCACTGGTTAAGGTGCGATTCAAGTGCAAATTTACCCTGAATTTGCACCTGAACCTTAAGCAAAAACGCACAGGGCCCTTTTCAAATTCGCACCGCAGCCGTCCCGGACATGTGTGAACCGGCGCCATTGAAAGCTGGTCACACTCACATGTTATGCGAATTGGATGCGGTGTAAAATGCATCCAATTCGCATATATGTGAACCCAGCCTAAGACTTATTAAGTCTCAAGAAGCACAGTATTTTTTTCAGCTTTTTGAATCTAACATAAGTTCAGTTCTATATTAAAGCAGGGCCTCACCTAAAAAGGTCCACTCCTCTGCTTGTTTTCAAAACTTTTTTTTTGGAATGGGTACTTATTTGTGACAGGTATCTGCTCCAACTTTTGCTCTGCTCAACTAGGCGAGCAGAGCAGAAATTCAGCCCTCCCCGCCCGCTACTTCCTAGGACATGTCATGCGTCCCAGGAGGCTGCTGGTCTATTCAGAAAGCTCAGCTTGTGCATGTGCAGTGGGGAGCGCGACTTGTGCCTGTGCAGTGGGGAGCCGGCTCTGAGCCATTATTAAGTCATACAATCAAGATGGTGGGGACACAAACACTGGCAAAGAACCACTGACAGCTGGATCCCTAGACTGGCAAGTGCATGTTTATAAAAAGTCAGCAGCTACAGTATTGATAGCTGCTGACTTTTCATTTTTGTACAAACCATGAACTTCCTCTTTAAAGGGATTGTAAGAGCAGAAGGTTTTTTTATCTTAATGCATTCTTTGCATTAAGATAAAAAAAAAGCCTTCCTGTGTGCAGCAGCCCCCCTCAGCCCCCATAATACTTACCTGAGCCCATCTTTATCCCACGATTCTGCAGGAGTTTCTCAGCTGTAAGGGACTCCCCTCCTCATTGATTAAGACAGCAGCGCGGTTGTCCCCCGTGCTGCCAAAGTCAGTCAGTTAATCAGGAGAGAGAAGGGGCAGGGCCGTGTCAAGGCTCCGTGTCTGAATGGATACAGGGAGTTGTGACTCAGCTTGGGTGCCCCCATAGCAAACTGCTAGCTGTGGGGGACACTCAACAGGAGGGAGGGGCCAGGAGCACTGAAGAGGAACCCTGAGAAGAGGAAGATCTGGGCCACACTGTGCAAAACCAACTGCACAGAGCAGGTAAGTATAACTTGTTTGTTATTTAAAAAACAAGACTCTATAATCACTTTATTTCCCTTTTTAGGTTTTATTTTGGGAGGGGGGGTTTATTTTCTTTGATCAGACTGTTGAGTTTTCTTTTTCACATATGAAGCTAGTTTCTTGTATCCTAAATGGAGACTTTTTGACTGAAATGAAATGTCTGCAGATGGTGGCCTTTGGGATGCCCAGTTTGAGGCAGGAATAATTTTGTAAAACATCCAAGAGTGAGCCTTGGGAAACGCCCGGGAATCGGATTCCTCGAATGCCGTCTATATTAGTAACTTTCTCAATGCCTTGCTTGATTGCTTTTATCACCAGAAAAAGCTTCTTCTGTTCTCATTAAAAATGAAAGTGGAAAGAGGGGATTGTATGGTGAGGTGTGAAGAGAGCTGGCAGAAAACCTCATAGCTTTGCAAGGCGATCCCATGTATTAAATTTTCATAGAACTGTAATGAGAGGACAACGTGAGGTCAGGAAACTCACGGCACTCTGGCATTTGTGAGACAGAACCAGTTCACTCCCACTGAGCTTCAGGTTATTAGAATACCAAAACATGCCGCTGTCAAGAAGGAGGAAAATTACAGTGTGGGGATAGGTATAAAAAGATTGCAATGTAGTTACACGACTTGATGCTTCTCTCTTCATTTTCTTTAAAAAAAGTGACATTTTAAGAGTTTTTGACAGGCTAAATACAGTAAATCAATTGAATTTGCATTGTTTTAGGAAGAATGTCAGGAGTCGGGAACAATACAGTACAGAGAACAGCACAAAAAACTCCATAGTGTAGTAAGCGAGAAAAATATTTTAAGGATAGAAAACATATTGCATGGGATTGTAGGTCGCACGTTCACCACCAAAATTTTAATGCTTAAATCACTAGATAAAATAACCAGACATACAGCATAATGGTATTTAAATGGCCGTGGCACCTTTATTGGTATTAAAATCAAATTGATTCAACTTTATTAAAAAACATAAATAACCAATAAATATATATTAAAACTTTAAATATCTCTCAGTCATAGAACTCGAGCGACAAAACATGAATAATTCATTAAGCAAAGTCCCCCCTTGATCCAAGGTTGACAAAACCACATAAATAGGGCCACAACAGGATGGGAGGGAGGGCAGCTCGCCAAGCCGATCCAGGAGAGATTCAGTCATGCGGGGCCTTATATAGCCCCCCAGAAACACGTGCAGGAATATTCCAGAAGGAAACTTATTTCCCGCTTCAAATACCCGTGACCAGCACCTCAAGATTTAAAGCTATACTAACCTAAAAATGTAATTATTATTATTTTTTTTATATAAATTAAAGCCTGCGGCAGCCACACTCCCATGCCGTGGGCCCTTGAGTTGTGCCCACTTATCATGGGATTGTAGGTCGCACATTCACCACCAAATTACTAATGCTTAAAACACTAGATAAAATAACCAGACATACAGCAAAATGGTATTTAAATGGCTGCGGCACCTTTATTGGTATTCAAATCAAATTTATTCAACTTTAATAAAAAACATAAATAACAAATAAATATAAATTAAAACTTGAAATATCACTCAGTCATAGAACTCGAGCGATAAAACATAAATAATTAATTAGGCAAAGTCACCACAAGCCTACCCCAAAACTGCGGCCATTTCAATGATGTTTTGCAGGCCTAGATTAAAGATGTCTAGGCCAACATCAGACAAATGAACACCATCTTGTCTGTATATGCCAGGAAAGCCTCCCTCCAAATCTACATGACAGAAGGAAAACCTCCCCAGCAATGGCATAAAATTCTCAAAAGATCTATTGACTCGTCTCTTAATCTTCACAAGAGGTTTTCCCTCAGGAGAAGATAACCAAACAAGATGAGAAACCATCTCCGAGAATACAATCCGAGTGTTGGGAAAAGAGAATTTTAAACACTACAAATCCTGTTTAAAAAGAAAAATAAATCTAATTTTTTTATCTACCCCTGTCATTCCCACCTAAGTGAATTATCAAGATAGATGGGGATGGCCACGACTGAGACAAACTAGAAATGTGAAAGAAGAGAGGAGTCCATTGTAGACCCCGTAAACCTTTCCACAAGACTCAAAAATTATCTGACAGTAATGATAGATTAGAAGTGTTACAATGCTGAGATGCTCGTTTGTGAGCCCAATAGACATAGGAATATCCAAATATCCAAATGTAAGACTTGAAACCTACAAAATCAGAGTGATAAGTTAGGACGAACATTAACATTCAATTTCTGAGACTCCCCATCTACCTAACTTCATAATGATAGCATCATCAAGGCCCAATTTAGCGGCTACGATGGTGGCTCCAATGCAAAACGAATGGGGGGAAAACTTGAAATTAGAAAGGCCTAAATGAGAGAGACAGCGTTTAAAGACTGCTGAAAATTAAAATTTCGTAAGAAGTAAAAAAACCTAAATGTACTAGACAATTTCCTGAACATGTCAGCCTAAAATAAAGATAATTTCACAACACCAAAAGGGGGCAAATAATGGAGTCGCCACAAGCATTTAAAGTGAGCCAATAACCTTTGCCAGATTGATCAGTTTTTTGATCTCCTAATCAAAATAAGCACCTTATCTTAAGAAATTAAAACCTCATCATAACTTAAAACTGACAGACTCTTTTTGTTCTTTGGCAACATTTCAGAAATACGAAGCACAGCAAAGAAAATCAAAACAAAAGCTGAATGAAATAGCAAAGATTTGTATTCTGAATTACAAACTGATGTGATGGCTAAACAAAGCTTAGATAAGATGTCAAAGGATTTTGGCCTACGCACATCTGGCTTTAAATTTTCTTTTTTATATATCCTTTAAGAGCCTGCCTGACCGAGAAAAAACTATTACTGGCAGGCAAATTATGAAGTTTAAGAAAAAAAGAAGACCCCCCCCCCCGCTAAAGTTTTATTATTGTGATTAAAAGAAAATTGCAGTTGCATGAGGGAACAAAAAAGGCTCAAACTGATTGTTCGGTAGGTGAATAACTGGAAAGGCCTAAATCTTTATTAAATAAAAGCTACCTCTGCCATGCAACTGAATAATCAGTCCACAATTCTCAACTGAATTTTTACAGCAAATATAACTAGCATTAGATCAGGTTCCACAAATGATTCAGGCAGGCATACCCGACCATGTCTGCATCTGGCAAAACTTGTCTGAAACGGGCCATCTGGAAGCAAGGTAGCATCAGCAATAACATTCTGCTTACCTGGTACAAATCTTGCTTTAACCCAAATATTTAATCTTAAACATAACAAGACCAGATGACGCAACAGCTTAATAACAAATATAGATTTGGAAGATAGGCAATTCAGGGCACAAATTACACCCATGTTATCTGAATTAATAATAATCCTTTTATTTGCAAAATAATCCCCCCCCAAATTTCAAAAGCTACAACAACTGGAAACAGCTCTAACAGGACTATTTGTTACAATAATTGGAAGAAAGCTGCGCACAAAAGAGTACACTAAAACAAAGGCTGCTCGTACAATAGTATATCAAACCATGAATAAATGAAGAAGGAGGTACAGCGCCACAAAAAAATAAATAAACTAACTAAACTTGCAGAGGTAAACTAGAGTCCATAGAGTCCACATAGGAGAATTGGTTCAGATGCAGAAAATGTAGTCGTAAATCCAACATCAATCTCGCAAAGGAAGCTTCTGGCAATAATCACACAAAGGCAATAAAGGATGTACCCTTACCAGAAAGTTGGACCCCCTGTTATGGAAGGTCAAACAAGAGTGCGATATCGATCACCAGGAACAAACGATGCACCCAATTCTCCTCCAATCGTCCACGGAATATCCGGGCAGGACCATGGATTCAGTAGACCTCATAAACCCCAGGAGTACACCAAGGATAAACCTCCAAAAATGCAAATGGGGGCGCACATAGTGAAGTATGTACAAAATTTTATTCACAAATAAAGGTAAAGCACTCACATGTTACTGCTTGATACAGGCATGTCAAAAATCAATTGGATGGCGGCGGCTCGAACAGCGTGTCTGCATGGGGGCTAGCGTCACTGACGCGTTTCGTCCTGCATAGGCGTTATCAAAGGCAAAGCCCCCCTAGTGCAGCACACTTTTATATGGTACCCCTAATCGTCTGGAATGCGGCCACGCACCACTTCCGGTGCGTGATGACGCACTTCCGCTTCCGCTGCATGATGACGCACTTCCGGTTGCGGCGTGCGCAATGACACACTTCCTGTTAACGATCAGCAGCGCTGTGAGGTGCTACTGATCACACAAAGGCCGGACAAATGAAGGGGAAAGTCAAAATAGACAACGGCGATAAGAGACAATGGTCACCCAACCGCCCAAGGCTAGCCAGGAAAGACCACTCAAATCACACTGAGTCCACTCAAGGAAAATCCCCTCCAGCCGGCAATCAAGTGGATTTGCAATTAAATTAAAAATCCAAATAGTCACTTACAAATTTAAAAGCAAGCATTATAAACATAATAGCACCATGTGAGTCTGCAATTGGATTAAATTACAAATAATCACATACATTTAAAAACAAGCAAAAATGTGCATATTAAATAAATATATAAAAATATATAAAAGATGTATAAAAACCGTATCAGTCAGTAAAAAACATCGTACTTCACATACCCAAAAAATACACACCCCATAATGCATTTTAGGCATTACAGCATTCATTCTGGTGCATATCTCTATCCTCCCTGAAAAATTAGCGGGGATCAACGGTTACCCCTGGAGACCCATCAAAGGCAGAAGGGGGGGACGGGAACGATGAAAAATTACTATAAATAGGTAGTAAACACCTGGTGACAATGTACAAAATATTAGTATGGTAAACCACTAGGAGAATGTATACAAAATTGTATATACTCAAATGCACTAAAAATAAATGGCCAAAGGATCATGAACAAAGAAAACCCCAGGTGACAGCAGGGGAAAGACTGGGAAGTCAATCTGTCCATCAACTATTGTTGATGAAGCAGTTGACGTCCCAGTCCACGTTGAGACCAAAGGGAGTGTAGCACTTGAGGTCGAATATCCACCTGGTCTCAAGCCGTGAGATCTCCCTCCTCACATTGCTCCCCCTCCAGTGTGGAGTAAATTTGTCAATGGCAATAATCCTAGTACCTGCTGGCCCACATATTGGTACCCGCACGGGCATTCCAACATATAGACTACGTTCTCCGTCGTGCATGTAATGAACGTATCAATAGGGTAACTCTTATGTGTAACCCTGGAGCAGAAGGACAGAACCAATTGCAGACTCACATGGTGCTATTATGTTTATAATGCTTGCTTTTAAATTTGTAAGTGACTATTTGGATTTTTAATTTAATTGCAAATCCACTTGATTGCCGGCTGGAGGGGATTTTCCTTGAGTGGACTCAGTGTGATTTGAGTGGTCTTTCCTGGCTAGCCTTGGGCGGTTGGGTGACCACTGTCTCTTATCGCCGTTGTCTATTTTGACTTTCCCCTTCATTTGTCCGGCCTTTGTGTGATCAGTAGCACCTCACAGCGCTGCTGATCGTTAACAGGAAGTGTGTCATTGCGCACGCCGCAACCGGAAGTGCGCCATCACGCACCGGAAGCGGAAGTGCGTCATCACGCACTAGAAAGCGGGAGTGCGTCATCACGCACCGGAAGTGGTGCGTGGCCGCATTCCAGATGATTAGGGGTACCATATAAAAGCGTGCTGCACTAGGGGGGCTTTGCCTTTGATAATGCCTATGCAGGACGAAACACGTCAGTGACGCTAGCCCCCATGCAGACACGCTGTTCGAGCCGTGGCCATCCAATTGATTTTTGACATGCCTGTATCAAGCAGTAACATGTGAGTGCTTTACCTTATTTGTGAATAAAATTTTGTACATACTTCACTATGTGCACTATGTGCATTTGCATTTTTGGAGGTTTATCCTTGGTGTACTCCTGGGGTTTATGAGGTCTACTAAATCCATGGTCCTGCCCGGATATTCCGTGGACGATTGGAGGAGAATTGGGTGCATCGTTTGTTCCTGGTGATCGATATCGCACGCTTGTTTGACCTTCCATAACAGGGGGTCCAACTTTCTGGTAAGGGTACATCCTTTATTGCCTTTGTGTGATTATTGCCAGAAGCTTCCTTTGCGAGATTGATGTTGGATTTACGGCTACATTTTCTGCATCTGAACCAATTCTCCTATGTGGACTCTATGGACTCTAGTTTACCTCTGCAAGTTTAGTTAGGACTATTTGTTAGCCACCCAAGCTGAAGGCCATGAACTGCAACACCAATGAGTATTAAAAATGGCCGCAAAACCAAAAGAACCGGCGGCATCTGTATATAAATCAAGATCTGCAGAAAAACAAAATCTTGAAAAAATGACCGACAGTTGTAATCAGCTAAAGATTATGACCATACCAATAGGTTGTTTCCAAGGTCAGAAGTCAAGCGAATATGCGAAAAAGGGGATTAAAGCCGAGACATAGCCAATGACAATCTCCTAGATAAAGTTCTGCCCATTGGCATTATCCGTGTCGCAAAGGCCAGGGGACCTAAAAGCTCTTTCAAAATAAAACTTTCTTCCGTTGCATGAAAAAAGGCAATCAATGATTGCAGCCTAGCAATTTTAGGTAAAGGAAGCTGGTACTGAAACAAAGTAGTATCAATAGTAATCTCCAAAAAAATCAGTAACTGGGGAAGGAAAAACGGTTTTATCCATAGCAAGGGGAATACCAAAAAATTCAGAAATAAGAAAAAATAAAACGCAGTAGTAATGAACAGATAGGAGAATCCGGAGGACCAATAAAAAGGAAATCGTCCAAATAATGGATTATCCCATCAAAACCAGATTCGTACATAAGGACCCATTGAAGAAACGTGGCAAAGACTTCAAAATAATGACAAGACAGGAAACAACCCATTGGAAGATACATATCAAAGAAAAAATACCAGTCAAAACAAAAACCTAAAGAATTAACCGGATTCAGAAAAGATAGGTAACAGTCTAAAAGCTGATTTGATATCCACTTTTGCTAATAACGCACCATGTTCAGATTTCCTGATGAGCTGAATCGCATCATCAAAAGTTGCATATGTAACTGAGGACAGAGAAGCATCAATTTCATCATTCAAAGAATTTCCTGAGGGGAAAGAAAGATAATGGATGAGGCGATAAGAGTTGGGTACTTTTTTTAGGTACCAAACCCAAGGGGGATACACGTAATTTCTCAAAAGGAGGGGGAAAAAAAGGGCCAGCTACCTTACCCGCCAAAATTTCTTTGATTCATTTTTTTCTTACTACCTCACTATGCATTATGACTGACTTTAAATTATTGACCATGTTACAACCAGGACCAGGAAAAACCGAAAGCTTAAAACCTGTGGAAAATCCTTCCCTGCAGCTAGTTATAAAAAAAGATCTAGTGATCGGACGGTGCCTATTCTCTTCTGCACCGTCACGCGCTCTTTTATAATTTTTATTGTAAAAATCCTTTGAATTACGGAGCAATGATAACAAATCTAAATATTCACCCTTCCAAATATTTTCTTTATTAGAGGTAGCCAAGTGAAAACCCAATAGGGACATCTCACAAAGCAAAACCTCTTTGTAACAGACCTCAGGGACAGAAGAAACAGAAACCGGAGTGTTAATTGAATCAACCATTTGATTAGTATTAGGGATTGAGACAGGGATAGACTGAGCACACCATGCATTTGCAGGAGAAGATACTAACTGCTGAGCAGACAAAGATTCAGGAAAGATTCAGGAGTTAATCAATTGAGTAAATAATATACATTGAGAAGTCTCACATGCCTGCATAGGCTCCGAGTGGCTAGGAATGACTGGATTGTTCTCCCCCTGTGTGGGCAGATTTTCTGCTGTAGACCTCACTGGGGTTGCTGAAGGCTGAAGAGACACTGCTGTATACAGCCTGGATACCTGTGCTGGCGTCGCTCTGGAAACCGTGGAAGCTTGCCTGGAGCCTGCCGCTGCAGAAGGAGGAGCTGACCTACCCGAGGGCGGGGGGGTGCCGAAGCCGCCAACGCCCCTCACAGCTGCGAATCAGGGATGGCGAGAGCCTGCCACCTCCTCTTAAGCCACTGACCAGCGTGCTGGTCACCCGGGATGACACTTTCTTTCTCCTCCGGTAGGCGGGTCCTTCCCTCTAACTCGATGCTGCCAAGGGCCCGGGGCGCTCTGACAGGAGACTCTGCTGAAGTCTGCGGGTTGGGAAATGCTCGACCACGGTCGGTGCTGCATCCTGGAGATGCTCTCTCTCCTGCTCGGCTCTTTCAGGGGGGACCCGATGTTCCTCCATCTCCAATGCCGGATCGTCTTCCGTCAGGGCCAGGCATTGGTGCAGCCACTCTTCCCCTCCTTCCAAGTCCCGACGCTGCCTTCTACAGAACCTTCCTCACAAGCGTCTTCATGTCCTGTCATGGCTAGTGAGCGTCTGTATGATAGCTCTAGTATTATAGCTAGTAGAGCTGCAGTCATGCGGGGCCTTATATAGCCCCCCAGAAACACATGCAGGAATATTCCAGAAGGGAACGTGTTTCCTGCTTCAAATACCTGTGACCAGCACCTCAAGATTTAAAGCTATACTAACCTAAAATTTGTTTATTTTTTTTAATAAATTAATGCTTGTGGTGACCACAATCCCATGTCGTGGGCCCTTGAGTTGTGCCCATTTATCATTCACAAACAAAGACAAAGTGCAGACACTGCAAAACTTAATTCCCCCGGAATGAGTTCCTGTGATCTGCCGACTTCAAGAAAGGGGCAAAACTGGGATCACAGACACTGACGATTCTCGTTTTTCAATGCAGAGTGCTCCATCCTAGATGGTGATCCCTGCTGATGACCAGGGCAGGGCGAGGAGATTAGCTGGGAAAGGCTGCACCCAATGATTACTCACATCTTACTCTCTGTGGGGAAGCGGTGATCTCATTGCAGAGGTCTGATTGACCCTCTACTGCAGGGATGTTAAACTCAATTTCATTGCGGGCCGCATCAGCAGTATGGTTGCCGTCAAGGGGCCAGTTGTATCTGTAAGACTATATAAATGTATCTACTGCAATTCTGAAAAGGAGGGTCGCACACCATTGGTATCATCCACAAGAAACTTTGCTAGAGACTGCACAGAGAGAATATGGTTCTGCCATGGTGTTCTGTCTGAAGTCTCCAATAATGTTTCTTGAGGATTATACCAGTGGTGTACAACCCTCCTTTTCATAATACTTATAAGCAAATGTCCAGAGCACCCCACCACCAGAAGTCAAGAGTCCTCCACCCTTATCACAGTGCACCCCCTTAACTTATGCTGTTGCAAGGAAGAAGCTGGGGGCTAACCTTCAGGAGAGGTGCAAGGGCCACATGAAATGGCCTGGAGGGCCGCATTCGGCCCCCGGGCCTTGTGTTTGACACATGTGCTCTACTGAGTCAGAACTATAGTGCAGCAATCAGCAGAGCTCATGCTTCCTTCTGATTTGGAAAGCTCTGGATCTGAGGCCTAATTACACAATACATAGTCACATAAATAGGCAGTTGAGCCATGGTTTTACCACCCCAACTGCCCACCTGAATAGTACAATACAATCAGAGGGGCTGTTCACATACTGCAGCAAAAATGTCTTGCGTCACGACTGATGCAACCACAAACCAAATGTTAATAGTTGTGGCACACTAGTCCCATTGTAAATTGCTGTTTCGCAGAAAAAAAATCCACCAGGGATCACTTTTCAGAGAATGGACTAGAGTGAAGACAGCCTAACTCAGTAGGGAGTGTGTGAGACCTCTGCAATGAGATCACTGCTTTCCCATAGAGAGCAAGGGTTTCCTTCTGCATCTGATGGAAAAGAACAGGCTTTTCTACTCTTTGGATGCCTTAGAAGGAAAAGAAATTGTAAAACATTGAACACTTTCTGTTTTGATGCACCTGGAATGTATTTAATGGATTTAAACTGAAGCTTTACTTGGGCTTTAAATTGTTATAAGCTCTAACTTCCACTGTCTGTTCCCCCACCCCTCTCCTCTCCCTAAACAATTACCTGAGCTGACTTGAGTCCTCTGTTGATCCAGTGCTTTGCCTGTTTGCAGCACCACTGCTTCCTCTTCCTGTTAGTCAAATCCTTTAAGGAGGAAGCTGTTGGGCGAGGCGGGGCAACGCGCCCGCACAGGAGAGGAGCGGACAGTGCCAATGGGGGACTCCAGAGGAGAAAGGGGCCGTTCTGTGCAGTACCTTTGCACAAAGCAGGTAAGTTTAAACAGGGGTCAAGTCCTGGGAAAAAAAGTGTGGGAACTCACCCAAGATTTCCTCCCCCACCTGTATAATAAAAGTGTGTGTGTGTGTGTACAGTGGGGATCGAAAGTTTGGGCACCCCAGGTAAAAATTTGTATTAATGTGCATAAAGAAGCCAAGGAAAGATGGAAAAATCTCCAAAGGGCATCAAATTACAGATTAGACATTCTTTTAATATGTCAACAAAAGTTAGATTTTATTTCCATCATTTACACTTTCAAAATAACAGAAAACAAAAAAATGGTGTCTGCAAAAGTTTGGGCACCCTGCAGAGTTAATATCTTGTACTGCCCCCTTTGGCAAGTATCACAGCTTGTAAACGCTTTTTGTAGCCAGCCAAGAGTCTTTCAATTTTTGTTTGAGGTATCTTTGCCCATTCTTCCTTACAAAAGTCTTCCAGTTCTTTGAGATTTCTGGGCTGTCTGTCACGCACTGCTCTGTTAATGTCTATCCATATATTTTCAATTATGTTCAGGTCAGGAGATTGTGAAGGCCATGGCAAAACCTTCAGTTTACGTCTCTTGATGTAATCCCCTGTGGATTTCGAGGTGTGTTTAGGATCATTATCCATTTGTAGAAGCCATCCTCTCTTTAACTTCAGCTTTTTCACTGATGGCATCAAGGTACCATCCAAAATTTGCTGAAATTTTATTGAATCCATTTTTCCTTCTACTCGTGAGATGTTCCCTGTGCCACTGGCTGCAATACAACCCCAAAGCATGATTGATCCACCCCCATGCTTAACAGTTGGACAGAGGTTCTTTTCATTAAATTCTGTGCCCCTTCTTCTCCAAACGTACCTTTGCTCATTCCGGCCAAAAAGTTAAATTTTAACCTCATCGGTCCACAGAACTTGTTTCCAAAATGCATCAGGCTTGTCTATATGTTCATTTGCAAAGTTCAAACGCTCTTTTTTGTGGTGAGGACGTAGAAGAGGTTTTCTTCTGATGACTCTTCCATGAAGACCATATTTGTACAAGTATCTCTTTATAGTGGAATAGTGTACCACAACTCCAGTGTCTGCCAGATCTTTCTGGAGGGATCGTGCAGTCAAACGTGGGTTTTGAATTGTTTTTCTCACAATCCTGCGAGCTGTTCTGTCTGATATTTTTCTTGGTCTTCCAGATCTTGCTTTAACTTCCACTGTTCCTGATGACTGCCATTTCTTAATTACATTCTGAACAGAGGATATTGACATCTGAAAACGCTTTGCTATCTTCTTATAGCCTTCTCCAGCTTTGTGAGCGTCAACTATTTTCAGTTTCAGTTTTCTAGACAACTGCTTAGAAGATCCCATGGTGCTGATTGTTGGGGCAAGGTCAGATGAGTCTGGGCATTTAAAACCTTTGAGATTGACATCACCTGGTCTTCCCAGACGATGATTGAGAACAATCCATGACACTGGCAGGTCTCAGCCTTGCAAAGGGGGCAATGCATGCTATAAATTCTGCAGGGTGCCCAAACTTTTGCAGATGCCATTTTTTTGTTTTCTGTAATTTTGAAAGTGTCAATGATGGAAATGAAATCTAACTTTTGTTGACATATTATAAGAATGTCTAATCTGTAATTTGATGCCTTTTGGAGATTTTTCCATCTTTCCTTGGCTTCTTTATGCACATTAATACAAATTTTTACCTGGGGTGCCCAAACTTTCGATCCCCACTGTATATACGTACTCTTTTTTTTAACAAACAAAGTGCACCACTTATTGTAAAGTGCCACTTTATGAGGACACCTCCAAAATTCACATGCATTAAATATAGCTCAGATGTAACAACAAAATCATTTAACCTGTATGTTATACTAAAAAAAAAAAAAAAAAAAAAAAAAAAACACACCACAATATGTGATAACTGTTCACTCGCAGCGCATTTCTAAAACAAGTTGCAATGACTGGAGGCCCATCAAATGTGGCTTTACCAGTGCCCATTAAATGCAGCCTGACCAGTGCCCAGCAATGCAGCCTGACCAGTGCTCATTAATGCAGCCTGACTAGTGCTCATGAATGCAGCCTGACCAGTGCTCATCAATGCAGCCTGACCAGTGCTCATCAATGCAGCGTGACCAGTGCCCAGCAAATGCAGCCTCACCAGTGCCCAGCAAATGCAGCCTCACCAGTGCCCATCAATGCAGCCTCACCAGTGCCCAGCAAATGCAGCCTCACAAGTGCCCATCAATGCAGCCTCACAAGTGCCCAGCAATGCAGCCTCACCAGTGCCCAGCAATGCATCCTTACCAGTTCCCATAAATGCCCAACAATGCAGCCTTACCAGTGCCTATAAATGCCCAGCAATGTAGCCTCATTAGTGTCTGGATAGATAACACACATCGGCAATCTCCCTCTGTGTCGTGGATCTTGAATTTGAATATCCCGGCATGCCCGTCCTCCCCTTCCTTGGTCCTCTTCCTCCAGAAGTCGCTGTAACAAGGTCCCACTTCCTATAATGCACATCACACTGATTCAATTTGCCTGCATTGGATCAGTGTTCTGCCTATCACTGGAGCCAGTCTAGGAGGCGGGACTTTGTTACAGCAGCTGCTGAAGGACAGAGGAAGGGGCGGACGGGCGTGCTGGGATAACACCCCCATCAGGGTCGGACCGCCCCTGTTGACACGGACGTCCTCCCCTTCCTGCACACCCACAGCAGGGCCGATTCTTGGAGTCACAAAGGAACGGCGTTCCTGCTGTGGAAAAATTACAGGAACGTCGTTCCCATGTGTTCCTGCAGGACTCAAGCCCTGCTCCTTCCCCCCAGGCATTGGTGGTCAGTGGCAGGTTGTAGCCCCCCTCCCCCCCCAGCATTGGTGGTCAGTGGTAGACTGTAGCCCCCCCATCCCCCCTAGCATTGGTGGTCAGTGGCAGGTTGTAGCCCCCCTCCCTCCCAGCATTGGTGGTCAGTGGTAGACTGTAGCCCCCATCCCCCCCAGCATTGGTGGTCAGTGGAAGGCTCTAGCCCCCTGACTCCCTCCCAACATTGGTGGTCAGTGGTAGACTGTAGCCCCCTATCCCCCCCAGCATTGGTGGTCAGTGGCAGGCTATAAACCCCCTCCCCCCAGCATTGGGGGTCAGTGGTAGACTGTAGCCCCCATCCCCCCTAGCATTGGTGGTCAGTGGCAGGCTGTAGCCCCCCTCCCCCCCAGCATTGGTGGTCAGTGGTAGACTGTAGCCCCCCATCCCCCCTAGCATTGGTGGTCAGTGGCAGGTTGTAGCCCCCCTCCCCCCCAGCATTGGGGGTCAGTGGTAGACTGTAGCCCCCCATCCCCCCCAGCATTGGTGGTCAGTGGCAGGCTGTAGCCCCCATCCCCCCCAGCATTGGTGGCCAGTGACAGGCTGTAGCCGCCCTCCCTCCCAGCATTGGTGGTCAGTGGTAGACTGTAGCCCCCCCATCCCCCCTAGCATTGGTGATCAGTGGTACTAGGTTGTAGCCCCCCCAAGCAATGGTGGTGGGTGGTTTACTTACCTCACTCACTTCTATTGTCGGGTCATTTCAGAGCAGCGCTCAGCTCTGTTACTCTCACCCGAGTGCTCTGATTGGCCGCCTGCGCAGTGTCAAGACTGACATCGCTCTGTCCCATTGGCCGATGCCTTCCCTGCCTGTGATTGGCTGCCGCCGCCTCCCCGCTCATCTTAGGTTTGAATATCCCGGCACGCCCTTCCTCCTTTCCCTCGGGCCTCCTCCTTCAGCAGCCTTTGTAATACCCGTCACACTGATTCTATCACTGGAGCCAGTCTAGGAGGCGGGAGGAGGGGGACCGAGGGAGGGGAGGGCGGGCGTGCCGGAATGACACGCCCCCTGTTGACACGGAGGCTCTCCCCTTCCTGCACAGTGCACACCCACAGCAGAGCCGATCCTCGGAGTCACAAGGGAACGGCATTCCTGCTGTGGAAAAAGTGCAGGAACGTCATTCCCATGCGTTTCCGCGGGACTCGAACCCTGAGTTTAAACTTCTATTCATTTTATTTTTGAAAAAAATCACTTTAAAGCTTAAATGTTTTTAAACTGGTGACTGTATTTATATTATACAATTTATAATGGGTGGATCACTGGGAAAACCAGAATGGGGTAAAAGTTTGGTCTTTTTTTTTCCTAGTAGAGACAACCTGAACTGTGCAGTAAGTGCCAGACAGGCTGGCATATGCTCTATTTGCCTCATTGTTGAATGAATTAATGTAAGAAAAATAAGTGCAGCTTTGCTACAAAACAAACTAAAATGATTAGGGTGAGGATACACTGCTCAAAAAAATGTAAAGGAACACATTTTAATCGAAGTATAGTATCAAGTCAATTCAACTCCTGGGATATTGATCTGGTCAGTTAAGTAGCAGAGGGCATTGTTATTCAGTTTCAGCTGCTGTGGTGTTGATGAAATTAACAACAGGTGCACTAAATGGGCAAAAATAAGACAACCTCAAAAACAGGAATGGTTTTACAGATGGAGGCCACTGACATTTGTATTTCCTACTCCTCTTTTCTGACTGTTTTTCACTAATTTTGCATTTGGCTAGGGTCAGTGTCACTACTGGTAGCATGAGGTGATACCTGGGCCCTATAGAGGTTGCAAAGGCAGTCCAACTCCTCCAGGATGGCACATCAATACGTGCCATTGCCAGAAGGTTTGCTGTGTCTCCCAGCACAGTCTCAAGAGCATGGAGGAGATTCCAGGAGACAGGCATTTACTTTAGGAGAGCTCGACAGGCCCGTAGAAGGACCGGTATCTGCACCTTTGTGCAAGGAGAAACAGGAAGAGCACTACCAGAGCCCAACAAAATGACCTCCAGCAGGCCACTGGTGTGAATGTCTCTCTCCTAACAACCAGAAACAGACTCCATGAGTGTGGCCTGAGGGCCCGATGTCCTCTAGTGGGCCCTGTGCTCACTAAACAGCACAGTGGAGCTCAATTGGCATTTGCCACTGAACACCAGAATTGGTAGGTCTGCCGCTGGTGCCCTGTGCTTTTCACAGATAAGAGCAGGTTTACCCAGTGGTGTATTTAGGTTTTGTGTTGCCCTAGGCCTGACTAAACTCGAGCACCCCCTAATTAAATATGACCCACCCCTTCCTGCCAAGACCACCCCCCTCCTGTTTAAGAACCCCCTGCCATCTGCAAACCACACCCCTTCCTCTTTAGGCTTCACCAATGCAGCGGCTGGTGTGAATGGACCCTAAGTTGTGGAATGTAAAATCTGCATTAAGCACAGGTAAATGCAGGTCAGAAGGAGGTCAAGTGCACTTGACAATGAATTCTGATTAATCAATGAAACATCTCAAACTGATGTCAGAAAAAATGCCAGTGCTAAGTGATAACAAAAGCAATTCCAGTGGTGGAAATTTTCATATTAACCTGCTATAATACCCCTAAATGAAATCACATTGGGCCAGCCCATAGGGTTGGGCTAAATCCATATTTGTGGATTATTGGACATACAATGCTGATCTGACAACACAGGTACCACTCTTGGCTGTTAGTGCCACTTATCCCAGGAGGAACACTGGGGATTGGGAACTGCCCAACTACAGCTCCATTTGAAGGTGGTCATGTGACATTCACAAACCAGTTTAATAGTCAAAGCATTAGGACTCAATCAGGCCAAAAATTACCCCAAAATATGTCAACACAGACTGAAAGATCTTTTACCTGTGTATGTTTAATAACAATACATTTTGATAAATAAAACAGGATTAACTGGCATTAGGATGTCCCTATAGAGGAAAACCTAAGACAAATCAGCAGGTTGCAAAAACCATGAGCAAAAAAAGTACATGTTCCAGCTTTACTTCTCATCCAGAAGATTACAAAAGCCTGGTATGCTGAAGAGGAGAGTAGGCAAAGCATTAGGCTACCAAGCAAAGAAAGGGCGCACCAGCCTAGCGCATTATCCTCAGCGAGTTTATTGAATCAAAGTAAATAAAAATCAACTACTCACAAACATCCGTGAAATTCAGGCACATCAATTCCATAATTCCATACCAAAAATTCCATGTGCCTCTTCCTCAGAACCTCGAAACGCGTCAGCCCTCTGCTTCCAATAAGATTTTGAACCTCTGCTATGAGGCGGTTTTTATGGAATTGATGTGCCTGAATTTCACGGATGTTTGTGAGTAGTTGATTTTTATTTACTTTGATTCAATAAACTCGCTGAGGATAATGCGCTAGGCTGGTGCGCCCTTTCTTTGTTTTGTATTTACAGTGTTTGGTCGACCGCCCTGGTCGTAAGGGGCAGCAAGGCCTAGCCATAATGGATGCCAAGTACTAGCATGAGTTCCGGGACTTGGCAGCCTGAGGACCAGGTTCTGAGCGCAGGAGTGGGGTGCTGTATAGCATTTATTGTTTTTGGATTAGGCTACCAAGACCTGCTGCCAGTGCTATACATACTAGTATTGGCTGGTCTGTCCAAAACGTCAGGCCAATCATCGATCACCAGCCAGTATTATCATACTGGCAGCAGTGCGGCTGCTTTATGGGGGCGCCAGACCGATTTGCCTTCTAGGCCCTGCCATCTGGCCTAGTCCAGCCCATAAGAACTGGTGCTACACTAAAAGTGTTGCACAAGCGGTGGGACTCTTTTCATGCAGAATCCGGGGGAGGCTGTTTTTTTTAATGCGGGGGCGGCTTTTTTGTCGCTCCCCGTCAAAGTGCTGCCCTAGGCCTGGGCCTAGTCGGCCTAGACCAAGACACAGCGTTGGGTTTACCCTGAGCACATGTGACAGACATGAAAGGGTCTACAGAAGCTGTGGAGAACATTTTTCTGCCTATAACATCATTCGGAATGACCGGTTTGGTGGTGGGTCAGTGATGGTCTGGGGAGGCATATGCATGGAGGGACGCGCAGACCTCTACAGGCTAGACAATGGCACCCTGACTGCCATTAGGTATCTGGATGAAATCCTTGGACCTGTTGTCAGACCCTACGCTGGTGCAGTGGGTCCTGGGTTCCTCCCGTTGCACAATGCCCAGCCTCACATGGCGAGAGTATGCAGCCAGTTCCTGGAGGATGAAGGAATTGATATCATTGAATGGCTCCCACTCTCACCTGACCTAAATCCAATAGAACACCTCTGGAACATTATGTTTAGCTCCAACTGACGCCGCCAGGTTGCACCTCAGCGATGCCCTGGTCCAGATATGGGAGGAAATACCCCAGGACACTATCCATCATCTCATTAGGAGCATGCCCCAGCGTTGTCAGGCATGCATACAAGCATGCGGGGGCCATACAAACTACTGAGTACGATTTTGAGTTGCTGCAATGAAATTTCAGCAAAGTGGACTAGCCTGCTGCATAATTTTTTCCACTTTGAATTCAGCCCTTTGTAGGTTGATAATTTTCATTTCTATCACACAATGTGGCATCCGTTCGTTCCTAACACATTACCTAGTCCTTATGAGTATAGATATCCAGTATGATATTTTTCCCAATTGAGATCTGATGCGTTTTCAAAGTGTTCCTTTAATTTTTTTGAGCAGTGTGTATAGGATAGGACTGTTGCTTGGTTCATGTAGCAGTCTCCACTTGTATAATTAGAAGAATTATAATATTGGCAGATTGCAGAAGATCTGCTTAACAAAGGATCAGACAGCTGGAACCTTACCTCTGGTGTTCTATTCATTTCAGCTGATAAAGGAAGGATAACTAGAGATAGTAGGCAGAAGTGGAGGATTGCCTGACACTAAATAGTGGATGTGCATATTAAATGAATGGAGCTTCTTCTGAGTGCCAGAATACTTTCATTTTCCAGAAAGTCCATGGTAGACCGGCTTTAATTATTGTAAAATGAAAGCACAACTCTAGCCAAAAGCAATTAAACAATTTTATTAGTGCAAGGAGGAGTTAAACTGAAACTGAACTCTGGGCTGGAAAAAAGTTACCCTTGCAGCTCCCCCCTGCACTGCAAGGGTTAAAAGAGAGCATGTCCTCACATGAGGACATGAACCATACAACAGTTCTATCCTATATAGCAGGATCTCCAAACCATGGCCCTCCAGCTGTTGCGGAACTACACTTCCCATGAGGCATTGTAAAACTCTGACACGGCGGGTGCGGGAGTTGGAGGAGGAGTATGTGGCTGAACCTGGGGACGCCACTAGGGCAACCTGGCTTACAGCTCAAGATGTATTGACTAAGGAAATTAATTTAAAGGCAGAGAGGAAACGCTTTTTTTCTAGGGTAACATTCTATCAGGAGGGGGAGCAGACCGGCCGCCTCTTAGCAAAAATTGTTAATGTGCGCCCTTTGGTTCCAGCTATTGGAGCCTTGACACTTGGTAATGGTAAAATGGTTAATTCCCAGGAGGGGATTATGCAGGAATTGGTTAGATTTTATACAGATTTGTATGCATCTCGGGCGACTTATTCTTCCGAAGAATTACATACTTATCTACGAAATATTACCCTCCCTCAGCTTACGGATACTCAAAGGTCGCAATTGGAGGCCCCACGTTCATTGGATAAACTGCGGGAGGCGGTAGGTCTGTTTCCCAAATCCAAGGCCCCGGGGAGTTACAAGGTGTGTCTGGGTTCACGAAATCTAGCCCGATATGGAATAATTATTCCTACCCTGAACTTTTAAAATTACAATGTGCGGCCCAGTGGAGGGCTGTGGGGGTGACACACCTCTATCATATTTTTGAAGGTGGCAACTTTTTGTCATTTGCTCAATTGCAGGCTAAATGTAATATTTCACTAAATATGAAATTTCCTTATCTTCAATTACAGCATGCTATAAGAGCCCAGACAGCACTGGAGGGTATTGAGCTCTCCCCAACTCCTGTATTTTCCCTTACGCAACACAGGGCTATAACTAAAGGATTTATTTTGGGCTGCTATGCGCTTCTTTTGGGGATGTACCTCGAGAAATTTCCTTCTAATGCCCGTGAAAAATGGGCGAGAGATGTGGGAGAAATATCCGGGGAATTATGGGAGGGGGCATTGAAGGCTGTCATGACTTGCTCATTGAATGCCTCTCAGAGAGTCTCCCAACTATATATCCTCCTCAGAGTTCACTATACTCCGCTTAAATTACATCTGATGGGCGTGAGGCCAGATGCATTATGTGGTAAATGCAGGGGGGAGACGGGTACCCTTATCCATTTGTGCTGGAGATGCTCCAAATTGCACTGATATTGGTCCAAGTTTGTGACCACAGTAAACACTGCTCTAGGTTTAGTGAAGCCTTTGGATCCTAGATAATGCTTGCTGGGCATGCTTGATACGGTCACCCAGGACAGATGTCTTGGGGAGGTGGTAGCGAGAGCCTTGTTTCAGGCATGTAGACTTTTGCTAGTAAACTGGACTGCATCTGAATCTCCCACTCATGAGATGTGGCTTGAACAGTTAGGTAATACATTACGCATTGAAAAACTTATATCTCAACATAAGGGCCCCCCTTACAAATTTGTGAAGGTGTGGGGTAGATGGTTGGCTACTCCGGGCCTGGCCCCTCCGGACTTAGTACTGGATAGATTGCTGCGCCAATAATGGCATTTATAATGTTACCTGGGAGGAACTGTAGAGGCGATAGGAGCTATATGTTTGTAACTTTGTATAATGAATAGTATTTTTGTAACATTAGAAATGTATGCATCTGTTATTGGCATCTCAATAAAATTGTTCTTGATTTAAAAAAAAAAAAAAAACTCTGACATTCACAGACAAGACTAGGCATGATGGGAAATTGTAGTTCCTGAACAACTTGATGCCCATAATTTGGAGACCCCTGCTATATAGCTTCACCTTAATTTCAGTTTTTTGTAGCAAAGCTGCCCTTATGTTTCTTGCCTGGTAGAATCTGCAAGAAGACAGTACAAGTTTGCATTCTAGGATATCTTAGACCAATCCAGTGTCATGAGAACAATAGGAATGCCTTCAATAGAGATCCTGCACAGCAGTCAAGTCAGAAGCCACATATAGGAAAACACATAGGTAAGACTGAGATGATCCCACAGAGCTACTACAGTGTTTGTTGCACCTTCTAGCTGATCCCTGGACCTTGCAACAAACTTGTCCAGCTTCTTGCTGAATGAGGACACAATGAGGACCAAGAACCAAATCCTCCACCTAAGACAATATTGCCAAAACACCCCCCAGTGAAGCGACCACTCTCTGATTTCTGGGCTGGAAAACTGAACTAATTTAACTGCAAGCCCACCAATAGGTGATCCGCCTCCCATGCTGCTGCTGCTAGATTCTTGACAGATTGCACCCACAGTGAGCAGTCCAGCAATTGAGAGACAACTGAATTGCATAAACTTTCTGTAGATGGGAAATCTATCTTCCTCTTTGAACCAGTAATCTTGCACTGACAGTGAGCCAAAGACTTCTCTCATCCAAAGATATTTGTATCTGTCATAGCGGTCTTTCTGCCCAGTGCGGGGACACAAATTTCATAATGCCTTGTCTAAGGAAATAGGAAAAGGGGCAACCTGTTCATGTTGTTGCAAAAACGCCCTGTTATAATTATGCGCAAAAGGAACTGCTTTGAACAAGGCCATCATAAGGCCCTGAGTCCACTTGCAACAACTGGGTATTAAAGATCAATTAGCCAAACTCCTCCAGAGTGGCCTTGAGACTGGCTTTTAGATCCTAATGCAAAGCAGCACAGAGTGAGAGGTTGTCAAGGTATCCAACAATGGAGGTATCCCCAAGATACAGAAGAGCTAACACTGGAGCCAGCATTTATGTGAATACCCCGGGAACCGATGTCAAAGGAAGAGCCTCAAATTCATAATAGTTTTCTCCGTCACAAACCACAAGAAGCATTAATGACCAAGAATATCAGGATGCATAAGTAACATACAGGCACTTGATGTTAATTGAATTACATTTCCAAACTGTAAAGAGGCTGGAACAGATCCCTTGGGAACCAATGAGGCTGGGGTGATTGCAAGAGAGAGATTACTGCAATAGATCTCATTACACAGACCTCAGAAGACCTGCAGATCTTTAGAGTAACAGACAGAAGGTGCAAGGCAAATAATTGCTACAGGTGAATGAAACTGTATATTTTAGCCTCATGCTACAACATAACTGTTCCAAAAAATGGCCAAGCCAGAAGATTTTACCCTATATTCACCCACAGTTGTCGGAAAACCTTTTTTTGGAGGTGGGCTTCTCCAAAAAAAAGACATGGCAGTGGATTTCATGGTCTATGAAACCCTGTCAGTGCATAAGCAGTGCTTTGTGGATCAAAGCACTGCTTATGCACTGAAAAGGAGGGCCCAGCATTCCATTGTAGCTTTGCAAGACTGCGATAAAACTATACTTTTACACCCTATATGGCATTCTTGATGATCTCTCAGCCAAATAAAAGATATGGGTTGAAGTCAATCCAAACATCTAAACGCACCACATCCCAAATATCACAGGAACTACAACACAAGGAGAACTTTTAAAGGGACTTTTTAGGTGCTGTAGGGACAAACAAAGTACATTTTTTTAAAAACGCAGACTTCTGTTTAAAAGGTCAACCTTTATGACCAAATAATAAAATGACACGAAGTGATATGGAATCTGGTATACACTTCTATACAGGACAAGATTGTAATTTGCATTCAAAACATGCCTGCCCCTCAAGACCCATCATCTATTTATCAATTGTCCTAATAAAGCATAACCTTAATACTGAATTAGAAAAATGACACTGAATAAACTAGCAGGAAATGGGCAGAGCTCTACTTGGTGCGTTTCTCAGTGTAATGTCTGCTTCCTGGGTTGATGAGGGCAATGAGGTGGTTTATAAGAACTGTGTCCTGCAATTTTAAAACTTTTTTCGCACTGCCTGACTGAGAGCAAAAACAACCTACTGTACTTATTTTAAGGCAGTGTAGTTCCTGACTGTTCATCCTTGCTGGGAGAAATTGGTATTTCTCATCCAAAGCTTTTGCCTTCTTCAGTTCCAGATGGTCCAGAATCCCGAATTGATAGAGGAGGATTCTTCCTGTGGACACTTCAGTCGGACTGAAAACCACGCTACTCTCCTGTTCTACTTACCATGTGAGGTAAGTACACCGAGCTGTCCAGGAATGGGGAGTCTGGAGCTCTGTAGCCTGAAGGATCTGCAGTGACTACACAGATTCAGGGACCTGGCCTGTCATAGGTAGAAAACATGGTGCAAGCACTATGTATGCTATGTCCAGGGCAGGCCTGTTACAGTACAACACGCAATCTTCAGTACCATCAGGAAGACACTTGGCTGACTGGAGAGACCAACAGTATTTTTTTTATCTAGCCTAAAACTACCAGCAGCTGCTGAATGAAGAAATAAGAAAAAAACCTGCTGGAAAAAAAAATGTTCTACCTACTGAGGATGCCAGATTTTAAAATACAGTAAGCCTGGGTGTGCGCACCTCCAATTGCGAACCTTCCCATGCTCCAGTGGGGTCCAGGCAGCAAGGGAATCAGATGTGGGCAGATGAGGGGGTGATTGGTGCGGTGGGGAGGCACTTATAAGAACCAATCCTGTTGTGTCTCACTCCCTGCGGCAGCTGAAAACCGGCTTTTCCTCCTCTCCCTCCTGCAAGCTTTCAGCTGCTGCAGGGAGAAACACACAATAAGATCAGTTCTTACATGTGACCCTCCTCCTGTCCAGGAGTCGATCCTCCTGCTGCCCTCACCCCCCACGCAAAGCTACCGGCTTCCCTCCACTCCTTTCCCACTGGCTGCTGCAGGCACACAGGGCGGGGGATCTTGAGGATGAAAAGTGGAGGAAGGATCTGGTAAAAAGGTAATTTACTGGCTCCTACCTTTTGTGAATGAACACAGTGAGTGATCAGTACCAATCACTCACTGTGCTCATTTATACCTGAGGCATAGTAAACTGTGTTTACTATGCTTTAGTTTGTGAATGAACAGGGCCCTCTGCACAGAGCCTTCTGTTCATTCACTGTCCAGTGTGCAGAGAAAGGGACTGATGAATTTATATTCTCAGCCCCTTTCTCTTTCTCAAATGTAAGACATCAGGGGTCTTACCTCTGCACAGAGCCTTCTGTTCCTTTACTGTCTGCGTGTGCAGAGAAAGGGACTGAGAAATATATATTCTCAGCCCCTTTTCTCTTTCTCAAAAGTAAGACATCATGGGTCTGTTTAGGCCCCTGATATTTCACCAAAGCCCCCAATAGCATATAAATAAAAAAATAAAGAAATGTTTAAAAAAAAAAATTATATATATATATGTCACGGGGCTTTCCTTTGTTGGAGTCTGTAGCGCAGAGATGTACGCTCACCCTTGCAGATATCCACAGTCCAAGGTGACCAGGTAAGAAAGCCACCTGGCCTGTGAATCTGTGCACAGGGGGCTTGGCAGGGAAGGTGCTCCAATAAGAAGGACCGGCAGGAATATAATGGGGAAGGGAAGTCCAGGAATAACAGAAGTCACTGGATGACACAAGTCTAGATAAGGTACAAGGAGCGAAGGTAAGGATGGAAGCTGGAGTCAGTCTGGAACACACGTTCAGGAAATAGGAACACAGGAACAAATTCTGTCAAACAGGAACAATGATCAGGAACACAGGAACAAAGTCTGTCAAACAGGAACAATGATCAGGAACACAGGAACAAAGTCTGTCAAACAGCAACAATGATCAGGAACAAAGTCTGTCAAACAGGAACAAAGATCAGCAATGAACTGACACTGCTCTAAGCGAGAGGCAGTGTTTTATAGCTTGCTTAAAGCGGAGTTCCGGCCACAGAAAAAAAATTTCAATGAACATACCCCCGGGACAGTCAGAGCTAGTACATTCCACAATGGCTAGCCTCTGATCTGTCCCGGTTTGCACTTACCTTTTAGAAGAAATACTCACTTTTAAAATTTCTTCTCCAGCGTTGCCATCTCTGTTGTGGGCAGCTGAAGCCAGCGCGATCCTCTTCTGTGTCTTCTTCTCCCAGAATGCGCCTGCACCGGCCCCTCTCGTCACTTCCGGTGTGGCGCCGCATTCCTCCACAGCTTCTGGGCATGCACAGAAGCTGTTTAGCAGGGAATGCGGCGTCCCACGGGAAGTGACGAGTGGGGCCAGTGCTGTCGCATTGATTCCTGGGAGTGATGACGTTCAGCTCCCAGGAATCATTGCAAAGCGGAAGTGACGGCGCATGCCGTGTGGCCGAGGGAGGAAGTGGAAGAGAGGTGAGTATTTTCTTTCTTCAATTACAAGGTAAGTAAAAAAAAAAAAAAAAAAAATCCTAACTACCCATTTCTGTTTCAGGTGACCTATAGCAAGCGGATGGCCCAAAATCGACTATGTCAATTTTGTGGCCGGAACTCCGCTTTAATGAGCAATTAGCTTCAGGTGGACAATGAGAGACAGGAGTATACTCAGGTGAAGTCCAGCCCCCTAGTGCTGCAGGCAATACCAGATTAACAGGACTGGATCCAGATGAGCTGAAGTGTGGATCAGAGGTAGGATAACAGGACAGAATGTTAAAGTACACAGGTTCAAATCCCATGTCAGGTACTTAACAGTGACCATGCCTGGCTGTCTGTAAGCCATGGCAAGAACCATGACAATATATATATGTGTGTATATATATATGTGTATATATACACACATACATAAACACACACACACTATATTACCAAAAGTATTGGGACACCTGCCTTTATACGCACATGAACTTTAATGGCGTCCCAGTCTTAGTCCATAGGGTGCAATATTGAATTGACCCACCCTTTGCAGCTATAACAGCTTCAACGCTTCTGGGAAGGCTGTCCACAAGGTTTAGGAGTGTGTGTGGAAATGTTTGACCATTCTTCCAGAAGCGCATTTATGAAGTCAGGCACTGATGTTGGATGAAAAGGGCTGTCTCGCAGCCTCCCTCCTAATTCATCCCAAACCCCTTCTATCGGGTTGAGGTCCGGACTCTGTGCAGGCCAGTCAAGTTCCTCCACCCCAAACCTGCTCATCCATGTCTTTATGGATGAGCTTTGGGGTGCACACCCCAATGTGATAGGCTGCGCAAAGCTATAGCTACCAGATGGAGCTGTTCCCTTAAATTTTTTCTCTAGTAGTCTAGTATCCATTCCTGCTGACAAACTGTTGCATTGTCCCATCTCCTCTCCCAATCATCTCCTCCATAAAAAAGGGTATTGGCAACTCCTATAAAAGCTAGTGTTAGCTTAAAGTCTACTCTACTACTTAAGCAAACCCCAGGTTCACTTTAAAAAAAATAGGTTCACTTCAAATATATTACCAAAATGAAGATATAAAGTCCTGGCTCGCCCAACCCTTTTATCACAGCTGATTCTTGGGCAATTACTATTAGGGCTCATTTACAGTAGCAGCAGAGCCGCTGATAGGGGGGACCACTGGTCCTCTTGTAGAGGGCTGAGAACACAGGGGGGCCCACACAGGGAGTGGGATTAGTAATGAACGAGATTTACAGAAATCTTCCTCCAGCATCTGAAAGCTGATCTCTTCCCCTCTGCCTACTCCTGCCTGTTATCTGCTGTGAAAGAGACAGTTGTCCCTCACTAATGTCCCTCCCTGTGCGGGCCCCCCTCCCAGCCCTGGCTGTAATGTTAGCTCTGCTCCTGGGTTTGTTATCTCTGTAACTTTGTTCTTCGCCCTGCAGTTCTTCCTATACTCCTCATCCCAGCCTGTATATTTTTTTCATCTCTCTCCCCCATTGCTCTGTCTTCCCAAAACAGTCACAGCTGATCAGCTGCATTCCCATGGGGTGAAGAATTTACTGATACACCAGTTCTTTAGCTGCCTGTTATCTTGTCCCAGTGCAGTTTAGTGTGCTTTATGTAGCTGGGCTTCCCACTCCTCTCTCCCAGACTGCTTCCTAACCTATGCAACTTTGCTTCTTCTCCCCTACACTGTCAGTTCCCTCTGCAAATCCATGTATCAACTCCTTATATTTAACCATTTATAACTGATCTTGAAGGAGTAAACTCTATTTTTTATCTTGTATCTACAGAGCTATAATAGGGATTACCTGTAGGTTCAGTGAATATCTCCTAAACGTATCAGCCGGTGATAGCACCAGCGCATGTGCACTGCGCTCTCAATGAGAGAGAGAGACTGCATACCACTCAACCGATCTCCTGAGCGGCGGGCGCTCTGAGCGGCTGCCACTGGAGAGAACGCAGATCCTGATCTATGGCAGTGCAATGTGAACTCCACCGCGCAAATGTATATCAGCCAGCCGGGGGCCCCCCGGTATTTACTGGTGGAGATATGTTTGTGATGTGAAATTATTATCGTTTTGATAAATATCTGCCCTTTTACTGGAATAATGGCTGGTAGCTTTCTATTATTCTTGATCCGCATGACTGAAATACTGTTGCTATTTTCCTTTGCAGCTATAGTCCCATTTACTGCAATAGTAGCATAATCCCTATCAAATATGTTTTTAATGAACTATATTATATAGGATTCACTCTAACAGGTTATGACGGGAGTGCATCCGTATGTACTGTCATGGACGTGTTCATGAGAATCCATGCTAGTTCCACTAATAATAATAAGTGTTTGGCAGCCATTTTAGAAATAGTGCTTCACAGAACAGCTGGAAACTCCTGCACAAAGTTTCAGTTGATTCATTTACATGCACTCCCACTTCTATTGTACATTTAAATGTATACAAGTGTGTCATTGGCCATCACTTCCTGTCTCTGTTCTTTTGTTTTCTGACTGTAAATAAACACGGCCCATTGTTCATCGAAGGACAACTTGGGAATTTCCAAATTGAACCAGCCTATGTGTGTCTGTGTCACTGAGGATGATGAGAGCGCTCTAATGCCGTATACAAAAGAGCTGAGAACTGTGCTTTTTAGCACAACAGAATTGATTGCGCTTGGCGTATATTAGTATCCAAAGTGTACTTATTTGTGCAACAGAGTTATTTGTGCATCAAGCGTATATTCATTTCCATGACAATTCCCACAGGTACTTTGGCTGTGTGAAGGAGGGCTTTGGGCTGGAGCCATCTGTCATTCTATGGGGATGCAGCGCCTATACGAACACAGCCGCAGGCCCTAATTGGACAGGTGTGCAGGTGAGTGGCCCCCAAATGCCCACTTTCTGTGTTCGGGCTGTACACCTGCACCCCCATGCCTGTCAAATTAGGACCTCTCATTTGTGTTCGTACAGCTCCAGGTGGCTGAAGCCATATAAATGAACCACTGATTCACAGACCACAGCACCCATTTGCATGAGCCCCAGGACCTCATTCAGACACAGAGATTTATTTATCAACTCTGTGTCATCTTTTAGAATTATCTGGAATTCTGTGAGTTATGTTGTATTTGTGTCTGCTAGTAATAATGTTATTGTATTTTTATCGAAATATAGCTTTAATGTTTTCTTGGGTGGGGGGGCCCTGTCAGGTAGTCTGTACGGGGCCCCACAATTTCCTTTAGTAGCCCTGAGCAGCAGCCCTCTATGGCCCCTCTGAAAAGTGATCCTATGCGGTAGAGCAGCGGCTACCAGGCATTCAGAAGGTGATACTGCCGACTCCCGAATGCCATTTTTCTTTTCAGACAAAGGGGGATTTTCTTTTGAAATACACAACAACTGCAACTGTGAGTCATTCGGTTGCAGCATGGCCCCCATTCACTTGATTGTATTGCCTTTGCTGGTGGTACTGCCTGCCAAACACAACCTGTTGTATAAACTTTTCAGAGCTGCAACCGCAGCAGTGTCTAATAACAAAGCCACTGATCATGTCGATGTGTAACTTGGTGGTCATGTGCATTAAAACTGCAGCTCAACCACCTATTTTTACCACCCCTGACGATGAAGAAGCAACAGACATCCTCCTCTCCACTTGTAAAGTCAATGAGGCCACTGCGCAACTGCCCTGCACCTACGTGCAATGCATGCGGATGCAGTGGCTCAGTATTTTTAGGGTTAAAGTAAGCAGTGAGGATGCAACATATATTGGCTCTTCACCAAATGTTAAGACGCTCTCTTAAAAGCGATCCACCATGGATTGCAGTTTAGGGGGTCAGCAGTTTGGCCACACAAATGAATAAGCCCGTAGAAATTTATACAATATGGTATGGATGGGATGGTAGGGGGTTGCTGCTTGTAAGTGCTGGAAGCTCTAATACCTTAACCACTTAATGACTGCCCGCCACAGTTTTACTGCAGCAGGTCTGGCAGCCGCGATTGCCGCTAGGCACTCACAATCACTCCCCTTGGAGACAGAATGGAGGTCTGCCGTTGTAAATACAACAGACCGCTGTTCTGTCAGTTATGAACACAGGGATCCTGTGTTCCTCTTATTTAGGAACACAGGTCTCTGTGTTCATGCAGAACGCCCATCCCCCACACAATTAGATAGCACCCCCTAGGGACACATTTAACCCTTTGATTGCCCCTGGTGTTAACCCCTTCACTGCCAGTGTCATTATTACAGTAACAGTGCATATTTTTAGCACTGATTACTGTAGTAATGTCACTGGTCCCCCCAAAAGTGTTAAAATGTCAGTTAGGGGTCCGATCTGTCTGCCGCAATGTCGCAGTCCCGCTAAACATCGCAGATCGGTGCCATTACTAGTAATAAAAAAAAACAAAAAAACAAACAAATCTTTTCCCTAGTTTGTAGACGTGATAACTTTTGCGCAAACCAATAAATATACACTTATTGGGATTTTTTTTTACCAACAATATGTGGCAGAATACAAATTGGCCTAAAATGATGAAAAAATTACTTTTTTAATTTTTTTTTATTGGGAATGTTATATAGCAGAAAGTAAAAAATTCTGTTTTTTTTTTTTTTTTTAGAATTGTTGCTATTTTTTTTTGTTTATAGCGCAAAAAATAAAAATCGCACAGGTGATCAAATACCACCAAAAGAAAGCTCTATTTGTGGGGAAAAAAGAACATCAATTTTATTTAGGTACAGCGTCGCACAACCGCGCAATTGTCAGTGGTTAAACACTTTTATATTGTTTCATTGATGAATCTTTTAAGGACTTTCTTTAAATAAGCCCTGGTATGATCTGTTGTGGGTATTTTTGCTTTAAACTCTCATTGATCAGCTATGTACTACCATTCTGTGCTGCTGCAGGGTTTGTAGCTCTTCAGACTTTTTTTGGTGTGAGATAATTTCAGCTAAAAACACATTTTATTTATTTTTTTCATTTCAGGCTGCTTCCTTTTCCAAAGTTAGGTCTTCTTCATGTACGCGGTGCTTTTTTTTAAGAAGGCTGCTGGCTCCACCTGCTGTTCACTGATTCAAATGGATATTTACTGTATGTTAAAACCAGTACATATGGCTGTTACTTTTTTGTGAAAAATTGGGATAGAGAAAGAAGAGGCAGAAAGCTGAATAAGACAGCAAATAGAATGTACTATCTAGGTTCACATCTGAGAGCCCCGGTTTGCAGGGAAAAGGTCCCTGCAGCATTTTAGAAATCGCAGCCCTGCCAGTGCAGTGCGGTTCTCAGTGCGGGAGCGATTTCCAGTGTGTGCAGCATGCTATTAGGATAAATGGCACCTGCATGCATCCAGTGCGTTTTTCTGTGCAGCGGGAACCACATGCACAGATGTGAACCTAGCCCACTGTCAGAAAGTAATGGTTTGAAAAGCTGACCTTCCCAGTGGTTCTTGGACCTGGACAGTCCAGATTCTTAAGAGTCATGGCTGGAATGGAAAAAGACAGTGTTGGTCAGATCAGGGTGTGCACTATGCAGATTAATAAATGGGCTAGATCTTAAAATAGAACTATAGGCAAAACTTTTATTTTTTTATTTTGGATAGAGTAAGGGAGGGTTATAATCCCTGTCAGATTTTTTTTCACCGTGTTCCATTGTGGAGATTACCTTTCACTTCCTCTCCTATAGCCAAACAAGAAGTGAGAGGAAATCCCTGCAAATTAAAGGAATTCCTTGGGGGGTCACCAGAACTAGTGTCCCCATTGAGAGACCCCCCTCCTTACTTTTCTGGGGACAACCCAGTGTATACTGAGGGGGGGGCAGAGTGTATACTGGTGGTGGTGGGGGGGCAGTGTGTACTGGTGGTGGGGGGGCAGTGTGTATACTGGTGGTGGGGGGGGTAGTTTGTATACTGGTGGTGGTGTGGGGGGGGGGGGGCAGTGTGTATAATATGTTGTTCAAATTAATTTCCAAGTCCCCAAAGGCAGGTAAATGCTGTAATGGTGTTAATTTCATTCTGTATATTGGTTATCTCTTCTAACTTTTTAAGCTCTTGAGTTTTGGCCACAATAATGATCCCCATTAGCTCCAAGGAACAAGTGGTTAGGGTGTCAAGCCATCTTTTCTTTGAGCTTTCATCCATAAACTTGAATGTTGGATACTTCCTAATCCTTAGCCCTTTGGGAATCATGTTGTAAAATATTGCAAAGCAATATCTTGAGGGACCCAGTACCATCTTCCATACCTGTATGGAGCTGCTGACCAATTTCTGATCTCAGCAGATTATCACCAGGAGTCCGTAAAGTCCTGCTGCATTTGTTCTCTGTCAAATTGTCTTGTGAAGTAGTCATTGTCCCAAACTTCGTTCACAACTGAATCACTATACTTAGAGGTGTCCTGTCTTGAACTCACGAGCTCGCATAAACGAAATCCTGGTCAGTAAAGCCAAAGAAATGCCACTCTAGGTGAGTGACCGACTCTCACACGTTGTGAACAGGAACCCAGGGTGCTGCACAGCTCGTCTATGAGATTCAGAGACATGCAAAAATCCGGAATATTGTTGCACTCCTTGGTAACTTTATTGAAGCACTAAAATCACATCACAGGTATGACAGGAACATAAAGTGTAACGCGTTTCATGCTAAAGTCAGTAATTACTCATACCTCATATACACATACATTGCATGAAATATATATATATGTATGATGCAAGTAAGCATGGTATGGCAATTAAGCCATTGAACAATTAACCAATAAATCAATTAAAGATGCACTCCCACTAAACTACTGAGAGTCTATGCTCCTTGCCTTCCCATACTAACATGTCATATAACACATAAATCACAAAACAAGCAACAGAAATCTCCTCCAACTCATCACCAGCAGCCACTGCTGGATGACCATGCAGGAGAGCACAGGGAAGGAAATAGTCCGCCAACTATAGCAGGACACCCTTACAAACTAAGTGCACATAATGCCACAATGTGAGGGATACCATTGTCAGGTAATATCATTCTCAGAGCTGACTATGGACACCCCAGACATACCATCAGGGGTATTCCAGTGGGTCGGAGGCTGAGGATTCACCGCATTTGCTCTGAGGAAGTGGATTACCAGTATGAGTCTGAACAAATGTGTCAGCGCTTCACCCAGCGCGGTTATTCTACTGCTAGTTTGAGCAGAGTGCTGGACATCACTGGGGCCATACCCAGGGAAAACCTCTTGAGGGGTAAGAGAAAAAGAGCTGGCAATTGTAGTGCACCAGTATTTTCTACAGATTATAGCATGGAATTTTACAAGGTGAAGAAAATTGTAGAGAAGTACATTCCAGTGCTATATCAGGTTGAGGTCTACACCAAAGTTCTTAAAAATGGGATTAAAGTGGTGTCACGACTATCCCCTACTTTGGGACAGTCTTTATCCCCTAGTTACTTTTCATCAAAGAGACCCGGTAACACACATTGGTTAAGCTTCAGAGGCAACTTCAAATGTGGTGCAAATGATTGTCCATGCTGTCCAAGAACTATTGAGGGGCACAAATTTAGATCTAGCACAAGTGGAAAAGAGCATGGTGTAAAATCTTTAATTAATTGTAATACAAAAAATGTGATATACCTCATCACTTGTGCTATATGTAATGTCCAGTATGACGGGAGAACAACTAGGCGGTTACGCAACCGCCTGAGAGACCATGTATATGACACCATCAAATATCATAATACAAGTGTGGCATGTCACTTCAATGAACATCATATGGGGAACACCATGACTATCCGTTTCCAGGCTGTAGAGAAGGTGGGTACTCCCAGACGTGGTGGTGACAAGTTTAGGTCTCTCAGTAAAAGCGAGGTTTATTGGATCTTTCATTTGTGCAATAGAGTTCCACAGAGGTTAAACTATGAGTGGCACCTTACACATTTTTATGAATAAAGAAGGGGGCTGTTAGCACCATCTGGAGGGTGTGTTGGTCTGTATCCTTATATGGTGGTTTGATATATATATGAACACAGTGGCATTTTTATTTGAATAATTTTATGAACTGCCATTATGGTACTGACGTTCATTTACATCACAACACATTTACCACATTATATTGAGTCACTAAGTAAGTTTGGTATAATACCTGTGTTTGATTCATACAAGGATCATTCTTTTTTTGTCCAACTGTACCATTTCTTTTGTCCAACTGTACCCTTTGTGTATGGGGTTCCCATGGGACCATTTTTTGTTGGATTATTTTGATCTTTCTTTAAACTTTTATCCATATTTTGTTTTAATTGATTTTTTTGTCTGTTTTTGAAATTTTGGACACTCTATTTCATCTAATATATTTTGTAGTTTTCCAAACCGTTGCATTAAGTGGTTATAGGTCATCATTGTCTGTCTGGCATGCTGTGAATGGCTTGTTAGCCAAATAGCCTGCCAGAGGAAGAAACAGCATTATGTGTATCCCTCACATTGTGGCATTATGTGCACTAAAGCACGCACCGAATGTCGGCCGACCGTTCGGCCATCTTTTGTGTAGGTTGAAAAGTGATAAAGACTGCACACGTATTTTGTCGGCCAACAACAACCGACTGCAGAAGTGATGTCATGTGATGGTTAACTTTCCGTGTGTTTTTTTCTTCTCTGAGCATGCCCTGTCTTGCTCATCTGCTTTTTGTCGGCCGAAATCTGTACTGACTGACGAACAATCGGCCGTTCTTTGTTGGCCTACAAAAATTTTATAGCCTGCACACCAGATTTTGTTCGGCCGAAAAGTCGCAGTCGGTTGTCGGAAGCATCATACTAACAAGCCGACAATCGGCTGATCGGACGTTGGCCGAATATTTACGGCCGACAATCGGTACGTGTGTACGGGCCTTTAGTTTGTGTCGGTGTCCTGCTGTAGTTGGCTAACTATCTCCTTTCCTGTGCTCTCCTGCACGGTCATCCAGCAGTGGCTGCTGGATCTGTGTTGGTGTGCGATGGGTTGGAGGAGAATTATGAGATTTTTTGATTTATGTGTTATATGACATGTTAGTATGGGAAGGCAAATCACATGGACTCTCAGTAGTATAGTGGAAGTGCATCTTTAATGGATTTATTGGTTTATTGTTCAATTGCTTAATTGCCATACCATGCTTACTTGTATTATACATATAATATTTTTAATGCAATGCTTGTGTATATGAGGTTTGAGTAAGCGCTGACTTTAGCGCAAAATGCGTTACCTTTGCATAATGTGCATACTAGCACATTATGTTAGACTTACCTTTAGAACAGATCCCTCCAGCGGCGCCCTGGCTCTGCCCCCACCATGTTGAGGGCCTGTGGCCTGGTATGGGTCAGGAGGGGTGGGGCATTTTGGCATGGGGGTTCCCATCAAAATGTATGCTAGTCCTAAGGGTCTGGTACAGACCTTGGCATGGGGTTCCCCTTACAAATCTGTACTAGACCAGAAAGGGCCTGGTATGGATTGGGGGGGTCCAAGCCGTTTTTTCAAACTTTTTTATTGCGGGCAACGTTTTTTTTACATTCAGCTTTAATGCATGCAATTGGTTGGCAGAACTCATGCAAATATTAAAGTGCCTCAATGGACATTTCGAGGCACAATGCACTTGCATGCAGAGCAGCCCAGGTAATGCCCACAAGTGATGATGAGCCTCCACAATTAAAGTGTTACTAAACCCAGAACCGGCATTCACTACATCTGGTCTCCCACAGTATACAGAACATGGAAATGCAATTATTTTAGTAAATATAAACTGCAAAATACCTTTTCTCCTCAGCAGTATATAGAGAAGATCTGTAAAGAAGAGTGGACATAAATGCCTCCTGAGATGTGTGCAAACCTGGTAACCAACTACAAGAAATATCTCACCGCGCCAACAAGGGTTTCTCCGCCAAGTACTAAGTTATATTTTGCTTGGGGATCAAATACTTATTTTACTCACTGAACTGCAACTCAATTTATAGCATTTGTTTTATGTTTTGTTTTCTGGATTTTTGGTTGATATTCTGTCTCTGTCACTTAAAATACATCTATGATAAAAATTATAGACCCTTCATTTCTTTGTAAGTGGGCAAACTTACAAAATCTGCAGAGGATCAAATAATTATTTTCCCACTGTATCACCTTATTACCAGCAGCTGTATGTTTAGGTGTTTAGCGTTATCTATTTTTGTTGTACACATATTTATTCAGTTAGTTTTTTATATTTATGTGTCAATATAAGTGAGTGCTTTCAGAGAGTGACTGAGGGTTAAAGCGGAGTTCCACCCATTTTTAATACGTTGGATTACATAGATGTATGTAATCCCCTTTAAAACGACTTTTACCAATGGAAACTTTTTTTTTTTTTTTTGCTAGTAAATACCTTATTTTCTTGTTTATTCCTCCTCTCCTCACTTCCCGGTCCGATCGGCGATGACGTCATTCGGCGATTCGCAGTGTGTGCTGGGATGTATTCCATGCCAGAAATCTTGCAGTATTACCCAGGAGCTGAGCTGTACTGTGTGTATTGAGGCCGCGACCTGCCCCGCCTCCGCCCCGCCTCCTCTCAGTGAGCTCAGTGAGGATATAATGCTTTCAGTCCTCGCTCACTGAAAGGAGGCGAGCGGAGGCGGGCCAGAGAACAGCCTGAATACAATGCATACAGTGCAACTCACTGAGAGGAGGCGGGGCGGGGCAGGTCACGGCCTCAATACACACAGTACAGCTCAGCTCCTGTGTAATACTGCGAGATTTCTGGCATGGAATACATCCCAGCACACACTGCGAATCGCCGAATGACGTCATCGCCGATCGGCCCTGGAAGTGAGGAGAGGAGGAATAAACAAGAAAATAAGGTATTTACTAGCAAAAAAAAAAGAAAAGAAAAAGTTTCCATTGGTAAAAGTCGTTTTAAAGGGGATTACATACATCTAAAGTTACGAAAATGGGTGGAACTCCACTTTAAGGATGATATTGGATATATCTAACTATTCTTCAAAATACTCTTTCCCTTCTTGTAAGACCTATGCTGAATAATCTGTGTAAGAAAACGGAAAATTTATATCAAATACTTACCGTAATTTTCCTTTCCTGATGGACTCCATGGCAGCATACGTATCGGGTTTGGCCCCGCCTCCAAACCTACCCATAGGACCTCACTCCCATAAATCTTTGCTCCTGTTCAGCACACGTGTTCTGTAACTATCCTCCACAGAAATCCGGGAGGGAACTCCTGCTGCCATGGAGTCCATCAGGAAAGGAAAATTACGGTAAGTATTTGATATAAATTTTCCGTTTTCCTGACAGACTCCATGGCAGCATACGTATCGGGAAATAACTCGCCGTACACACAGGGTGGGCAGGTGCTGAACAGAAAAGTTTTAATGCATTTTGTCAAACAGACAGGACTTGCAAACCAAAATTCACAGAAGAAAGAGCCGCTGGCTCAACACAGTAATGGGATAAGAAAGTGTTAATAGAGGACCACGATGCTGCTCTGCAAATGACTTCAGGAGCCACATGTCTGGATACTGCCCAGGAGGTAGAGATGCTCCGCGTCGAATGAGCTGTAACTACTGCTGGAGGGGTCAAGCCCTTAGCCCTATAAGCCCACTGGATGGTCTGGATGATCCAAGAGGAAATGGATCTCGTCGAGGCTCTTGAACCTTTGTTTTTTCCATAAAAGGTAACGAAAAGATGTTCTGATTTTCTGAAAGAGGAAGTGGCATTTAAATATCTCTTAATACACTCTCCAACATCCAGCGGATGAACCGAAGATTCTTCCTCTTCCTGTCTAAAGGTTGGTAATACTGTTTCTATGTTTTCATGGAAGACAGAGGTCCTTTTTGGTCTCGCATCCAGCATGGGGATGAGCACCACTCTGTCAGGAAAAAAGGTTAAGAAAGGCTCTTGTGTCCCAAAGGACCCAATTTCCGACACTCTTTTTGCTGAGGTTATAGCCACCAGAAACACTGTTATCAGTGTAAGCTCTCTTATGGTCAAAGAATCAAACATGTCTTGAATTTGACTCGCCAGGAAATCCAGAACTAGTGGCAGATCCCACTTGGGAAACCTGGGTTTTCTCTGAGGTCTGATTCTCACTGCCCCTTGGAAGAACTGACGAATTAGGGCATGAGTGGCCCAGGAGATCCCTGTAAAAGCAGAAATAGCCGAGACCTGGACTCTGAGCGAACTCACTGATAGAGGCAAATCCAGTCCTGATTGGAGAAAGCTCAATACATCCTGGATCTTAATTGAAGATTGAGGATCAGGCCTTGTATTCAGTTGTGCAGAAAATTTTTCCCAGATTCTCTGATACACCCTGTTCGTTGAGCTTCTTCTAGCACTAAGTAGTGTCGAGATTGCCGTTTCTGGACAGCCTAAAGCCTGTAACCTCCTCCTCTCAACATCCAGACCTTGAGATGTAAACGGTCTGGGCATGGATGGAGTACAGACCCCTGGGACAACAGGTCCGGTCTGAAGGGTAGCGGGATTGGATCTTGGACACTGAGTAGCGTCAGAAGGGGAAACCATGGCCTGTTCGGCCAGAAGGGAATCACCGCCACTACCTCCACTGGCTCCGACCTGAGTCTCCGAAGGAACTGCAACACAATCGGAATTGGTGGGAAGGCGTATGCCCTGTGGAATCTCCACTGATCCGAGAGTGCATCTATCCCTGATGCTTGTGGATCTCTGAATCTTGAGTAGTACTTCGGCAGTTTGTGATTGCAGGGGGAGGCGAAGAGATCTACCTCTGGAGAAAACCCCAATGTTAGGATCCAGTCGAACGTTTCCTTGTGAAGGGACCACTCGTTGTTGTCCAGATCCACTCTGGACAAGAAGTCTGCTTTGACATTCTGGACTCCTGGAACATAAACCGCTGAAAGATTCGAGAGATTTTTCTGTGCCCAGGACATAATCGGCTCCACTTCCCTCAATAGGGACCAGCTGCGTGTACCCCCTTGTTTCCTGATGTATGCCACTGCTGAGGTGTTGTCCAGGCGCAGCATGACAGGTTGGTCTTTTGTCAGGTGAGCAAATGCTCGAAGAGCTTGGAATGCTGCTCGGAGTTCTAGTATGTTGGATACTATTCCTCGAGTGGAAAACTCCCACCTGCCCTGTGCCACCTCCGACAGACAGTGGGCACCCCAGCCTATGTTGCTGGCGTCCGAGGTAACCACTACCCACGGAGCTGGTTTCAGAGAGTGGCAGTTCAGCAGGTGGTCTCTGCATAGCCACCAAGGAAGACTCGCTCTCATTGAAGGGGTTAGGAAGATGCGTTGATCCAGATGCCACGTATCCCATTGCTGAAGGAATCCCTTCTGAAAGGGTCTCATCCTCCACAGGGCCCACTTCACCATGGGGACTACTGCGACCATAGTCCCGATCACCTTCAGACATTGACGTGCCTGAAGATGAGAGGATGAGAGGGCAAAGCGAATCCTGTCTCGGAGAGTCCCTATCTTTTCCTCTGGAAGAGAGATAGTTGCCTTCTCTGTGTCGAACAGAGCGCCCAAGTAGATCAGGGACTGAGTTGGAATCAGGTGACTCTTCTCCTTGTTGAGTAACCAACCAAACTTCTGGAGAGTGGACACGACCTGCTCCAGATGAACTAATAGTTGGTCTCTGTCTTGGGACAACAGGAGTAGATCGTCCAAATAGTGGTGAAGACGGATACCTTTCAATCTCAGTAGGGCTACCACGGCCAATAAGATTTTTGAAAAGGTCCGTGGAGATGTTGAGAGCCCGAATGGGAGACAGATAAACTGAAGATGTAATCCTCCCACTTCGAACCGGAGAAACCTTTGAAAATCTTCGTCCACAGGGACATGAAAGTAGGCGTCTTTCAAGTCGATGGACACCATCCAATCTGCCGGCTGGACTGACTGCTGTATGGACAACAGGGTCTCCATTTTGAACCTTTCTTTTTTTATGAATTTGTTCAAGAAGGTCAAATCTATTACTGGTCTCCATGATCCGTTCTTCTTTTGGACCAGAAAGAGCGGAGAATATATTCCTTGGCCTCGCTCTGACTCTGGAACGGAGATGACAGCCCCTTGAGCAATGAGAGCTTCGACGTAAGAAAACAAAATCTGACGCCTTTCTTCTAGACATGGTATGGCAGTAGGCAGGAACCTTGAGCCTGGCCTCTCCTTGAAGACCCACTTGTGGCCTGAAGACACCGTCCTGACGGCCCAGGGGTCCTGAATCGAAGCCGCCCAGACATGTCGGAAGGAGCGTAGACGTGCACCCACCCGACATGTCTGAGCGGGCCCACCTTCAAAAGGACTTAGTGGGCTCGCGGTCCCCAGAGGAGACATTCTTTGTCGTCTTCCTGGAAGACTGTCTGGATCTCCAGTTCCGGTTGAACTCCCGACCAGGTCTATAAGAACGAGCTTCCCTGGCCCGGTCAGGCACAAATTTTCTGGTAGGCTGTCCTTTCTTGACGTTGAACTGGCGCCGATCCTGGGGAAGAAACCCAGACCTACCGCCTGTAGCCCGGGTTATGGCCTCGTCCAGTTTATTCCCGAAAAGGGAGGACCCCTCAAAGGGAATACGGCACCAAACTTGCTTTGATGCCGGATCCGCCACCCAAGGGCGGAGCCAAAGAGCTCTCTTAGCTGTGACCGAGGACAGCATAACTCTTGCCAATAGACGGATCAAGTCCATGGAAGCCCCCCCAAGGAACGACGCGCCCAGCCTAAGCTCCTGGATTGGAGCGCTTCTGGCCACCTCCTCCGAAACAGATCTGACCGATTCGTCTACCACATCAGCCCAAGACTCCATGGCCTTGGATAGAGCAGCCAAAGCCAGGACTGGCTTACAGGCCATACCTGCTGTAAGGTAGATTCTCTTCAAATCAGAGTCCATCCTTCGGTCCAACGGGTCTTTAAATGAGACCGTATCCTCTAAGGGAAGGGTCACGTGCTTGACCAGTCTCATGACTGCTGCGTCAACTAGGGGAGGGGACTCAAGATGTTTCACATCATCCTCTTTGAAGGGGTAAAGTTTAGCCATCTTGGATACTAAGGAATTCTTACGTTCCACCTTTTTCCACTCCTCCAAGATGATTTCACCCAACTCTCCCAGGAAGGGAAAATTAACACGCTCCTTATTGAGCTGTTTAAAGTACTTCTTCTGCTTGGGAGGGGGAACAGCTGACTCCTCCCAATTTAAGGTCTCTCTGACCGCTTTAACCAGGGAAGGCACCAAGGTATATTCAAAACCCAAGCAGGGATCCTCATCTTCAGAGTCGCTACCTGACAAGAGCATCGACTGATGGCTTGTGTGGGCTGACTCGAAATCTTCCTGTACCTGTAGTGCTACAGGGGAGGGGCTTGGGGAAGCCGTTGCAGTGTCTTGAGAACGACTGACACCCAACTCTGCCAAAGAGTCCTTAACCACTCTCTTGACCAAAGCCTCAATGCGCTGATCGGAAGTATCCCTTTCTCCCGCAGCCTGGGAGAAACATCTATCACAGAAAAGCTTCCTCTCCGGGACACTAGCGCCACAGCCTCTGCAACCTGCTTTGTCAGGTCTCCGTGCGTGGCTGGCTGAAGTAGATGATTTTTGATGATGTGAGCCCGAACGGGACTTTCCTGTAGAGTGCCGGTGGCGAGAGCTTGAGCGTCTTTCACTTCTTTGAGAAGAGTGCCTAGTCTCTGAACGAGGAGGGCTGTGAACAAGAGAAAAAACAGAAAAAAAACAGACAGGAAGCTAGGAACACTTGAGTTCCTACCCCCACCCCCTATAACCCACAGCCCCACTAAGAAGCCCCAAATACCTGTTAGGGGCGGGCTGACCACCGGAGGGCAAAGTAGCTTCCATTCTGATGCTGACCTACAAGAATGAGCCGGACAGCAATGTCAGAAAACCAGCAAAAGAGGAGGGGGGGGGAGGCTCCCAAACTGGGGCCAGTACTCACCAAGAACCAGAGGTTAGCAGGCAGAGCGGCAACGAACAGCAGGCGTCCAAAAACCGATCAGATGCGGAGTATGGAACACCCAGTATCAGCAGTGTGTATAAACACAACACTGCTGACAGTTCTGGGGTTTAAATATGGCGCCTGGTGACGTCATCAGCGCTCGCCGCCGACGCCAACTCACTGCGCATGCGCCGCGCTCTTACTGCGCACGCGCGAGAACCAAGCCTCGTTCTGGAGGCGCCGCACGTGCGCAGTAGCGCACCGCACCGGCGGCCGGTCAGGAAGTGAACCGCTGACCGGCCCCGGACCACTAGCCACCAGGGAAGGCAGGAAAGACCAGGTAAGAGAAAAAACATATAAACAAAGGCAAATATAAGCATATAACATAGCTGCCATGGAGTGTACTCACGAACCGCAGACCACCAGGGATGGATGCACACCGGACTTATCTCTTTCAAGGGTACCGGCCACCCGCAGCAGCTGGGCTTTTTGGCCAAGGCTGCTACATCTTCGCCCCTCCTCCATACCCCGCAGCAGCTGGGGCTTATTGGAGAGCTCCATACCCGACAGGTAGAGCCATCCATCACCCGGAATCCATCTTCAGGTAGGATATCAGGTAATCCTTTGGAGGACAAAAAAAGAACACGTGTGCTGAACAGGAGCAAAGATTTATGGGAGTGAGGTCCTATGGGTAGGTTTGGAGGCGGGGCCAAACCCGATACGTATGCTGCCATGGAGTCTGTCAGGAAAGATGTATATACTTACCTATTTGCAAGTTGCTCTGGTCATGTGATCTGGTTCCCCTGTGTAAAAAAAACGGCTGCTACAGGGGAGAGGAGTGAGGGCCGACAACTGATGGGACATAGGAGCCTACAGGTGAAATCACAGCTCCTTGGCATTAGCAACCATTGTTGAGTGCTCTCTCCTCTCCCCTGCAGCTGCCACTAGCTATCGCAAGGGAATTCACGTGACCAGACCAGAGTGGCCTGAACGAATGAAAGAATGGGTCATATATATCTTGCTTGCACAGGTTAGTCAGCATAAGTATAACTTTTACTGAGTTGTGTTAATAGTGATTAGTGTCCATACATTAAACAGTATTAGACTTAAAAATCCACAAGTGATGAAATGTTATGACAATACTGTTAGGAAGATTGGCTTGCAAGTTGCAAGAGGTTCCTCAGACGTTATTAAAGGCAGTGGCTGGGTATTAAGGCACAAGTGCTATTGACCTCCTGTAACACAAGGTCAATATGAGCTGGTAAGCGAGCATTTTTGCTTTTGGTGGTGGCAGCGCTATAAAGAATCACACTTTCAATGTGGCAGATGGTGGTGATATTTAACCAAGGATTCATACTATTTCATCACAAGTGGGCTTTTAATTTTAATACTGTTTAACCACTTGCCGACTGCCTAACGCCGATCTACGTCGGCGGTCAGCCCCTCACAGGCAAAGTGATGTAGGGCTACGTCACTAGCTTGTGAGGGTCTAGGGAGCGAGCGCGCGGCCCCGGAGGCGCACTCCCGCGTGGTCACGGACCCCCCCCGCGCTTGTGACCAGTGGACCCGATGTCCGCCGGTCACTCGGCGATCGGCGGGGGAGAGGGAGAATGTCAGGCAGCTTGTGTAAACAAGCCACCTGTCATTCTCCTCGCTGTAAAGACACTGATCAAACGGATCTAGTATGTAGATCCGTTGATCAGTGTCCTTACAGCTCAAGCCACAGCCAATCACAGTAGAAAGCACGCCCCTAGGGATACACACAGCCCCTCCCTCCCAAATAAAGTTAACCCCTTCACAACCAGTGTATTTTTACAGTAACAGTGCATATGTATAGCACTGATTACTGTAGAAATGTCACTGGTAACCCCAAAAGTGTCACAAATGTCAGTCAAGGGTCCGATCTGTCCGCCCCAATGTCGCAGTACCGCAAAAAAAATCGCAGATCGCCGCCATTACGCGTTAAAAAAAAAAAACAACAAAAATGACAAAAATCTTTCCCTTTGTTAGTAAACGCGATAACTTTTGCGCAAACCAATCAAAATACGCTTTTTGCGATTTTTTTTACCAAACATATGTAGCATAAAACAAATTGGCCGAAAATTTTAAAAAATTTTGATTTTTACTTTTTTTTGGGGGGGAATTTCATACAAAAAAATGTGAAAAATATTGTTATTTTTGCAAAATTGACGCTCTTTTTTTGTTTATAGCGCGTGATCAAAAAATCGCACAGGTGATCAAATACCACCAAAAGAAAGCTCTGTTTGTGGGAAAAAAAGGACGTCAAATTCGTTTAGGTACAGCGTCGCACGACCGCGCAATTGTCCGTTACAGTCACGCAGTGCCGAATCGCAAAATACCCCCTGGTCAGGAAGGGGGTAAAATCTTCCGGGGCTTAAGTGGTTAATGTATGGACGCTAATCACTATTAGTGCAACTCAAAAAAATGTAAAATACTGGGACTGCCTATATCTCGCAGAAGAGTTGCTGCTTGAGCATAACCTTATGAAAGACAACATTGTTTGTACATTAGCTTGGTTTCTTTTCCTTTTATGTTTTAGTCAGCATAGGTGTTAGGAGGGGGGAGGTAGCATTTTAAGATAAGTTAGGTGTAGCCTGGAATTTCACTTTAAAGCCCTATTTGTCCTGAAAAAAACAGGGTAGATATCACCGAAACTGGAAAACACTCTGAGGCTCCAGGTGATTAAGGCTGGCCATACATTATACAATTTTCTTACAATTTTCTTCGGATTTACCTTCAACTATGTAGTACAAAGGGCTGTCTAATTGGATACAATTGAAAGTGTTGTTTAGTTTTGACCTCATATTCTGTGGTTTTTGGTAAATCTAACAGAAAATTGTACAAGAAAATTGAACATGTATGGCCAGCCTTAGGCTGGCCATACACTATACAATTTTCTTGTACAACTTTCCTTTAGATTTACCAAAACCATGTAATATAGGGTCAAACCTAAACACTTTCAATTTGTATGCAGTCAGGCAGGCCCATGCACTACATAGTTTAAGGTAAATCTAAAGGAAATTGAATAAGAAAATTGTATAGTGTATGGCCAGCCTTAAGTTCTCTTCACCATTTCACTACATTACATAAAAGTCACACTAATGTGATATAATTTTAATTAACAGAATTTGTTGATTATATTTTGGGGTAAATATCTGCAGGTGCACAAATTATGCAATCCCTGGATTGGGAAATTTTACAGGAAAATGAGGCACTCCATTCTAAAATATAAAAAACTAAAATAAAAATTTTACAGAGAGCAACAACATCTAGTCATGTAGGACACCCAACATTAGAGGTGATTTATTCTTCCAAAGCAAATTCACCTTTGCACATTGCTACTGACAAGTATTCCAATGTTTCGCTCCCTCACTCCGCTATTGTGACCCCAGTGCTGGTGGAGATGGGTAGGGGATAGACAAACAAGGATGCTGTGCAGGCACCCGATGTCCTCCTTATCAACTGATGATGTCATTGGTTGTTAGGAGGCCAGTGGCTGGAAGGTTGTAATGGTGCACAATAAAAACCTGTGGCTTTGTGTAACTAAAAGGATGGCTTGATCCACCTGCTGGCTTGTATATCATTTTTGGACAATTTAAAGACATTTTGCCAAGGCATTCAAGAAGAAACCCGAAGGCACCCTGGTTGAAAAAGACTGCTCTAGAGCAGGGGTTTCAAACTTAATTTGATCATGGGCCGCATCAGTAGTATGCTTGCCTTCAAAGGGCCGATTGGATCTGGGGTGCGTTACAGACAGAGTGCAGAGTTCAGGAGTGTGCTGTGTAGAGAGTGCAGGATTTGAGGGTGCACTATGTACAGAGTGCAGGGCTCAGGGATGCATTGCATACAGAGTGTAGGGTTGAGGAATGCGTTACATACAGAGTGCAGGGTTCAGGGGTTCCCCTGTGTACAGAGTGCAGATTTCAGGGGTGCACTAAATGCAAAGTTCAGGGGTGTGCTTTGTGCAGAGTGCAGGGTATGCAACCCCAATTACCAACCCCCCAAAGATTCCTTGCATCCCTCTCTACCACCTGGCCTGCTCTAGTACCTCCCTGTGTAGGTGGCTCTGCCTTGCCTTGCATGGAGATCTGTCTCCGCCGTGAGCGTATGATTAAATCTGGAAGGCGCTGAGCAGAGCTGCCTCTAGTAAAAATAGAAGGCTTCTGTGTTTACCACCGACAGCGGGGAGCGGAGGGTGAGAGCCGGAATTGGTGGAATTGAGTTCCCCCACGTTTTGGCTGCAAAACTGGGTGCAGGGGCCACATGGCAAGGCCAGATGGGACAGATTCCGCCCAGGGGCCTTGTGTTCGACATATGTGCTCTAGAGGGTCAAAAAAAAGCTGTTGCATTAGCAGCTCTGGGCCCTCCTTTGACATTTAAAAGTCACATTTCTAGGGGGGCCAGTGATTCTGACATATCAGCCTGGACTTAAGCCTCGTACACACGCACCGATTGTTGGCCGACCGATCGGCCGTCTTTTGTCCAGTGTTGTTGTGTTGGCTGAAATGTGCTCTAGACTGCACACAAATTTTGTCGGCCAACAACAACCAACTGTAGAAGTGATGTCATGTTCTGGTCTACTTTTCGTGTGTTTTTTCTTCTCTGAGCATGCCCAGTCTTGCTCAACTGATTTTTGTCTGCCGAAATCTGTACTGACTGAGGAACAATCGGCCGTTCTGGTGACGGCCAACAAAAATTTTATAGCCTGCACACCAGATTTTGTTCGGCCGAAAAGTCGCAGTCGGTTGTCGGAAGCGTCATACCAACAAGCCGATAATCGGCCGATCGGGCGGCGGCCGAAAATTCACGGCCAACAATCAGTATGTGTGTACAGGGCTTTACTCTTTAAGTGATTGGCATTCTGCACTTAATGAATGACCAGACATAATTCACTTGCTGAAGTGTTGGGAAAAGGTTTTTATTGTCTGTAAAAGTGCTTTCTTATCTTTTCTCTACTTTCCACATGTAGGTACACAAGCAGTCAAAAACCCCTACTTTATTTTCTGAGGTACAAGTCTTACTGTTGTTTGTTCAACAATCGGGGATGTAACTACTGATATGGATTTTGTACAAGTTTGAAGCTTATGGACATTTGCAAGGCTTTGCCCTCAATACAAGAGAGAGGTTTCTGCTTAAACTATCAGAGCCATTTTGCTAAAGCCTTTGTTTTCTAACCTAAAGACTGCCATGTCCTCATTAAACCTTTTCATGGACATCTGTAGTTTTGTTGAGATAATAGTTTAAATGACCTTCACTTTGTGTTCCTTTAATGCCGTTATCTGGTCATATGTTATTTCGTATTCCTTGTTTAATTAGAACACCTGCATAATCTGGCTTTCAGGTGGTCATATCTATAAAACCAATCATCACAATTGTTATGTGTGGCCTTAAGCTGGAAGGAAAAACGGTTTTAACTTAGAAAAAATGGTGTTAAATATGTACATCTCATTGGCTCTGTAGTATGTTACGTAATATCAGCCCATGTCTTTGGATCGTGGTAAGTGTATAAAAGCAGTGTATATCTGACATAGAATCAGAACGATCACTGGATTTCATTGTTCTCTCACATGTGGTAAATAAACCTTTGCTTTGCATAGCAAGAAGTCTTTGTTCTTTTATCAGGGGGTATGTCCAGCTATGTTTCAGCTTGCTAAAGTGGTTGGACCCAGGAGTCTCGAGCTCCTAGTCTGAACTGCCCACTATAATGTGAGAGGGAAATGTGCAGCGCTAATAAAATCCAAATATATATGAATTGAACTCATAAAGACCCAAAGTCCATGATATAGTTCATATAGATAGATTACATGCGGAAGGAAAATCAAACTGGAGCGTATGTAAAAACAGTCACCAGTGATCAGTCCCACAAATATACAGTCCTGTGTGGTGGATGATAGCTGATATAGAAAACTACAAAAAGAGCTATATATACTTCTGGGTATATCCCCTTGCAGAGGTATATACCCAGTATACACCAGGAAAGTCTCACGTCGCGCCGGTTCCCCAACCGGTGCGACATGAGGCTTTCCCGGTGTATACTCTGGCTGAGGTCGGGCTCTCCCGTCCATATACATATTTACCGCACAAGGGGATTTCATCATAGGACCCATGCTGTACTGGACTAATGGCGCTTTTCCACTGCATGGAACCGAACAGTTTGGCTCGCTTTTGCGCTTTTCCACTGCATGGTACCGCATGGTACGTGTTAGAACGATTCGGTACAGCGGTGCTTTTCCACTACATGGTATGGCTCAGTACGGCTCACTTAAACAGTACCACCTTGGTTTGGGTTCCAAGCGGGCCGTACCTATACCATATCCCACAATCCTTTGCATGCAGCATTGATTGTTTGTCACTACTAGCCACTGATTGGTCAGAGAATCGTTGTAATCCCACCCACTTACTACTAAGTACTACAACAGTGGAAAAGCAAACTGAGCCGAGTAGAGCCTATACAGTGCTGAAAGGTGCCGACTCGTACCACGCAGTGGAAAAGCAAACTGAGGCGAGCTGGGCCAAGCAGTGCCGAGTGGAGCCGAGCCGGTACTTGCAGTGGAAAAGTGCCATATGTTTGTTTTACCTGTGAGTGGATATGTTTCATTTTAATAAATAGTATTTAACTACTACACTATGAGAGGTATCTTTTAATTCCTGCATATGTAACTGTTTGGCGGTGGTCATCTTTGTTGCTGAGAGCTGCAAGGGGATATACCCAGAAGTATATATGGAATTATCTCCCTGGATTATGATTGTGCCCAGTGATGGTGGATTTCATTAAGCAATTGTGGATCTCTATCATAGGGATCTACGTTTTCCGGTAAGCTGCTGCACAACCGGGTGTTGGTGAAGGCTCTTTTTGTAGTTTCCCATCAGCTATCATCCACCACACAGGACTGTATATTTGTGGGACTGATCACTGGTGACTGTTTTTACATACGCTCCAGATTGATTTTCCTTCCACATGTAATCTATCTATATAAACTATATCATGGACTTTGGGTCTTTATGAGTTCAATTCATATATATTTGGATTTTTTTAACGCTTCACATTTCCCTCTCTCTTTGCCTATTAGTTGTGGTTTGACAACTTGTTGTGCTAGCAGCTATTTTAGTTTTGTATGTTTTAATCAAGCGCAGAAAATTATCTTATACATTGGCCACTATAATGTGTTATTTGATTGACAGCTCAGGAGACTCCTAGTCTTTCCCTCCTCTCCTGACCACTGTTACTGACAGGCCAGGAGTCTCCTGGTCTGTTACAGCCCGAATTAACTCTGGGTCCCCCTCTTGCCTACAAAAACCTTCATTCAATACACTTCCCATTGCGTAATAGCAGGGGAGGACTGGGCCAGGGGGAAGGGGGGCAATTGCCCACCGGGCCACTCTGATGCCCCATAAAAAGGCTGCAGTGCTTCTGCCACAGACATGCCTAAAGGAGTCCTCGTGAAGAAAAGTAAAAAGCCCCCACCGCTGACCTACTGAGTGCGGGATAAAGACAAAGACAGAGCGCTGCCCTCCCCCCAGCATGGATGGTGTAAGCTGTGTCTGAGAAGAGGCCAGTGTCATGTCCCACTGGAGACTCTCCTACCCCGGCCAACCCCAACCGAGCTGTCCCAGCTCCCCCCAACCACCCCTGCTGGCCAGGTCAGGAAACCAGATTCGGCCGTTGAGTATAGAGTACCTGGAGTGGAGCTTCAGCCTGGAATGGGGGTCAGGAGGAGGCTGGAAAGAGAGAGAGTGGGAGGGTGCCGAGTCGCTGCACCATGGGCCTATGGTTTGTACTTGCTCCCTGGGCTGAAAGTTGCCAGTCAGCCCCTGCATAATAGGAATTATAGTTTATGATAGCGACAATGCACAGAGAGGGGGTGTTATGTATCCTCCTCCATTATACTTCCTACGGTTGCCTGGTGGAAGCTGAGTTTTGTAAATAAGTCTTGGTTCACATTGGTGCGGCTTAGAAATCATGCTACTTCAGCGCAATATTAAAGCCGCACATATGTACGATTTGCACTGCCAATTTCATTGTGGCTCGTGACTTCATTTAACACATCACTTTGCAAGTCACAATGAATTTGGTAAAAAGAAGAGTAGAAACCTCTTTCATAATCACTGTGACATGAGTTGCAACAATATGAACGGTTCCATTGCCGGCAATGCGATGCGACTTCTTATGCAATTTGGAACTGTCAAAACACATGACAAGTTGTACTGGTGTGAACAGGGGCTTACAACTATGAAAATACACATTTTTTAGAGGAGTTAGCAGGTAAACAATACATTTGATTTCCATATTATTAGCAGCTTTCAGATACACATGTGATGCCACTGATAGGTGATTTTAACTTGAATCACAGATTTTGGCTTTAAGTATTTTTCACTTTTAGGGCTCTTTCACACGGTCCGCCTCCGCAGGCGGATCCGTGTTGCTCAGCGGGGATCGATCCCCGATCCCCGCTGAGCCGGGCGGATGACAGCTCCGTCTCAGCTTGCAGAGCGGAGAGGGAGGTGTCTCAGCACCCGCTGCCCTCTATGGGGGATCGGAGGAGAGCGGACTGCTTGTCCGCTCTCATCAGATCCGATCCACTCCGATTACTGAACGGATGGAAAAATAGGGTTTCCATCCGTCCAGATTTCAGCACAGGATCGGATGCGGATGGCAGCGGGTGTCAGCGGAGGTGACCTCCGCTGACACCCGCTGCCCCATAGAGCTGCATGGAGGATCCGATCAGATCCGCCTAAAAAACTGACAGGCGGATCTGATCGGACCGCCCGTGTGAAAGAGCCCTTAGGGTCCTTTCACAGGGGCTTTCCGCCCGGCGGACTCTGTTTTGCTCAGCGGGGATCGATCCGCCGAACCCCGCTGGACAGGCTGATGACAGCTCTGTCTCCGCTCTCTGTGCTGAGATAGACCTGTCAGATCCCCGCTCTCCTCTATGGGAGATCAGATGAAAACGGACCGCCTGTAGGTTTTCATCCAATCGTCCAGACGGATGGAAAATAGGGTTTCCATCTGTCTGGATTTCGTGGATCAGATTGGATAGCAGCGTGTGTTAGCGGACTTGTCACCGCTGACATCCGCTGCTCCATATGGATGCATGGAGCATCCGATCAGATCTGCCTGAAAAGCTGATGACGGAACCGATCGGCGGCGCGCTCCCACGCGGTCACGGACCCCCCCGCGCGTGTGACCGGCGGACCCGATGTCCGCCGGTCACTCTGCGATCGTCGGGGGAGAGGGAGAAAGGCAGGCGGCTAATGTAAACAAGCCGCCTGTCATTCTCCCCTGTGTAGAAACAGTGATCATACGGTTCTACTATGTAGGACCGTTGATCAGTGTTCCTACATCTCAAGCCACAGCCAATCACAGTTAGAATCACGCCCCTAGGGACACACACAGCCCCTCCCTCTCAAATAAAGTTAACCCCTTCACTGCCAGTGTTATTTTAAAGTAACAGTGCATATATATAGCACTGATTACTGTAGAAATGTCACTGGTAACCCCAAAAGTGTCAAAAATGTCAGTCAAGGGTCCGATCTGTCCACCCCAATGTCGCAGTACCGCAAAAATAAAATCGCAGATCGCCGCCATTACGCGTTAAAAAAAAAAACAACAAAAATGACAAAAATCTTTCCCTTTGTTAGTAAACGCGATAACTTTTGCGCAAACCAATCAAAATACGCTTATTGCAATTTTTTTTACCAAACATATGTAGCGTAAAACAAATTGGCCGGAAATGTTAAAAAATTTTGATTTTAACTTTTTTTTTGGGGGGAATTTCATATAAAAAATATTGTTATTTTTGCAAAATTGACGCTCTTTATTTGTTTATAGCGCATGATCAAAAAATCGCACAGGTGATCAAATACCACCAAAAGAAAGCTCTGTTTGTGGGAAAAAAAGGACGTCAATTTTGTTTAGGTACAGCGTCGCACGACCGCGCAATTGTCCGTTAAAGTCACGCAGTGCCGAATCGCAAAATACCCTCTGGTCGTTTAGCAGCCAAATCCTCCGGGGCTTAAGTGGTTAAGGGGGGAAATCTTCTGGTCCAGTAGTGGTTAAAGTCGCTGCAGCTTTCAGTCGCATAGATTGGAATGGGTGCCATTGAAATCAATGGGCTGTGACTTGTGTTTAAAGTCACATGACAAGTGGACATGGAGCCCTAATGATTTTTCTGTATGCAGTGCATGTAATACAGTGACTGTTTGTTTTATATAGCATAAACGACCTTTGTCTTGCACATTCTCTCTATGACACGGCTGGATAATAAGCAGCACTCTACAATCCTGTCATACTTATGGTCTCTGGAGCGCTGTCTTTCCACAACCACAACGCATAGACAAGAGCGCGGATTCGGAGCACGTTGAGTGCTTGGAGCATGCGCATGAATGTATGGGCGGTCCGAGCCCAGATTGTTCACGCGTGCGCAGTGATTATCTACCACTCCCCTTCCGGGAAAGCGGTGTCTTGGTTAGGTCACGTCCGCAGCTGCCCATAGATAGGACATGATGGCTTCGTTCGGCAGGCTCTCCGGTATTCTCGGCCGCTCCCTGGTCAGCCGGGGCCGCTTGTATTCTGCAGCTGCACATGCAGAGCACGGAGATGCAGGTAGGTTCTCAGGTTAGTGGTGTCTCGGGTCACCTTCACCGGTCTAGTGTGGAGTATGAGGTGAAGGTCACCCCGGTAGTAGTGTGTGTGAGGCGCTCATGTGCTCTGTCTCCTCACAGCCCGGACATGGAAGATCCTCACCTTTGTGGTAGCGGTGCCTGGCGTAGCCGTCTGCATGCTGAACGTCTTTCTGAAGGCCAAGCAACATCACGAGGAGGAGAGACCCGAATTTGTGGCCTACGAGCACCTGAGGTTCCGGACCAAGGTAACTAGCCTGAGGATAGGACACTCACCCCCCAAGGTCACTCAGCACAATGGCAGCCAGACCATAATAGTCCCTGTCACCACTTCATTCCTAATGTGTTGTATGGGAGTTCACATCAACTTCCTCCCTGCTTAAAGTTTGTTTTCTTTAACAAACATGTTATACTTGCCTGCTCTGTGCAATGCTTTTGCACAGAGCACCTCCGATCCTCTACTTCTGGGGTCACCCACTGGCACTCCAGGCCTCTCCCTCTTTGGCATGCTCACTCCAGAGCCCCTTCTCCCATGTCACAGCATTTGATTGACAGCCAATGACTCCCATTCCTTTTAGTCTGGCCAATGAGAAGCAGAAGCACTTGTGCACGTTGCTGGATTGGGTTTAGGTAACAAGGGTAGGAGCAGCGCAGATGGGAAGCTACAGCACAGGTTTTTCACCTTTAAAGGGGAAGTAAACCCACCAAAAGAAAATGAAGGAAGGGGGAAAAAAAGAAACCTGTTAGACGAAGGCATAATGAGCTGGTATGCATCGCATACTAGCTCATTATGAAATGCCTTAGAACGAAGACCCCGCAGTGCTGCCTGCTCAGTGACAGGACGGCCGACATGTTTGGCTGTCCTGGTTCACGTCCTCCGGCCATCTGATTGGCCAGAGGCACAATGACATCACTCCCACGCATTTGTGGCACAGGGCTCTGAAGGAACGGCACGGGTGGCTGTTCCTTCAGAGCGCATGCAACGATGTCACTGTCTGCATTTAAAGTAAATATCTCCTAAACGGTGCAAGTTTAGGAGATATTTACAGTACCTATAGGTCAGCCTTATTAAAGGCTGATTTATAAGTACAAGTTATAAGAGGGTTTACAACCTCTTTAAAGTGATTGTAAAGTTGTGTGTGTGTGTGTGTGTGTTTTTTTTAATAAAAAAAAAAAAAAAAAATTAACAAACCTTTTGTACTTACCAACACTGTGTAGTTTTGCACAGGGCAGCCTGTATCCTCTTCTTCTCAGGTCCCTGGCTGGAGCTCCTGGCCCCTCCCTCCCTGCCAAATGCCCCCACAGCCATCAGCTTGCTATGGGGGTAGCCGAGCTGCAGTTCCATGTATCCATTCAGACAGAGCTGTGGTTTAGCCCCGCCCCTCCTCTTTGGTCAACTGTTTGACAGCAGCGGGAGCCAATGGCATTACTGCTGTGTCTCAGCCAATCGGGAGGAATAGTCCCGGACAACTGAGGCATTTGTGGACATCACTGGAATGAGGGGGATCAGGTAAGTATGAGGGGGGTTGCTGCATACAGAAGGATTTTTAATGCATAAAAGTGATATTAAAGTCCCCCCCCCCCCCCCCCTGTTTAAAAAAAAAAAGAACACGTTATACTTGCTCTGTGTAATGGTTTTGCACAGCGCAGCCCCCCATCCTCCACTTCTCAGGTCCCATGCCGGTGCTCCTGGCTCCTCCCTCCTGCTGAGTGCCCCCACAGCAAGCAGCTTGCTATGGAGGCACCCAAGCTGAGCTGTTGCTCTGTGTCCATTCACACACAGCTGCAGCTAGGCCACACCCCCTTCGTCTCCTGATTGGTGCTCACTGGCTGTAATTGAAAAAGTCAATCCAGGCTTTCTGCCAGATATAGGGCCAAATGTCTACAGATTCATCCCGAGAGACTTGGAGTTTTTCTGACACTTCCTATGAACCTTCAATACCCCCCCCCCCCCTCCTCCATCATCCATCCTTCTTATGTTTTCCCCGAACACAGTATCGTGGTTTGTTTGTTGTTCTGTTTTCTCTGTTTATTACAAAATAAAAAATTAAGAAAAAGCCAATCGGGAGTCCCCAGAGAGGCAAGGCTCTCCTGGACATTGCTTGTTTGAGAGGGGGATGCTGCAATCGGAAGGTTTTTAATAGCATGCATAGAATGCAAAAAACCTTGTGCCTTTACAACTACTTTAAGATTAGCAATCTTAAGACTTTAGAACCACTTTAAGCTGGCCATACATGGTTCAAAAATGTGGTTGAGCTGGCAGGGACTGGGTGATTTTTGAACCATGTGTGGCCACTGCGGTTAAACAGAAGTAAATCTGCTAATTGACTTCTGTTCCGCTACTCAATCAGTGAAGCAGGATATAGGCTGCAGTGCTGATCAATCTATTTTGACAGTGGGGAAAGTCTCCTTGCTGTCAGAACAAAATGGTATAGTAGGGAGCATTCTCCCATCCACATTGTCGGGTCAGTTTTGTTTTTCTTTTGGTTTTTTGTTTACCTCGTTTGAACAAAAAAGACCCTTGTATAGCCAGCTATACATAGTCAAAAATGTCACAAAATGGAAATTACCTTTTCCTACTATTTCATGTCTCCTTGCCTGGATGAGGATAGTGTAGTGATCAGCCACCCGCTGCCTCCTGGGATTGTCTTGTCATACAGGACTGGTGTTTCAGTGATTGATGAGGTATTGTAAGATTGAAAACTTACACAGGTATGTGGCAAGTCTCTGACAGGTATGAGAGACCTGGCAGAGACACTGAGGTGTCTACATATTTATGGGATTTTGCAGCATGAATGTGTGAGGCACAAGTACAACTTTGACTGTAAGGAAGACAAAGCTGGATTCCGAAGTGTCAACCATAGTCGTCTCTATTTTTGTGTAAAGAAATCAATATTATGAGATGACATGACAATCTCACGCTTGCTCTACTAGATGGCTTTTGTTTTGAGGAGAAATGGATGGTTGGATCATTCACACACCCCTAATTCTTCACTGTTTATGGCCGATTAGGTCCTCATGCACGTAGTGCATTTTTACGGCTGCTTTTAGGAGCGTCAAGTGTGGGTTTTCTTTTGACATGCCAAAATAAATGGTTCCCTATGAGAGCCCATTGATTTGAATGGAAGTTGCATCCAAGTTGGATCAAGATGATCGTACTTGTGGTGCGACTTCTGCTTTGAGGATTTTGAAGGAAAACTCCGTGCCAAAATGGAAAAAAAACTGGCATGGGGTCCTCCCTAAGTTTCATACCAGGCCCTTTTAAATCTGGTAAGGATCTTGAAAGGGAACCCCACGCCAATATGTTAAAATTAAAACCGGCGTGGGCCCCTCCAAGACCCTACCCCAAACATTTATCTGAGCATGCAGCCCGGCAGGTCAGGGGAGGGAATGAGGGATGAGAGAGCCGCCTAACACCCCCCCCCCCCCCCCTTCCTGGACCATACCTGGCCACATGCCCTAAACATGGGGGGGGGGGGGCTGTGCACTCCACCCCAAAGCAACATGGGGACAAGGGCCTCTTCCCAACAACCCTGTGCGGTGGTTGTGGGGGTTTGCGGGCAGGGGGCTTATCAGAATCTGGAAGCCCCCTTTAACAAGGGCCCCCCTATTGTGAGTATGGGGTACCCCTACCCATTCACCCCAATCAAGGCAGTGTAGCATAAATGTCAAGAGATGGTTTTGAGAAGTCCTTTATTAAAAATCTCCCTCGGGTCTTCTCTGCAGCCAACCCGGTCCTCCTCCGATGCTGTCTCCCCCCTGATTATGCCAGCTCCGCTCTTTGTGGCTTCTTGTATAGCCATGGGGTGTGGCCACCCGGTGACGTTCCCCTGGAGACCCCACCACTTGTGGCGATGCAAGGGCCATGGTCTCCGGGTGATGTCATCGGGTGGCCACGTCCCACAACTATATAAGAAGCCACAAAGATCGGAGCTGGCATAATCATGGGAGACTGTGTCGGAGGAGGACCGGTTTGGTGGCAGAAAAGACCGGAAGCACAGAAAATCGGGGGAAGATTTTTAATAATGTACTTCTCAAAACCGTCTCTTGTCAATATTATTTACACTACAGTGCCTTTTTTTGGGGGTGAATGGGTAGGGGTAAAATATACCCCATATTCAGTCACATGGGGGGGGAACTGGGGGGCCCTTTGTTAAAGGTGGCTTCCAAATTCCGATGAGCCCCCTGCCCGCAGACCCTACAAACACCGCCCAGGGATCTGCGGGGTGGCTGCAGAGTCCCCTCTGCCCCAAAGCACCCACCCCCAATGTTGAGGGAGTGTGGCCTGGTATGGTCTAAACGTGGGGGGGCTCACTCCTGCCCTCCCCTTTCCTGACCTGCCGGGCTGCATATTTTTATAAGGGTCTGTGGTAGAGCTGCACGATTAATCGTTAAAAAAAAAAAAAAAAAAAAATCTCGATTCACCCCCAAATATATACACACACACACCCTAGGGAATAAAATGATGGTCATTGAAATATTTTTCACATTGTATTTGCACAGTGGTCTTTCAGACGCTATTTATTTTTGGGGGGGGGGGGAGTACAGTTTAATCAGCATTTAAAAAAAATAAAACCATACAGTTAGCCCAATATTTTTCTATAATGTGAAAGATGTTACGCCAAGAATCGTGCTCTTCTTAGCCAAAAAAATGATTCTCATTTTATCCAGGATTGTGCAGCTCTAGGGTCTGGTATATATTTTGGGCGGACCCCACGCTTTTTTTTTTTTTTCCCTCCCCCCCTCCCATTTTGGTAGGGAGCTCCCCTTTCAAGATCCTCAAGAGTACAAGTCTCACAAGTAGAGGCAAAGAAACATGACTTGACGTCAATGGAAAAAGCTACTAAAAGTACATTTTTACAGCTGCTTTTTTCTTGGCGTTGGTAGTGGCTTTGCAGGTTATTTTTTTTTTCTATCACCCTGTGTACATGAGGCCTAAAACTCGGACATATTACTTCAATTAAAAACTTGGTATAAATCTCTTGTAATACTTTTGTGCTTTGCAAATTAAATTGGGAGAGGAAGGATCAGAAATAACTTTAGTTCATGTGCTACATTCACATGCACTAACAAGAAACATTCAATAGAGATCAGAGAGATGAGCTCATAAGTTTGCTGCTCCTTCACTGTCCAAATACATTCTAAAAGTAAGCAGAATCCCTAACTTTGATTGCAGCAGAGAAGGCAAGTTACCAACCTAGCATTTCCCACTGGTTGGGGCTAAGTCAATTCTTGGCAGGAAAAAAAACTTCTATGTATATTCACTGCTCAAAAAAATGAAACACTTTTTAATCAGAGTATTGCATCCAGTTAATCTCCTGGGATATTGATCTTGTCAGTTATGTAGCAGAGGGGGTTGTTAATCAGTTTCAGCTGCTTTGGTGTTGATAAAATGCACAGGTGCACTAGATGGGCAACAATGAGACAACCCCCAAAACAGGAATGGTTTTACAGGTGGATGCCACTGACATTTCACTAGTTTTTCATTTGGCTAGGGTCATTGTCACTCTCGGTAGCATGAGGTGATACCTGGACCCTGTAGAGGCTGCACTAACAGTCCAACTCCTCCAGGATAACACATTAATACATGCCATTGCCAGAAGGTTTGCTGTGTCTCCCAGCACAGTCTCAAGACCATGGAGGAGATTCCAAGAGACAGGCAGTGTACTCTAGGATAGCTGGACAGGGCCATAGGAGGTGCTTAACCCATAAGCAGGCTGGTATCTGCTCCTTTGTGCAAGGAGGAACAGGATGAGCACTACCAGAGCCCTGCAAAACAACATCCAGCAGGCCACTGGTGTGGATGTCTCGGACCAAACAATCAGAAACTGACTTCACGAGGGTGGCTTGAGGGCCCCACGTCCTCTAGTGGGCTCTGTGCTCACTGCCCGGCACCGTGGCGTTCGATTGGCATTTTTCATCGAACACCAGAATTGAAAGGTCTACCACGGGTGCCCTGTGCTTTTCAGATGAGCAGGTTCACCCTGAGCACATTTGACAGACATGAAAGGGCCTGGAGAAGCCATGGAGAATGTTGTTCTGCCTGTAACATCCTTCAGCATGACCGGTTTGATGGTGCATCAGTGATGGTCTGCGGAGGCATATCCATGGAGGAGCGCACATACCTCTACAAGCGAGACAATGGCACCCAGACCGATCTTTAGGTATCAGAATGAAGTCCTTGGACCCATTGTCATACCCTCCACTGATGCAATTGATACCATTGAATGGCCCCCACGCTCGCCTGACCTAAATCCAATAGAACACCTCTGGGACAATGTTTGATCTATCAGATGCCGCCTGGTTGCACCTCAGTCTTTTCATGAGGTCAGTGATGCCCTGGTGCAGATCTGGGAGGAAATACCCCAGGACACCATCTGTCTCATTAGGAGCATGCCCAACGTTGTCAGGCATGCATACAAGCACATGGGGGCCATACAAACTAACTTTCATTGCAGCAGCTCAAAATGCTATTTCGGCAAAATAGACTAGCCTGCTTGCATCATTTTTTCATGTTGATTTTCGGGGTATCTTTGAATTCAGCCCTCTGTAGGTTGATAATCTCCATTAAACGATGTGGCATCCTTTCCTTCCTAACACATTACCCAGTCCATATCAGTATAGATATCCAGCATGATATTTTTTTCCCATTGAGATCTGATGCGTTTTCAAAGTGTTCCTTTAATTTTTTTGAGCAGTGTATTTCAACTATGTATTTAACCGCTTGCCGACTGCTCACAGTATATTTACTGCGGCAGTCAGCCCCTCACAGGCAGAGCGACGTAGGTCTACGCAGCTAGCCTGTGAGGCTCTGGGGAGCGAGCCAACTCCCCCCCCCCCCCCCCCCGCGCGTGTCCGCCGGTCACTTGGCGATCGTCGGGGGAGAGGGAGAAAGTCAGGTGGCTTGTGTAAACAAGCCACCTGTCATTCTCCTCGGTGTAAAAACACTGATCACATGGTTCTACATTGTAGAACCGTTGATCAGTGTCCCTACAGCTCAAGCCACAGCCAATCACAGTAAGAATTACGCCCCTAGGGACACACACAGCCCCTCCCTCTCAAATAAAGTTAACCCCTTCACTACCAGTGTATTTTTACAGTAACAGTGCATATGTATAGCACTGATTACTGTAGTAATGTCACTGGTAACCCCAAAAGTGTCGAATGTCAGCCAAGGGTCCGATCTGTCCGCCGCAATGTCGCAGTACCGCAAAAAAATTCGCAGATCGCCGCCATTACGCGTTAAAAAAAACAAAAATGACAAATCTTTCCCTTTGTTAGTAAACGCGATAACTTTTGCGCAAACCAATAAAAATACGCTTTTTGCGATTTTTTTTTTTTTTTTTTTTTTTTTTTTTTTTTTTTTTTTTTTTTTTTTTTTTTTTTTTTTTTTTTTTTTTTTTCCCCCCCCCCCCCCCCCCCCAAACAGGTAGCATAAAACAAATTGGCCGAAAATGTTAAATTTTGATTTTTACATTTTTTTTGGGGGGGGGGGGAATTTCATATAAGAAAATGTGAAAAATATTGTTATTTTTGCAAAATTGACGCTTTTTTTTTTTTTTTTTTTTGTTTATTTGTTTATAGCGCGTGATCAAAAAATCGCACAGGTGATCAAATACCACCAAAAGAAAGCTCTGTTTGTGGGGAAAAAAAGGACGTCCAATTCGTTTAGGTACAGCGTCGCACGACCGCGTAACTGTCCGTTAAAGTCACGCAGTGCCGAATCGCAAAATACCCCCTGGTCGTTTAGCAGCCAAATCCTCCGGGGCTTAAGTGGTTAATAGTTTGCCTGGGGTCCAGCTTTAAAGTGATCCCTGCTTTTCAGTTGTAAGCTCTTTGTTACGCCTTCTCATGTGAGTTCTAAGGCAACCCCTCAATAGCCGCTGTCAAAATTCTACAAAATAAAAAAAACTTTTATAGTTTGTAAACACACTAACGCTTGGCCTTGTGAAATGAAAGCATTAATAGATAGTGGTGGAGACTGAGCCTCTGAAGAAACCCATTACTTGTTTATAGAGATGGCAGCAGCACTTCAAGAACAGTGCAGCTTTTGTCAATCTCTGGCTTTAACCACACTTAAGCCCCGGAGGATTTGGCTGCTAAAAGACCAGGGGGTATTTTGCGATTCGGCACTGCGTGACTTTAACGGACAATTGCACGGTCGTGCGACGCTGTACCTAAACGAATTTGACGTCCTTTTTTTTCCCACAAACAGAGCTTTCTTTTGGTGGTATTTGATCACCTGTGCGATTTTCTTCTTTACTGCGACATTGGGGCGGACAGAGTTGACTGTAATTTTTGACACTTTTGGGGTTACCAGTGACATTTCTACAGTAATCAGTGCTATATATATATATATATGCACTGTTACTGTAAAATTACACTGGCAGTGAAGGGGTTAACTTTATTTGAGAGGGAGGGGCTGTGTGTGTCCCTAGGGGCGTGATTCTAACTGTGATTGGCTGTGGCTTGAGCTGTAGGAACACTGATCAACGGTCCTACATAGTAGAACCGTATGATCAGTGTTTCTACACAGGGGAGAATGACAGGCAGCTTGTTTACACAAGCTGCCTGCATTTCTCCCTCTCCCCCGATGATCGCAGAGTGAGCGGCGGACATGCGGCGCGCGCTCGCTCCCCAGAGCCTCACAGGCTAGTGACGTGTATATATACGTCACTTTGCCTGTGAGGGGCTGACCACCGCAGTATATCTACTTGCGGCGGTCGGCAAGCGGTTAAAGGATCTTGGTTCTATCCATCAGATGTCCACACACATTGAAGGATAGATTTTGGATTGACGTCAGGTAATCGTCTAGTATGTTTTTGGAAGGAAACTGGAGCACCCAGAAGAAATATGCAAAGTCCATGAAAGTTGTGACCTTGGTGTATAAATAGATCCCATGGCATCTAGTCACATGTTTTGACACGCTAGTTACACATTCAAATTGAATCAATTTATAGGCTGAATTTGTGTGAATCCTTCATAAAATAAAAAATACACCCGTTTAATTACGAACAAATACACCATTAAGCATGTCCATGTAGGGTTTGAACAGTTATTCAAAATGAAATATTAACCATTGGTTTGCATGCAGAGATTTGTAATTTCAAATATTGTCAGTCATTTCAAAAACAAGATTAACCCAACTTGATGAGATATCTAGTTTCCAGCTTTCTCCTCCAACAAACACACTAGGTCCAACACCACACTTTCCTCCTTACCTTTGACCATGTTACCACTGAGGAAGTTGGCAAACTCCTTTCTGAGGCCCACCTCTCCCCTCACATTTACTACAACCCACTTCCTGCTCTACCCTAAACTCTAACCCACATCTTCAACCTTTTCCTGCCTGCTCAAACATGCACTGGTTACCTAAATAAAAAACACCTCCACTGGAACTTAAGACCAGCTCACTGCTCCTGTTTGCTTCCAAGCTTCTTGACTGCCTTGTCCACATCCGTATGAGTTGCTACCTCACAGACAAGCTTCTCGATCCCCCTACAGTCTCTGGTTTTCACCCGCGATGTTCCAATAGAGCTGCCCTACAATAACTCGCTAACGGCCCTTACTCCATACTCTTTACTCTTAGACCTTTCTGCTGCCATTGACATTTGCCTCTAGGGCTTTTCCAGAACCTATTGAATCCTCTGGAACTCCCTACCCTAGTATGTCCGGTCAGCTCCTACCCTCTCTGCCTTTAGGGGATTCTTCATTTCATTTATTCAAGGCAGCCTACTCCACCAAAATTTAAAAAAATACTTGAGTCGCCTCCATCAGATTCCCCTTTGCAGCTTTTACCTTTTGTACCACCTCCCCCTTCCTTTAGGTTCTTTTTAAAGATTTCTGCTGGTATTGGTGTGTTCAGGATAATGAGGATGTCTACTGCAACCAGTTTTTAGCTGGGATAGCCAAAACCTAATTGTTGCCATGGTCTTGGTTTAAGTCCAACTCCAGGCACAAGAAGAAACCCTATTCTTGGAGTGGATCCAACACTCTGCGAGGAATAAATGGTGGTTTTTGCCTATGGTTAAAGGAATAAGGTGTATTACCTTCCTCACTTCAGCAGGCTACGCAGTGCCTCCTCTCTAAAGGCACTCTCATCTGCATCTCAGCTGTCTCTGCCACATACAGTGCAGGGTTAACAGCCCTGCATTGTGCACAATGATGCTGAAGAACCTTCCATAGTGCAGGCAGGAGAGGAGGAAGGTGTTGGTGCAGAAGTAAGAGAAGGAAATGTAGCCTTTTCATTCTACCTAGGTGTAACACGCTTTTAACCCTTGCAGTGTAGTGTTGGGCTTTAGATATTGTTAATATGTCAGAGAACTGTTTCAGACATCATACATTATAAAGTGGAACTCTTCTGCCAAAAGCTTTCCCTGTCCAAAATGTTATACACTGCATGTGTGTGAAGTGCACAATATGGCAAGAACTCGCCATTTCCCAGCTGGCAATAAAGTTCAACTAATAGTGCTTTCTACTCTTATTTTGTATATATAATGGTGGCCAGTGAAATAAATAAAATTGCCAAAATTCTTCTTTTATTTTCCATACAAATGCATGTATCTAAATGTGGATGCATGTTAATTCATACTGTGCCTTCATCTATCATTCATCAGACAATGGGGCATGGTGGATTTGTAGAGCGAATAATGACCTTAGTGGTTTACAAGTAGGTTTTTACCCTGATAATTCATTCTATGAATTTACGTAATAAACCTTCTGCATGCAGTTACCCATTGCGCCCTGCCCCATGCTTACAGCCAGTGTTAAGGTGGTAGAGCCCAGTCTTTCTGTCTCTATCAATAGACGCAGATGGCAAGGCTTGGAAGTGAGCCTGCACAAGTGCCCACATAGCAAGTGGCTTGCTATGTGGGCAATTGGGGGTTAGTGCCGGAGAGGACCCGAGAAGAGGCGAATCGGGGCTGCTCTATGCAGAACTATTGCCAAGTATGACATGATTTTTATTTTAAAGAGAAAATTAATTTAGTGTAAGTGTTATTATTCCATGTATAAGCAGCCAATGGAACTCTTGACTATAGAACCAAAAGTGCCTGCTACCTGCCTGGAGTTTGCATGTTCTCCCTGTGTGGGTTTAATCTGGGTACTTAGGTTTCCTCCCACACTCCAAAGACCTGCTCATAAGGTAATTGGCCCAAGTATGTGTATGAATGAGAGTTGGAGATTTTAGCTTGTAAGCTACTTGAGGGTAGGGTCTGATGTGACTGTATATTATACATGTACAGTGCTGTACCTGTAATAAATTGTGGCATTAGCATTGAAATGTCTATAAATGTTCAAATTTTAATTTTTTTTGCTTCATTTAGGATTACACACCTGTAAAATGTGCTTGTTTCTACTAACACCATTGTCTTTCTACAGAAATTTCCCTGGGGAGATGGAACAAAGAGTCTTTTCCACAACGCTCACGTAAATCCTCTTCCAGACGGCTATGAAGAGCTCGGGCATGACCATTAGCCTTTTGAATATGTTTTCTTGACCAATATGTTGAATGGGCCCACATATGGAGGGATCAGGCTGCTTATTTAAATTTAAAACTGACCTACATTAACAGTAGAGGTCACTTAAATAAAGCTTATAGCTTGTTCTAAAAGTGTGACTTTGTGTTTTTTGACACTGACTTTGACACAGTTGCACTGCAAATAAGTACAGCATGCCAGTCTCATTGAAGAGATTGCGTTTTTATATTGAGCATTTTCATTGTGTCATGTAGGGCTTGAACATATTACAGATCCTGCATTTTCGTCTGGTGTCATGTAGGGCTAAACATACAATACAGTATTGCAGAGAGCAGATCTTATTTTTCATGAGGCAAACATTTTTTTCTTTTTTAAATGCAGATTAGAGCCACACCACTCATGTGGCATCTGCAATTCCATATCTGTAGTGGTTAGGGGTTTTTGTTTTTAAACTTGTATTAAGGGAAGATATAGACTGTCGTTGCTGACCTTGACTTAAAATGCTACTTGCCTAGATAATATGCTGTTCCAAATGCTTTAGTTCCTATTGAATCCTATTATGCTGGCAGTGCTATATTTTTTTCTGACTTCAACTGCTGCATGCTTCTATTGAAGCACTAAAACCAGACAATTAGTAAACAGCATATTCAGCAGTAGTAGCCTGTTTCCCCCTTAGTACATATGCAATATAATTTTCTCAAGTCATCTTCCAGGACAGCCCATGAGACCTAGGGCTCCTCCTACCAGGACAGGAAACACAATAAATCCAATCAGATAAAAAGGCGGCCTTCTGGTCCTCACCTTTAGTATTTCCTCTGGACAGGGGGTAATATGTTCCTGGAACTACTCCTGGTCTCATGGACTTTCCTTGAAGACTGCATCTTCTCCTGCCCAAGTGCAGTACCCCTACTTACTGGCATAGGGGTGACTGCTTTGTCTTCTGTATCTCAGTGATCTGGGGAAGATAGGACCGTGAATGTTGTCAAGGATCGCAGGGGGGAGTCCTCTTTCGGTCCTGGCGGCATCCTTGGAGCAGTGGGGAGCTGTGTACCCGTGACGCTGCAGATTCAGAGCAGGGAGAGCAGATTTGAATGTGGCGCCACGAACGGAGAGGGCAGAACTGCTGCGGTCCACCCTGGCCCTAGGAACTGACAAGGTCACTTCCAGAGCAGTGACGCACATCCGCGGGCGCTGGAAACAGCGGTTCCAATTTCCATGGCGCGAACAGGAGACTTGGGGTGGCCGGTGTGAGGTGAAGCCACAGCAGGGGCTGCGAACCACCAGATAGAGCAGAATGGATTCCATGGCAGCATCCGCTCAGGCGGCAGATGCAGACTCTGGCACCGGCACCTCCCAGGTAAGCGATGGGAGTCTTCCCTCTCTGCAGATACCGTTTTGGGGGTCTTTTCCTTTCCCTTCCCTTTAGCTAAATAGTGGCTGGTGAAGGGGGCACTATTTCTCTACCCTATACAGGGTGTGTGAGGTTTCATTTTGTGGGTCATAATTTCAATTGGTAATCATGTTTTTTGTTATAGACCAAGGCTCAGGACAAGGTCCAGGTGCACTCCCCAAAAAGAAATGTGCAGTTTGCGGGACTAAACTAAGTTCCACATGGAGCAAAACGGTGGATGAGGGATGAGCTAACTTCAACATTTAGCTCCTTTAGGACCCTCATGGATAGATTAGACTCCAGTATAGGCCCCTGTACAATCTCAGGCCCCTACATCTGTGTCTAAACCAACACAAGGGAAGAAACGGAGTCCCCTCATTCCTCATTTGAGGTGTCTGGATGAGGGGAGGAACCCACGGGGAGAGAATCCGCTGGGTGTTCGATACAAATTATCACTTGAAGATGTGGATGAATTGTTTAAGGCAGTGTATGTTACACTGGAAATTGAAGAGGAGAAGGTGCAATTATCTAAGCATGATCTTATGTATGCAACACATAAGAAAAAGGCTAGAGTTTTCCCTGTACACAGCTCCTTGCTAGATACAATCAAGCTGGAATGGGAAAATCCTGAAAGGAAACCATTTTTTTCCAATAACTTAAAAAGGTTTCCCTTTGACAGCAAAGAACAACCATGGAATAAAATTCCAAAACTAGATGCCCCTCTTTCAAAAATGTCAGAGTGCAGATCTAGCATTTGAGGACATGGTTCACTTAAGGACCCAATGGACAAAAGGACTGACATCATGTTACGCAGGGCTTGGGAGGCCTCGGTTATGAGTCTGAAACCAGCTTTAGTATCCACCTGTGTAGCCAGACATCTGGAATTATGGCTTTCACAGATTCAATCCCACCTATCGGCTGGGACCCCTAGGGATCAGATTGTTAAATCTTTCCCCCTTCTATTTCAGGCAGTGGGTTTTTTGGCAGATTCGGTTAGGATGACAGCAAGAACCTCAGCTTTGGCAAATTCGGCCAGGAGAAGTCTCTAGCTCAAATCATGGTCTGGTGACTGTGCTTCCAAACTGCGCCTCTGTGGTCTCCCCTTTACAGGTGACCATCTCTTCGGCCCTGGGCTGACAGAAGCTCTGGAACGTACTGCTGACAGAAGTAATTTCCAGAAAATAAAAAATCCCCATATAGGGCGGGAAAGTGAGTCCAAAGATCATCCCCCCCCCGGGCCTTAACTGCATGCGCCAACTGTACATAATAAAATTGCATGGACTTGGGGAGACGAAATTCCTCCCGAAGTGCAGCAAAAGATCTGAGCACCCCACCGCGGAATATATGGGTCATATGAGAGATGCCATGTCCCAGCCACTTAGCCCCGTACGGCAGTCCAGCCAGCTCCAGGTATCTGGCATTCTTCCAGATAGGGCTATAGTCCGTATATCCCAATACCTGCTGCAGCTGACGAGCCTTGTTCCAGGTCTTTTGCATAAGGACATAGGTTGGATAGCGCTTACTAGACTTCCCAAATCGCAAGGATTCCAATTGGGCCGCCACATCTCCCCTGCCCACAATGTGGGCTACAAGGCACGCAATTGACCCCTCTCCCTTCTCACTCATGACCCGTGCAATATGCTGAAGTTGGGAGGCTAAGTAGTACAGCCAGGGATTTGGAACTGCTAGACCCCCAAGCTCCTTAGGTCGCTGAAGGTGTTCCAACTTTATACGAGGGCTCTTACCCAGCCACAGAAATGATCTAAAAATGGTATTGACAATCTGGAATAGCCTTAGGGGGACCACGACCGGGGAGTTGTGAAGGGCATAGAGCAGCTGGGGCATGAGAATCATTTTTATGAGGTTGGCCCTGCCCACCAGTGACATGCGCAACCTCGACCAGACCTTTATCTTATCCCTAAAGCGGGCGAGGAGGGGAGTTAGGTTAAGACGGGCAAAGTCTAAGGGCTGTGGAGTCACCTGCAACCCCAAGTAACAAAACTCAGTGGAGACAGGAATCCCCGTTACCCCCACTTCCTGGGAACCCTCGGGATCATCGAGCAGCATCAAGGAGGATTTGGACCAATTAATAAGCAGGCCCGAAAACGAGCCAAACGTAGTAATAACCTCCATAGCCTCCTTCAGAGAACCAGAGGTATCATCTAACAGAAGCATGGTATCATCCGCGTATAGCATGATCTTTTCCTCCAAGGGGCCGTATCGGAATCCCACTATGTTCTGATTGGACCTAATCAGGGCAGCTAGAGGCTCTATCGCCAGGGCAAAGATTAAGGGGGACAGGGGGCACCCCTGCCTAGTTCCCCTAAACAGGGAGAAGGGACGGGACACCCTACCACCCTCCCGGATAGTGGCCACCGGGGCCTGGTACAACAGTTTTACCCATGAAATAAAGTTCTCACCAAAGCCAAACTTGGACATGACCACCCACAAGTAGTCCCACTCTACACTGTCAAATGCCTTTTGCGCATCAAGTGAGAGCAATGCCCTACTGCCCCCATTGTCCGCCGGGGATTGTAAGCTCAGGAATAAGCGGCGCAGGTTAATGGACGTCGACTTGTGCGGCATAAAGCCCGATTGATCAGCATGTACAATGGAAGCAACTACCCGGTTGAGTCGTAGTGCAAGAGCCTTCGCCAGTATCTTAATGTCGCTCTGCAAGAGCGAGATAGGACGGTAGGACCCGGGGTCCAGACCGTCCTTCCCCGACTTCAAGAGGAGGATAACATTAGCCCTACACATAGAAGGCGGCAACCTCATATTCCGCTTGGCCTCCAAAAAGACCTCCAGAAGATGCGGCAGCGTCTCCTCCGCATACTCCTTGTATACCTCCATTGGCAGCCCATCCTCCCCCGGAGCTTTACAGTTAGGGAAGGAAGCCGACGCATTCTGAAGCTCCTTCAGGGTAAGGGGAGCCTCTAGTTCAGCTCTCTCCAGATCTGACAAGCAGGGCAGGGAGATGGCATCTACATAATCCGAGAGTTCCGCAGCAGTGTGTCCCTGTCTGGATTGGTATAGGGTAGCGTAGAATGACCTCAACACCTCCATAACCCGATCCGGGGTGTTCACGACCCGGCCCCCATCACCCATAAGTGCCCCAATGGACGGCGACGTTTGATGAGAGTGGGCAATCCTGGCCAACAACCTGCCCGTGGTTTCCCCCTCCTCATAGTAAGCCTGCCGTTGAAAGAACCTCCTACGTTCAGCCCCAGAGGAATTAATATGAACCAGAGCCTCCTGAGCAGCCAGCCAGCCCTCTCGGTTAGTCTCAGATGGGTCCGCAATATAGCGGGCCTCCAGCTGAGTCACCAAACCCTCAGCCTGCACCCCCAGAGCCGCCGTGTTCCTCTTGATGGACTGTACCTCCCTGATGAATAAACCCCGTAGATAGGCCTTAAAAGCTTCCCACTGTACACCCCGCTCCCCTGCAACATTATGTACCTGCCAGAACTCCCGCAAAGCCTATCATGTGAGGGGAACAAGTGCAACCAGAAGGCATTAAGTTTCCACGGCGCCCTCTGCAGGGTAGCGGAGGGGCGCACAGCTAGACACAGCACCAAAGGAGAATGATCTGAGACACCCCTGGGGGCATAATCAACCTTGTCAACATATCTAATAGCAGAAGAGGAGCAGAGGCACAAATCGATACGTGATAAAGAGGTGTGGGTTTTAGAAAAGCAGGAGAAGACCCTGGTCCCCGGATTGCGGAGCCGCCAGATGTCCGTCCAACCCACTTCCTCAGCGAATTTCGCCAAGGCCGATCGTCCCATGCCTCCACTCCCCAGTGCAGAAGAATGTCGGTCCAACTGAGCGTCCAATACACAATTAAAGTCCCCCAGTACATAGACCGGAACCTCCGGGTGGCTCAAAGTATAGGATACAAGCTGGCGAAGGACCTCACCATGGAACGGGGGCGGAATATAGATAAAGGCCAGGATACAGTGTAAGGTATACAGTTTACAGTAAATAAATACAAACCGTCCCTCCCCGTCAACTAGCCTATAATGTTCCTGAAAGTCAAGGGACCGATGGACTAGCACACTCACCCCACGAGAGTAGGAGGTGTGCGTGGAGTGGTATTCCCAGCCCGCCCAAGCATAATGCAACCAGGATCCTGACTCAGCATCCAAGTGAGTCTCCTGTAACGAACATATGGCTGGAAAATGCCTGCGCAGGGTCGAGGAAACCATGGAACGCTTAAGTGGGTCCCTCAGCCCCCTAACATTCCAGGAAATAACCGGGACAGCTGTCATGGTGGGCGACAGAGCAGCACAAGCCCCGGCGGGGCAGGGACACCGATCAGCGGATATCGCACAAGATAGGGTACAAGATAGGGATCATGGCTATCACCAGCTAGACATACAGTAAAGGTACAATTCGGACTCCAATTCAAGGAGGTCAACAGGACCTTCCAACTAAACAGTGCAAAAAACCGAGCACCGTGCCGAGGGTGCCCCAACCGGCCACACAGATTCCAACTGCCAAGGCCCTCGGACACCGGTGTCGCAGACATAGTCCCTGGGGAGCACCCCAGCTCAGCCTCCCCTCCCATGTAGAGGACAACAGGTCTCATCCACACTGGTGAGGAAGCCAAATACTGTCCAAGAGGGGATGAGAAAAATTACCCCCCACAGAAAAATAAAAAGGGAGGGGGGGGAGAAAAAAAAAAAAACATCCAAAAAGGGGGAAATGAGTCACAAGTACTTACAGGAACCCAAGTTTCTGCGGAATGGACAGAACCTTACAGCTCCAAGCCAGCAAACAGAAGTTCGAGTCCCAACGGTCTCCAGGATATTAGCACCTGCAAAACAGGAGTAGAACAGGGGAAGAGAAAAAAAAAACAGGGGGTAGCAGGAGAGAGGAAAAAATCACAGGTACTTCCATCTCCAGGCTGGGGGCAGGGCCCCCCAAACAGCATCCACCGGGTCATCATCGCAGAAGGGCACCGGAGAAGAATCTTCAGGCCACACCATCTTCCGGAGGCAGCTGACGAGGACGAAGGGAATGCTCATTGTGGTCAATCCACGAGGAAGCTTCCGACGGATCCTCAAAGAAATGATGTTGACCCCCAGCAATAATACGGAGCTTCGCAGGATACAGCATGGCATAGGAGGCATGTAGTTTCTGCAGACGCTGCTTGACCGCGAAGAATTTCACCCTGCTCCTCTGCACTTCAGCGGAGAAATCCGGGTAAAACGAGACCCGCACCCCATTATACTGTATATCCCGCCGCTCTCTCGCCAGTCTCAGGATAGTCTCTTTGTCTCTATAATTAAGCAAGCGGGCAAGCATGGTCCTTGGCGGGCGGCCCGGTTGCAGGGGACGAGGGGGAACCCTGTGGGCCCTCTCAACGGCATAAAGAGGGGAGAAGGCATCCCCACCAAAAGTTTCTTTGAGCCAAGAGTCCACAAAGTCCGTGGGGTCTCTCCCCTCCACTTTCTCAGGCAGACCCACAATGCGAACATTGTTCCGCCGAAGGCGGTTCTCCACATCCTCAGCCCGCTGTTCTAGGGCCCTGGTCATGCCAGCAGTATGGCGGGACTCCCTGGTCAGGGGGGGCAGCTGGTCCTCCAAGTCACTCACTCTCCCCTCCACAGCCGTGGTGCGCTCCCTGACCTTCTGGAGGTCCTGCCGAAGAAGGGACACCGCTTCTGTCAGGCCCCCAAATTGCTTTTTGAGGTGGTCTACATTGGCGTTGCATCTGTTAACTGCCCGCAGGATATCTGCAAGGGTGGGCTGCTCCTCCACTTCCCCGTCACCCTGCTCCATCTCCTCCTCACCCTCAACAGCACAGTCCTCCACTCCAGGGCCAACCACACCCGGGCTGACGGGGCCAGAAGCACCCGCACTGGTACTGGCGTCTGGAGGTCTCCCTTTCCCCACCGAGCCAGGGGATTTCTGTGCATAGTAGCGCATATCGCGCTGCGGCTCTTTGGGTGGATTTTTCGGGGGCTTGGTGGACTTACTGGAGGTGGCGGGCTTCTCGGAGCCTCTCGTCCGCTGCGGCAGGCCGTGCGCGGCGCCATCTTGGGGCCCAGACATCCCGGAGTTCTCCCGCAATTTGCGGCGGTGCATCGCCCGAAGGCCAGCCGGAGGGATCACAGGCGTGTACCCAACGGTACAAGGATGCCGTCGATACCCGGTAAGCGGCGTAGGAGACCGGGGAAAGGATCAATGTACGGATTCGAGCGGGAGCTCAGTGAGATGCGTCCTCTCACATGCCGTTCCTGGCCACGCCCGGGCAAAGGGTTTTACTCCCACGTTTGTGATAAGAAAACCCTCGGGGAGTTATCGATTGATTTTAAATCTCTCGATAAGGTACAAGCGTTTTCGCATGGAATCGGTGCATTTCATAGGAAGCCTGCTGTATCTGAAATGTTTCATGGCAACACTAGACTTAAAGGATGCTTTTTTAACATCCCCATTCATCTGGCTTACCAGAAGTTCTTATGACTAGCAGTGAAGCTAGGGCCAGAAGTCAGACACTATTAATTTCAGGTGCTGCCCTTCGGGTTATCCTCAGCCCCTCGTATCTTCACCAAAGTCCTGGGGAAGCTTTAGCCACGCTGAGACAAAGTACATCATGATCATCCCCTACCTGGATGACCTCCTAGTAGTGGCGGACTCAGGTCAGAAACTGGAAAAGGACCTCCAGACAGTTCAGGAGTTCCTTGGGTCACTGGGATGGATGATCAACAAACCGAAATCTTGCCTAACACCCTCCCAGAGAGTGACCTATCTCGGATACGAGATCTCTCTGGATCAGAAGATTTTTCTCCCACAACTCAAGGTTTTAAAGATGTTTCAGATGGTGGCTTCTTTACAAAGCAACCAGTGGGTCTCACTCAGGGACATCACAAGAGTCATAGGCCTCATGACCTCCTGTTTTCCAGCTGTCCCTTGGGCACGGTATCAGCAGTGTCCCCTCCAATGGTTCATGTAAAACTGGGACGGATTTCCAGATTCCTTGGAACTAAAGGTGAAAGTTCCCCCCAGGGTAAAAAGAACCCTATGGTGGAGATCACCACTTCACCTTACGATGGGGTTGAACTGGGTTATTCAAGTATCACAAAGAATAACCACAGACAAGCTCTTCCGGGTGGGGGGCACATACATCTCCAGAGCCAACTAGCACAGGGAGAATGGTCCCCGCTAGAAGCACAGACCTCGTCAAATCAGAAAGGGCTCATGGCAGTACTAAAAGCCTTTAGAGGTCTTTCAGATAGACATAAAGGGAAGTCATCTACATCTTCTATTCGACAACATGGCAATGGTGGCGTACCTCAACAAACGGGGAGGTACACAGAGTCGGGGATTGCAGTTCATAGTCCAGAAAATATTCTCTTGGGCCGAGATGAATCTTGCCTCTATTTCGGATATTCATCTGAAGGGGACTCAAAATGTCTTAGCACACCACCTCAGCCGCCACCAGGTGTGTCGGGACAATTGGTCCCTCAACCCAAAGGACTTTGCAGAAGTTGTGGCCAAGTGGGGTTTACCAGAAGTGGACCTTTTTGCAGCTCAAGTAGACAGCAAAACAAAGAGGTTCTTTTCCCTGAACCAATGGGATCAATCCCTGGGGATCGATGCCTTTGTGAACCCCTGGTCTTTCAAACTCTGCTATGCCTTCCCTCCAGTCAGGCTAATCTCTGAAGTCCTCCAAAAATTTCTCCAGGAGGATACTGATCTGATTCTAATAGCTCCTTTTTGGCCCAAAAGGCCGTGGTTTTCACGCCTAGAGGCCTTATCCTCAAAACCTCCAATAACTTTGCCTTTGAGACAGGATCTGTTGACTCAGGGTCTGGTTTCCCATCTGCACATCACGTCCCTGAAACTGACCACTTGGTATCTGAAGAGCAGATACTAAGTTCCCAAGGATTCTCGGACAAGGTGGGTGAAGACCTTGATCAATTGTCGAAAGCCTGTCACAAAAGCAATATGTTCCAAAGTGTGGAGGAGATTTAACTCTTGGCTGGCTTAAAATCATAGACCATCCCCGGATGTACAGTCTACTCTGGAATTTTTGCAAGAGGGCGTTGATGAGGCACTCTCCCTTAGTACTTTGAAAGTGCAGGCGGCTGCCATTAGTACCTTTCTCCATTATTCCCTTCGGGGAATCCCATTATAGCTAGGTTCTTTAAGGCAATCGCACGAGCTAAGCCTATAGTTGTCAGAACATGTCCGACTAGGAACCTATCCCTTATCCTTCAAACCTTAGTAATAGTCCCTTAGTAACAGTCCCTTGAAGGATTTAAAAGAGACTATTCACTCTGAAAACTGCATTCTTGATTGCAGTGACGTCAGTACGAAGAGTCAGTGAGTTGCAGGCCCTCCCAATTAGGGAGCCTTTTCTTATGATTTTTCTAGGATAGGATAGGGTTAAAAACCGATCCAGGGTTTTTACCTAAGGTAGTGTAGTGAATAATGTAGCGCTAATCCATAAACCACGTCCAAAATTTGACTGGACAAGAAAGTCTGTAAAATGTCCTTTTTAACCAGATACAGGTGCCAAACTGTAGATCCAAAGAACCACCACCAGACACCCTGATCACACCGTCTCTTACCAACTCGAAATGATCCCCATCACAGAAATCCAACAAGCTCAAATGATATAGAAGCCCAGGGCGATCCTCACGATTTACCAGGATTCACAGATTCCACCATTGATCGGTATAAAACAAAGAGCAGGACACCATCATAGTGCAGACCGTCAAAACATTTATTCAAAGCATATAGATTAAGAACACTTACAAAAGGTTGATAAAATCAGGCATCTCAGCAGACCTGTAGTGTTCCCCTCGTGTGTCAGACTTGTTCCTTAAACCACCGAAAAGATGGCCGCCGCATCTCCTCCGTGTTGGCATGTAGCACCGCGAGTACCGCCCGACGTACGTTTCGTCTTCTGCAGACGTCGTCAAGGGGCGCCAAATGTGGCTGCTTTTCATTTTTTCATATATTATTTTTAGATACATATTAGTTAGCGCAGCAATACTGTCATTTATTTTTTTACCTAAGGTAGCTACTTCCTTCCATAGAGCACAGGATATTGTACTACCTACCTTTTTGTAATTCTCCAAAAAATGACAAAGAGAAGAATTATAGTTTTTTTGGGTGTCAGAAGAGCTCTTCTGGCTTACCCAGAGGTGACTAAAACCTTTAGGAAGTGTGATACCTAATTTGTACTTTTTTTCTGGCACACATAGGGGTAATAGAGCTTCTAAAGCCACCATAGCTAGGTGGATAAAGCAGGCTATTATAGAAGCTTATAAAGCAAAAGATGTTGCTCCTCCGTTTATCAACGCACATTCAACAAGGACCTTTGTCCACGTCTTGGGCCGAAAGGGCTGGTGCCTCACCAGAACAAATCTGTAAGGCAGCTACCTGGTCTAACTTTTCGACCTTTGTTAGACATTATCGCCTGGACCTCCTCTCTTAGGAACAGGCATTTGGTCGAAAGGTGCTCCAGGCAGTAGTCCCTCCCTAGACTGGTAAGTTTCTGGTTCATCGTCTTATGGGCTGTCCTGGAAGACTACTTGAGAAAAGCTGAGTTAGACTTACCGGTAACTCCTTTTCTGAGAGTCTTCCAGGACACCTGGATTTCCACCTGGTGTTGTCTTGTATTATATATATATATATATATATATATATATATATATATATATATATATATATATATATATATATGTGTATGTGTAATAATATATAAATAAATATATATATATATATATATATATATATATATATATATATATAATGTTTTACAGGAATGTCCTACGGTTCTCGAGAATACTGAAGGTGAGGACCAGAGGGCCGCATTTTTATCCGATTGGATTTAATGTGTTTCCTGTCCTGGTAGGAGGAGCCCTAGGTCTCATGGGCTGTCTTGGAAGACTCTCAGAAAAGGAGTTACCGTTAAGTCTACCTCAGCTTTTTGTGGCTTAAGTATAGTACTGCATTTCTTTCCTTCAGCAGTGTTGTACTTTACCATAAAGGAAGTTGTCCTCTTGCTCTTTAAAGTTGTTCCATAAATCTTCCTCCCACCCCATAAGTGGAAGGCACCAAGCCAGAGCCTTCATTTCAATGGTGTAAATCCCTATATGGTGCCACACACCAAAAAGTCAATGATGTGTCCAGTCCTGACTGTGCTTGCACCAATCATTTCTACGTTGGTATCCTTGCTCACAGTGGCCCCAGCCATGGGCACAGTGAGGCATGCATGAAGTTGGAATATGAAGATGCAAAGCTCCAAGTCCAACATGTTTTGGAATGGGATAAGGTTTAATTCATTCAGTTGGTCTCTTGAGCACCGTGGCGATTGTTTTCCACCTCTGGTATGACATTGGCTAGAGGCTTTTTAGCCAACCTAATGACACACATCATTCACCCTCTAATGATTTTCTGTTTTGAAATTGTTTAGTATATGTCAAATCTTGGCTAAACATGTCCAGGATTTATTTTCCATTTAATTTATCATATTCATCCTTACCCCATGAGGCAAAATCTTGCATGGAGCTCCAGACCGAGGATGTTACTGATGGTATTGTAGCCCATCACAGCCTTGTGTAGGCCTTTAATCTTTTCCCTGACGTCCTTTGAAAGCGCTTTGGTTATGCCAATGATGGTGAGGTGTCTTTTATACACATAACGAGTTGTCGTTACGAGCACCTTCTTAAATTGACAGGACTAATTTGTCTACCACATGAGCACATACTGTAGCCAGTCTGTGGAAGCCAGGATTATTGTTGATTGGTAGGGGGATCAAATACTTAATTTTACTCACTGAACTGCAACTCAATTTATAACATTTGTATCGTGTTTTTTCAGGATTTTTGGTTGGTATTCTGTCTCTATCATTTAAAATACATCTAAGCTAACAATTATAGACCCTTCATTTCTTTGTAAGTGGGCAAACGTACAAAATTTGTAAGGGATCAAAGAATTAGTTTCGCAACTGGAGATATACTTTAACTACTTGCTGACCAGCTGCCGCCTATATACGGCGGCAGGTCGGAAGGTTTCCGCGAATTGCCGTACCAGTACGGCTGTTCGCGGGAGCGATCCTAGGGGCACGCTCCCACTCAACAGCGGGGAAGGTGATCCCCGGGGCCAGTGGCCGCGATCGCTCCCTGTGAGGAGAGAACAGCGGTCTGCTGTTGTAAACACAGCAGACCGTTGTTCTCTCAGGAATCGATGCAGAGCTCCTGTGGTCCTCCTATTAAGGAACACAGGTCTCTATGTTGATTTCACAAGCCCCCCCCCCCCCCACAGTTAGAAAACACCCCTAGGCTCACATTTAACCCTGCGATCAGCCCTGGGTTAACCCCTTCCCTGCCAGTATCATTTTCACAGTAACAGTGCATATTTTTAGCACTGATTACTGTATTAATGTCACTGGTCCCCCAAAAGTGTCAAAAATGTCAGATAGGGGTCTGATCTGTCCGCTGCAATGTCGCAGTCCCGCCAAAAATCGCAGATCGCTGCCATTACTAGCAAAAAAATAAATAAAAATGACAAATCTTTCCCCTAGTTTGTAGACGAGATAACTTTTGCGCAAACCAATCAAAATACGCCTTTTGGGATTTTTTTTCTACCAAAAATATGTAACAGAATACAAATTGACCTAAAATGCTGAAAAAGTTTTTGATTTTTACTTTTTTTTTTGGGAATGTTATATAGCAGAAAGTGAAAAATATTGTTTTTTCAGAATTGTCGCTCTTTTGTTTATAGCGCAAAAAATAAAAATCAAACCGGTGATCAAACACCACCAAAAGAAAGCTGTATTTGTGGGGAAAAAAGGACATATATTTTATTTGGTACAGTGTCGCACGACATGCGCAATTGTCCATTAAAGTAACGCAGTGCCGAATCGCAAAATATGGCCTGGTCATTAAGGGGGGGTGAAACCTTCCGGTCCAGAAGTGGTTAATAAGCTCGCACGTTCATGGCAATAAATGTTTATTTTGGAACTTTGTACCAAACTAGTGTATGCACTGTATCCCACATATTTAAATAAATAAAGAAGCAGATTTTTTTTTTTTTTTTTTTTATTTCTTCTGCCACACACCTTGACAGAACCAAGTTAAAGTAGGGCACTTCAGAAAAAATTCCAATTAATTACATTGGTCTTTAATTCAAAAATGTTTAAAGGCTAAGTTTAACTTAACATAGAAAATAATAAATGCAAATAAAAAAACTATACTTTTTTTTTTTTAAAGCAGGAGCCTGCAAAGTATTGCACCTGTGATCAGCAGACTATCAGACTATGGGTGCAATGTCAGACTTACACAATGCTCCACATATACCTCAAATCCAATAGGAGGTGGGATGGATGTATAAAAGATCCAGCTCCTAAACAGAACCGGGAAGGAGAAAACGGGGGTGTGGCCTCTGAAATGATTTGTGGCCTGCCCCTACTTGATATCATCTTCTGATTTTGACAGCTGTCTGTCCCTGCTTGCGGCCATAGACACTGCCGGTCTGTCTGGCTTTCTCTGGCACTGTACACATCACCGTTACTGTATTATCAGCCGCTGATAGACCGCCTGCATGCTGTTTGCTGTCTCCTGTTCCTTCTATGGTTCTTTGCAGGCTGGATTGAGAGATTTTAACCTGTAAGTGTGCTATGTTCAATAAATGGTGTTTTTGTTTGATTCTACTACCTCCAGCGCCCTGTTTGCACACACTACGTACATCTATGTTGCCTGTTCATCTGTACAGGCTGTAGGTAGTGTGAATGAACTACGAGCATGCTGATCAGTGTACACAGTTCATTCACACTACAAGTCAGTCTCCTGTGGTGGAAGGTGGTACTTGTAGTTTATTCATTCACAGTCAATGAATGACGTGGCTGTGTAGGCGGACAGTTACGCTAATTTTAAAAAAGTGACAGCGGGTGCAGGGAGAAGAACCCCCGCCTGCTCTCACAGGGAGGAGGAGGATTTTGGGTGGCAGGAGCTGAAGCATGTTATCCCTAAATACAGGTGGAACATGTAACATGTTCCAAAGGTTAACTTGTCCTTTAAAGGGGAGAATCAAAGGGAAGCATATGAGCAACTGGAGTTTAATACACAACACACTAATAAAATTACACACAAAAAGTATCATCTAATTTATGAAGCGTAATGCAAGTTTACAGATTAAGACATTTCTATTACAAATCATTAATTTGCATTCATAAGTAACATTTACAGAGCGCAAAATGTATAAAACAGAAGTCAATGTGATATTTTGAATGAGCTCACTTGTAAAAATATTTGTATGAGGACCTATACAGCTCATTGAGGCTGTGATATCAGTACAATTGTTCCAGTCTGGCTGCACACAGTATTTCCCATTTAAATTGGTATATGGAAAATGTGACATTGGGGGCCCCATAAGTGCAGGGCCCAAACTGGGTCAAGAATCTGTATTCGATTCTGGCTTTTCTTTGCTGGGTCCCATGAATTCTATTCCGTCAACAGGGATGTCCTTGTCCTTGATAGCTTTCTACAAAAGAAAAACAATACAGTAAATTATTAATCAATGTTAAAATGCTTGAAAACAGATTTTTACGCAGAGCAGTTACGGGCACAGCACGCTCGGCTCTATGGGCGGTCGGATGTCCGTTTACACCTGACTGCCCTCAGATCCAGCCAGATGGAGAGGAACAGATCCCCATCCATTTGTTTTTGCCAGATCAGAGGTAGCTAGGTTTAAACAGACATAAGTTTGTTTACATCTGACTGCCCACAGAGGAGAATGGAGGGTCCGGTTAGGTCTGCCAAAAAAACAGACAGGTGGACCTGATCATACCTCTCTTGTGAAAGAGGTCTTGGAGATCCTAAAGCAGGACAGACACAAATACTAAATGTTTTAGGCCCCTTTCACACGAGCGATCCAATCAGATCCGCCTGTCAGTTTTTCTAGGCGGATCTGATTGGATGCTCCATGCCTCCCTATGGGGCAGCGGATGTCAGCGGTGACATGTCCGCTGACATCCGCTGCCAGCCACATCCGATTCTGTCCATGAAATCCGGACGGATGGAAACCCTATTTTCCATCCAGGGGGTCGGATCGGATCGGATGGGATCAGATGAGAGCCACCAGGCGGTTCGCTCTCATCCGATTCCCCCATAGAGATACATGGGGCGCTGACACCTCCCTCTCCGCACACAGAGCAGAGAGGGAGCTGTCACCTTCCTGCTCAGCGGGGATCTGTGTTTACGATCCCCTGCTGAGCCGCACGATTGAAAGAGCCCTAACTGTTTTCCTATAATCAGCATTTTTTTCAGCTACAAATTACTTAGAACCTCCAAACACTTCACTGTTCCGAGTGGACATACCTGTATGTCCCTCAGAACGGGAGGCCGCGCAACAGCATGATCCTGTGATGAGAGGATACAGCCAAGATGGGATCAGGATATGGGCGCTGCAATTGACCCTCCTGATCACATGATAGCTGTGTTCAATCACAGCCTTCACAGTATAAAATGAGACATGTGTCTCTGTGACAGTTCTCCCGGCTGAGCTCAGTGAAATGAGAGTGGGAGTGGGAGGGGGGCAGAGGAAACTGGAGCCTCTGTGACAGCGATGTGTAAGGGATGAATTTACACACAGAGCCGTCACAGATCCCCACACCCAGTACACCAAGCACCACTGTCCCTGTCCCATGAATATCTCTCATTGTCCTCAAACATCTGTACCAGTGCACAAAAACATCTGTCACAATGTCCCACAAACATCTATACCAGTGCACAAAACATCTGTCAGTGTCCCCATGAACATCTGTACCAGTGCACAAACATCTGTCACAGTGTCAGGGTGGATAAAAATCAATCATTTTTAAATATTTAAAAAATCTGATTTTTTTTATTTTAATCAAATTTATTTTAATAAAATGCTTTTGGAGTAAAAATCTATCTAAAAGTAGTTTTCTATTTAAGATACATTAATAATTAAATTTATTTAGCATGAAATGGAGCTTAGTTATGTAGCATGAGGCTGTATATTCTGCAATATTTACATTTTTGGTAAACTCAATCAATGAGTCCAAGATAGGCAAAAAAATTTTGGGGGAGCATACCCATGTATTTCTAAAGCTGCTGCAGCTATGAACCAAAAGACATGTATATTAAAAAAGAATAGCGCGCAAATGCAAAAGAAATTACTACCAAATCTGAAGACAATCCATAAATAAAAATGGGGATTTGGTCCCACCATATGGCCACATCGTGCTCAAGCCCACTACTGCGTCAAAGTACCCCATTATCAGTGGGTCCTACACTATCCATGAAAAAGAGATGAATCCAGCCTTTCTAACCCTTGGAGATAATACTCCTTGCTGGGAAAGCTGTGCAAATGCACTACAGGGGACTCTTCCTATATCCACAATGAGTCCAAGATAACATGCACTGCATTGATGCATTCACACAATTTCACAGTAACCTTGAGATAAAATAAAGTTCAGGAATATTCTTTTATCCCATTGTTTTGCAAATTTATGTACACTACAAACTGTATGATTGAATCGGTCCTGATATTGCTGTTTTACTAACCTGACAACTTATTATTCTAAATAGGAAATGTTCATTTTGTTTGCATGAATAAGTCCTTATATATAAAGAGCACCTGTCATTTCAGATCCATCATGGTAGAACCTGTTAGCGGACATCCACTCACCTGCTGCCGCCACGTCCCTCACCTTGTTGTGTCACTGCCGCATCACCAGACATCCCATTAAAGTGAATGGGACTGTAAGTGAGTCAACAGCGGTTCAGGGGAGGAGCCCCTGCAGGTCACAGGTAATAGTTGCTCTTTAGAAATTATGATTTAAATCGAGTGGATTTAATGAAGTCTTTTTACTAGTGATTTAAATCGACTTGATTTAAATCAAATCCACCCTGCACAGTGTCCCCATAAACATCTGCACCAGTGCACAAAACATCTGATCATGTCTCCATGAACATCTGTACCAGTGCACAATAAATCTGTCAGTGTCCCCCATAAACATCTGTACCAGCACACAAAACACCTAAAAATGTTCCCATTAACATCTGTACCATTGCACAATAAATCTGTCACAGTGTCCCCATTAACATCTGTACCAGTGCACAATAAATCTGTCACAGTGTCCCCATTAACATCTGTACCAGTGCACAATAAATCTGTCACAGTGTCCCCATTAACATCTGTACCAGTGCACAAAACATCTGTCAGTGTCCCCATGAACATTTGTACCAGTGCACAATAAATCTGTCACAGTGTCCCCATGAACATCTGTACCAGTGCACAAAACATCTGACAATGTCCCCATTAACATCTGTACCAGTGCACAATAAATCTGTCAGTGTCCCCATGAACATCTGTACCACTGCACAAAACATTTGTCACAGTGTCCCCATCACATCTGCAGCGGTGCACAAAACATCTGTCAGTGTCCCCATGAACATCTGTACCAGGGCACAAAACATCTGACAATGTCCCCATATAACATCTGTACCAGGGCACAATAAATCTGTCACAGTGTCCCCATAAACATCTGTACTAGTGCACAAAACATCTGACAATGTCCCCATCACATCTGTAGCAGTGCACAAAACATCTGTCAGTATCCCCATGAACAGCTGTACCAGTGCAAAAAAAATATCTGCAATAGTGTTCTATTGTGACATCAACATCTGTCAGTCTCCGCCGGTGGGTGATCAACATCTTTTATAAAGTAAAAGTGCACAAAAACATCTGTTAGGCCTCTTTCACACGGCCGCTCTGTTTTTTTGCACCGATGAGGGACTTTTTTTTTTTATTTTTTCACGGAGCGGATGACACTTGTGTCATCCGCTCCGTATGTCCGCATATCATCCCATCCATTTGCAGATGATATGCGGACCTAATGTAAGTCTATGGGGATTGCGGATGTCAGCGGATGACACTGCTGACATCCGATTTTCCTTCCTTTTCCGTTTTTTGAACGGAGGAAAAATAGGGTTCTGTTCCGTTCCAAAAAACGGAACAGAACTGAAAGGACGGAAATCGGATGTCAGCGGATGGTATTCCGCTGACATCCGCAATGCCATTCACTTACATTATGTCCGTAAATCATCCGCAAAAAAATAGGATGATTTGCGGACATACGGAGCGCCCGTGTGAAAGAGCCCTTAGTTGTAACTAATAAAGGTTGTTTACCAACATAAGAGCTCTGCGCTGTGACTGTAGACTGTACACAGCAATTAGCAGGTCCTGGCCATGAATCATTGGCTGGGACTTTGACAGGCTGTACAATTTTCATAGTTACATAGTTAGTCAGGTTAAAAAAAAGACACAAGTCTATCTGGTTCAACCAAAGAAAATAAAAACAGTGATGAAAACCCAACCATACAATCCCATATACACAATCCTATACCCTCTGTTGATCCAGAGGAAGGCGAAAATAAACCCCAGCAAAGCATGATCCAATTTGCTACATCAGGGGAAAAAAAATTCCTTCCTGATCCCCCGAGAGGAAATCGGATATTCCCTGGATCAACTTTACCTAAAAAAAATGTAGTACCCATTTATATTATGTACACCCAGGAAAGAATCCAGGCCTTTTTTTAAAGCAATCTAGTGAGCTGGCCAGAACCACCTCTAGAGGGAGTCTATTCCACATTTTCACAGCTCTTACAGTGAAGAAACCTTTCCGCATTTGGAGACTAAATCAGTTTTCCTCTAGACATAAAGAGTGCCCCTTGTCCTCTGTGTTGACCTTAAAGTGAACAACTCAACACCAAGTTCACTATATGGACCCCTTATGTATTTATACATGTTAATCATATCCCCCCTTAATCTCCTCTTCTCAAGAGAGAATACATTCAGTTCCTCTAATCTTTTCTAATAGCTGAGGTCCTCCATGCCTCTTATCAGTTTGGTTGCCCTTCTCTGCACTTTCTCCAGTTCCCCGACAGTTCCTGGTTTCAGGCAGGAAGTAGGCAGTGACGTACGGGTACGTTACTTTGCCTACAGCGAGGGCTCGCCCACAATGCAGTGATGGACGATCGTCAAGTGGTTAAAGTGATACTAAAGGTCATTTTTGTTTTAAAATACCAAACATGTTATACTTGCCTGCTCTGTGTAAGGGTTTTGCACAGAGCAGTTCCAATCTTCCTCTTCTCAGATCCCTCACCAGTGCTCCTGCCCCCCTCTAAATGCCCCCAAAGCAAGCCACTTACTATGGTGGCACTCGTGCATGCATGCTCCTAATCCCCGCTCTGTATATTCATAAAACACACAGAACAGGACTTGTTCCCCCCCCCCCCTTCTTACTGGCTGCTGTGTCTAAGCCAATAAGGATGAAGAGAACTGGTAGAGCGGTTGCTTCTGGTGCACATCGCTGGATGGAGATCAGGTAAGTATTACGGTGGGCTGGGAGGGGATGCTGCACACAGAAAGGTTTTCATCTTAAAGAGGAGCTCCAGTCACCTGTGATAAAAATAAGAGTCTGCAGCTACAAAAAGTTTAGCTGCTGACTTTTAAAAAAAAACAGCCTATCACCTGTCCCACGGTCCAGCGTTGAGCTCACCCCAGGCGTTCTCACCCACTGTCTTTGGTCCCCGGCATCTTCCCTATAAGCACCTGGCTTTAACAGCTTGCGGCTTCACATCTGGGTGCCCAATGCGCATTAGGAGTGGTGGATGTGTCCTCTGGGACCTGTCATTGTCCCAGAAGACTGCAGGGGGAGGTAAGAAGAAAAACGTCTGTTGCCGAGCGCCAGGGTACCTGTCAAAATCGGGTACCCGTTCTCCACTCCTCAAAAGTGCCAATTGTGAAAGAGTAGAGGGGGATCAGTCCTTAAAGCGGAGTTCTGGCCTTTTATTAAAAGTCTGCAGCTACAAAAAGTGTAATAAACAGACACTCACCTGTCCCAGGATGCAGCCGCCTGAAGCTTTGATCCTCTCCTCCCATCACTAGTGTGGGCACCCGGCTGTGACAGCGCGCGGCTTCACAGACGGGTGAGCACTGCGCAATCGCGAGTCGCGCTGTGCATTCCGAATGGCCGGGCAATCTTCTGGGACCTGTGAGGTGTCCTAGAAGATTGCAGGGAGGAAGGGGGAGAGGAGAACTTCTGCTCTGGGCGCTGCTGTGCTCTGAGCAGAAGTGAGAGCGGGTACATGTCAAAACTATATCCCCTCCCTCCCCCCAGAAAAAAACATGACATGCCAAATGTCATGTGTGAAATGTGGCATGTCAGGGGTAATTAAAGCGGGAGTTTCACTTTTGGGTGGAGTTCCGCTTGAATACATGAAAGTAAAAAATCTCCAGCCTTTAAAACCACTTTACGACTGCTCACAGTAATATTACTGGGGCAGAGTGGCTCGTTATCGTCTGACGACGTAGTACTACGTCGTCAGACACTCCCCCTTCTGGGCGGCGCTTGCGCGCCGCCGGAGGCTCGCTCCCGCTGTTTTCATTCACAGTGGGAGTCGGGCCAGGGGAGGAGCAGCGGCGATTGCCACTGCTCTTACCCGATCGTCGGGGATCGAGTCTGTTTACACACAGCGGGCGGATCTCCATAGTGACAGGGAGTGACAGATCGGACTGTTCAGCATAGCTGGACATCCGATCTGTCCATGACTCACTCAGTCACCTCCCCCCCCACACGTCAGTAAGCACCAGGCATACATTAACCCCTCCCTCTCCAATAAAATTAACCCCTTCCCTGCCAGTGTCATTTTTACAGTAACAGTGCATATATATAGCACTGATTACTGCAGTAATGTCACTGGTACCCCCAAAAGTGTCAAAAATGTCAGTCAAGGGTCCGATCTGTCCGCCGCAATGTCGCAGTCCAGCAAAAAAATTGCAGATCGCCGCCATTACGCGTTAAAAAAAAAACACCAAAAATGACAGAAATCTTTCCCTTTGTTAGTAAACGCAATAACTTTTGCGCAAACCAATCAAAATATGCTTATTGCGATTTTTTTTACCAAACATAGGTAGCAGAAAACAAATTGGCCAAAAATTTTTAAAAAAATTGTTTTTTACATCTTTTTTGGGGGGAATTTCATATAAAAAAAATGTTAAAAATATTGTTATTTTTTCAAAATAAACGCTCTTTTTTTGTTTATAGCGCAAAAAGTAAAAATCGCACAGGTGATCAAATACCACCAAAAGAAAGCCCTGTTTGTGGGAAAAAAAGGACGTAAATTTCGTTTGGGTACAGCGTCACACGACCGCGCAATTGTCAGTTGAAGTCGCACAGCGCTGAATCGCAAAAAGTGGCCTGGACGTAAGACAGCAAAATCCTCCGGTGGTAAAGTGGTTAAAGTGGAATTAAAGGCAGACATTCTCGCCCCAGGTTCTTATGGGTGTTGGTCTTCTGCCAGTTTGATTGCCTGGTGTGAGATGATGTCACTCCTATCATACTGCTGGAAGGTACATTTCAGAGGCCTGCAAACAGGCAGGTAAGTGTACTTGATTGCAGAGGAAACAATGCATGCCTCTTCTGCAATGAAAACCCTGCTTGTTTGCATTTTTTTTATATTTACATTTTAACATGTTAGTAAAGGTTGACTTTTATTTTTGTAAAAGATGAGCAGAGTTCCTCTTTCACACAGACAACGAAATCATTTCTAATGAACCGTTTTATATATTGTCCCACTGATACAGGAAGTGAAAGAAATGCCCCCATGGGAGACACAGAGGGCACTACAGGCCTGACAGGAAGCTCTAACTACCCCACATTCGTTAAAGAACCGTTTTCCCTTTCTTTAGTTCCTCCGGCTCACCCCCCTGAGGTAGGTCTCACCTGGACACAGGTGCGGTACCGCCGGAAGAGCTCGGTGCACGGGTCCCCGCTGCCCTCCCCTTTCAGGAACTTCTCGGCGAACCACCGATTGAAGCACTGGTCATACTCCCGCTTCATGTCCGTGCACTCCTCGCCCACACTGTTCATATCGCTGCCTGTGTCACTATCGGACAACTCACACCATACCCAACAATGCCTCCTGTGCCCTCTCTAAAGATGGCTGCTCTTTGCTCAAGGTCACGTTAGCCGTCGCGCTGCATATGGCGTCATTGGAAGGCGACTCCGGTGAAAATGTGGTTGCAGAAGGCAGCTGTGAGGCAGTGGAGGACGGCTGGATTTACATGCCTCCTGTCCTCGCAGAGTAAGGTATCACAGTGTTCACTATCCTCCTGCTGATCAGAGACTACATTTCCCAGGGGGCCTCTGTACACAGTGCGACGGAGAACCTGCTGGGACTTGTAGTACCTGAGCAGCTGGATATTATACATTGATTGGATGTAATGAATGTTGCCATTAAACAATATGATTTGCATCCTCTGAAGGTTCCGCAGAATCCGACTTGGAGAATTGAGCCTGAGCCGCAATCACAGGTAAATGGCATTTGTATGGTGATGACCCCTGAGACACAATCATAGGTACATGGTATTTGTATGGTGATGACCCCTGAGACACAATCGCAGGTACATGGCATTTGTATGGTGATGACTCCTGAGCCACAATCACAGGTACATGGCATTTGTATGGTGATGACCCCTGAGCCACAATCACAGGTACATGGCATTTGTATGGTGATGACCCCTGAGACACAATCACAGGTACATGGCATTTGTATGGTGATGACTCCTGAGACACAATCATAGGTACATGGTATTTGTATGGCGATGACTCCTGAGACACAATCACAGGTACATGGCATTTGTATGGTGATGACTCCTGAGACACAATCACAGGTACATGGTATTTGTATGGCGATGACCCCTGAGACACAATCACAGGTACATGTCATTTGTATGGTGATGACCCCTGAGCCACAATCGCAGGTACATGGCATTTGTATGGTGATGACTCCTGAGCCACAATCGCAGGTACATGGCATTTGTATGGTGATGACTCCTGAGCCACAATCGCAGGTACATGGCATTTGTATGGTGATGACTCCTGAGCCACAATCACAGGTACATGGCATTTGTATGGTGATGACTCCTGAGCCACAATCACAGGTACATGGCATTTGTATGGTGATGACCCCTGAGCCACAATCACAGGTACATGGCATTTGTATGGTGATGACTCCTGAGCCACAATCGCAGGTACATGGCATTTGTATGGTGATGACTCCTGAGCCACAATCACAGGTACATGGCATTTGTATGGTGATGACCCCTGAGCCACAATCACAGGTACATGGCATTTGTATGGTGATGACTCCTGAGCCACAATCACAGGTACATGGCATTTGTATGGTGATGACCCCTGAGCCACAATCACAGGTACATGGCATTTGTATGGTGATGACCCCTGAGCCACAATCACAGGTACATGACCTTTGTATGGTGATGACCCCTGAGCCACAATCACAGGTACATGACCTTTGTATGGTGATGACCCCTGAGACACAATCACAGGTACATGGCATTTGTATGGTGATGACTCCTGAGACACAATCACAGGTACATGGTATTTGTATGGCGATGACCCCTGAGACACAATCACAGGTACATGTCATTTGTATGGTGATGACCCCTGAGACACAATCACAGGTACATGGCATTTGTATGGCGATGACCCCTGAGACACAATCACAGGTACATGGCATTTGTATGGTGATGACTCCTGAGCCACAATCATAGGTACATGGCATTTGTATGGTGATGACCCCTGAGACACAATCACAGGTACATGGCATTTGTATGGTGATGACTCCTGAGCCACAATCACAGGTACATGACATCTGTATGGTGATGACCCCTGAGCCACAAACACAGGTACATGGCATTTGTATGGTGATGACTCCTGAGCCTCAAGCGTAGTAGGTTCATTGCATTTGTGTTGTTAAGACTCCTAATTTTCAGTGTTAAAGTTTAACAGAATAGTAGGTCTGGATGACAGTATGAGATACATTCATAGTGCTTTGTAGTACAGTGTACATCTCGGCAAGACATTATACACACATCAAATGTAGTAATAAAAAATGGTTCCTTTAACCTCCCTGGCGGTATGATTCTTTCCGATTTTAGGTGCTGAAAGCGGTACCATTATTTTGCTAGTAATTCTTAAGGACGAGCAGCCCAAACCAACTATTTACATATGATTTTTCTTTACTGTGCGTTCTTCTTTATAACATCTCGGGTATGATAAAGTTTGAAACACAAAATCAAAAATTATAATATAATAAATGACTATAAATGAGTTAAAGTGTGTGTGTATATGTGTGTGTATACATACATATATATAACGTGTGTGTGTGTGTGTGTGTGTATATATATATATATATATATATATATATAAAAAAGTACAGTAAAACTGCAGGAAAGGGCACTGGGGGCAAACTAATATCAATTTTGTTTTATTTTGTAATGAAATCAGTGTGTTTGTGTTTTACTTTTCAAATTTGCCGCCGGTTCCACCCCCCCTGCGAGCGTCACGTCGCAGGAGATGGAAGCCAGGGCTCACAAGCATCGGGCAGAAGATCCGGCCGCAGTATGCCGAAGGTACACATCGCTGGATCCCAGTGACAAGGTAAGTAACCCTCTCCAAGGATCCAGCAATGCTCCCTGGCAGTACCCCGAGTGTGGCTCGGGGTTACCGCTTATGGCAGTGAAATCCCACCCGAGCCACACTCGGAAATACCGCCAGGGAGGTTAAAGCTCAATATAATTTAACTATTTCCCCTCAATGTTATAATTTTTCACACATATGTTAAAAATCTAAATATTTGGGTAGAAAATTATTTAAAAGCACCACGATATTATGTTTTTTCTGAAAGTATAGTCTGTACTTGCCTGAATCCAAAACACCTTGTTCCCCTGTTATCTGCTTGAGTCAATCTGACGGTTTTTGGGCACAACAGCCTGCAGGGAGATGGCCCACACAACAGCCCCACACACTATGGTGTTGCATACTGATGTATGCAGAACAAACTGCATTTTTAACAGCCCTAAGGGTTTACAACTTCTAAATTTATTGGTATCACACCAGGACCAATAAGCTCCTATATAAGTTATGTTGATGGAGACATCTGGGTTCTATTAGATCGCTTATGGTCCCGACTGCTCGAACTGACCAACCACAGGGGTGCTAGGTCAACTGTGCACCTGGCTTTCTAGTTTGGAGTTTGTTAGCTCTGAACTGAGTGCTGCTGTCGTTATGTCGCTTTGTGTACAGCATAGCGGAGGTGCGCGCGCGCCAATTGGCTTGAGGGGGAGGCCATCAGCGGGCCCAGCAGCCGCGATCGCTACCATGGAGACAGAACAGCAGTCTGCCGATATAAACACGCCAGACCGCTGTTCTGTCAGTGATGAACACAGGGATCCTGTGTTCCTCCTATTTAGGAACAGAGGTCTCTGTGTTCATCCAGTGATTACAACCCCCACACAGTTAGAAAGCATCCCCTAGGCCAGTGATGGTGAACTTTATAGCAGGCGTGCCACAGCCGGCACGCAGAGCCCTCTCTGTGGGCACGCCAGCTATACTGGGAAGTTGCTGCTGCCTCTGCTCTCTAATCCTCCCTCCTTCCCACACGGCAGTGGCGCTGTGACAAGGGGAAAAGGGAGCGCAGGCTTTCTATTTCCCCCCCGCTCGCCCCCCTTCTTCTGTCAAGCAGTGCTGGACAGGGACAGAGCAGCACTTGCAGAGATCGCCACCCGCTGTGATTCTTTCTGCCTTCCCATTGGCTGCAGCCAGGGACCAATGAGGAGCTTGACAAGTGCACTATGGGATATATAGTCCTGGAAGACCATGGGTCTATTTTAATGTCTAGCCCAATATCCCCATCCGGAGGGAGGGAGAGAGAGGGAGAGAGAGAGAAGTCATTGCTGCAAGGGAGAAACTAGAGCAGCACGCTGTGAGCCAGGGGACAAAGAGGCAGCCAGGATACTGCCCCTACAGTGCCAGTTGCGGGCGTCGCCACGAGCAACCAAGAGTGAGTGGACATCTGTTGGGAGGAAGGGTTGTTGCTTTGTCGCTGGGATTGGTGAGAGGCCCTTGTGGCCATTATCTGTGGCTGTTACTAATTGCAGTGTTGGCACTTTGAAAAAATAAGTTGATTTTGTGTGGCAGTTTGGGCACTCTGGCTCAAAAAGGTTTACCATCACTGCCCTAGGCACACATTTAAACCTTTGATCGCCCCTGGTGTTAACCTCTTCCCTGCCAGTGTTAGTACAGTAACAGTGCATATTTTTAGCACTAATTACTGTAGTAATGTCACTGGTCCCCCCAAAAGTGTCAGTTAGGGGTCCGATCCGTCCACTGCAATGTCACAATCCCGCTAAAAATCGCTCATCGCCGCCATTACTAGTAAAAAATAAATTTAAATTACATAAATCTATCCCCTAGTTTGTAGACTTGATAACTTTTGTGCAAACCAATCAATATACACTTATTGGTATTTTTTTTTTTACCAAACATATGTAGCAGCATACATGTTGGCCCAAATTGAGGAAAAAAAAGTTGTGTTTTTTTTTATTGGGAATGTTTGATAGCAAAGTAAAAAAAAAAAAATGGATATTTGATTTACCGTAAAATCAATTTCTTTGAAGTTCATTGACGGACACAGCTCCTGATATTCTTAACCATTGGGTGTTATACTGCCCCCTACAGGAGTAGGACACTAAGCATAAAAAAAGTCTGGCTTTGCCTATGGGCAGTCCCAGGGGGGTTTCTCACTCTCCCTGCTATAGGTTTTGTTACAAGCAGTGTCAGAAGAATTTCCAACTCCACAGAGGGTTGGGTGCTGTGTCCGTCAATGAACATCAGAGAAATGGGTTTTACAGTAAGTCAAAAATCACATTTTCTCTTTCGTTCAGTGACAGACACAGCTTCTGATATTCTCAACCATTGGGACATCCCAAAGCAGTGTTTTAACATGAGGGGTGGGAACATAAAAAAATTCCCAAGGCTAAACAGTAGCCAACCAGGCAAAAAGAGCTCAACCAAAACAACTGGAACCCACCTGAAAAAAACAATTCACCCTCAAAGAGGATCAAGTCCTCTCAACAGCAGCCTGCAAACCCTTGCGGCCAAAAGAAGCATCCATAGATGCCAACACATCCACTTTATAAAACTTTGTAAAAGTGTGCACCGACAACCAGGTGGCTGCCTTGCAAACCTGTATCACTGACGCCTGATGACGGAAGGCCCAGGAGGTACTAAGCTCCCTAGTAGAGTGCGCCTTAACAGGGAAAGGAGGAACCTGACCCTTGATGGAATAGGCCTGAATCACTGTCTGATCCATCTGGAAATGGTCGCAGAGGAAGTGGACAACCCTTTACGAGGCCCATCCGCGAGCACAAATAGTATGTCTGACTTCCTGAAAGACTCTGTAGCTGCCAGGTACACCCCAATTGCCCAGACCACATGCAAGGCAATTTCCCTTGGATGTTTAGGCCTGGGACACAACACAACTTCATCATTCAAATGAAAATCAAAGACAACCTTTGGAAGGAAAGACAGGCAGGGGCGAAGAACAACCTTATCTCTGTGAATTACCAGGTAAGGTGAATGACAGGATAACGCCGCCATTTCCGACACCCTGCACGCAGAGGTGATGGACAGCATAAGCAGGGGAATCTTCTGAAGATTATCAAAGGGAGGCTTCTGGAGGGCCGAAAGCACCAAATTGAGGTCCCAAGGCCGCAACAGAGACGGCACTGGAGGAACCAAACGTCAGACACCCCGAAGAAAGGTACGCACCAGGGAGTCTGTGGCCAAATGTCATTGGAAGACTGCCAAAGCCAACATCTGGCCCTTGATGGTACTCAAGGCCAATTTCTGTTCAACCCCCCGTTGAAGGAAGGACATGATCCGAGCCACTGAGAAGGAGCAAAAATGAACCCCAAGAGATTCACACCATGCAATGTACATCTTCCACATACCATGGTAGATCTTCCTAGAAGTAGATTTCCTAGCTTTTACCAGTGTGGGAATCACCGACTCAGATAAACCTCTATCCTTCAGCACCTGGCATTCAACAGCCAAGCCGTCAAAACCAGCAACTGTAAAGCAGGATGGAAGATCGGTCCTTGGGACAGCATATCCTCCCTGAGAGGAAGCTTTCAAGGAACATCGGCGACCAGCCGCACCATATCGCCGTACCAAGCCAAGCAAGGCCAATCCAGAGCCACTAAGATGACTGGAACTCCTTCTGCCTCGATCCTGCGTAGAAGTCTTGGCAGAAGCTTGAGAGGAGGGAAGGCGTAAATCAGACGATACTGACCCCAAGGGCCATCAGCGCGTCTGTAGCGTTCGCCAGAAGATCCCGCGACCGAGGCAACAAACCTCTGCACCTTTCTGTTGAGACGATACGCCAACAAATCCACCTTTGGGATGCCCCACCGGGGGCACAACTGATGATACACCTCCGGATGAAGGGACCACTCCCCTTGGTCCAATGCCTGCAGACTGAGGTAATCCGCCTGCCAGTTTTCCACCCCGGGAATGTGTACGGCGGCGAGGGCTGGAACAAACCGTTCTGCCCACCTTAGAACGTCGCCTTCCTCCAGACCCTTTTTGTGCCTCCTTGGTGAGTGACATAAGCCACGACCGTGGCATTGTCCGATTGAATGCGTACTGGACATCCCGAAGATGATCCATACAATAGTCCAGGCAGAGTCTCATCTCTCAGAGTCCCAAGACATTGATCGGTAGTCTGGACTCTTCCAGTGTCCAGATCCCCTGAGCAGAATGCTTACTGAGGACACCTCCCCAGCCGGACAGGCTGGCATCCGTGGTGACCACTGTCCAATACAAGGGGAGGAAGGATTTGCTCAGCTGAAGCGCCAAAGAACAAAGTCACAATATCAGGGACTCCGGATCTGATTGTCCAGCGACTGCGAAGTCTTGTCCCATTTGGCTAGAATCTCCCTTTGCAGGGACCTCGTATTGAACTGTGCAAATGGAACCACCTTGAAGGTAGACACCATCAGGCCCAGCACCCGCATGAAATTATGGAGGAATGACTATCTGCTGGACAGTAGGAGACGAACTGCAGCCTGCAATTTCTGGAGTTTGTTCAGAGGAAGGAGTACTCTGGCTAAGGCCGAGCCTAGAGTCAGCCCAGATAGTCCAGCTCTGTGGACAGAACCAGTGCAGACTTCTGAAAATTCCAAATCCAACTGAATTCCTGCATAGTTCATATTGTGATCTCCTTGTAACACTTTTGTGAAGACCTGAGGAGCGGAAGCGAGACCAAAGAGTAAGACCCCGTTCACACTGGGGCGACACTACTTGCCGGGGCGACCTCACAGGTCGCGGTGCGCAGCTCGCACCGCGACCTTGGAGCGGCCGGCACGGACTTCATATCATTGAAGTCAATGCAGGTTGCTCCAGGTCGCCCCAAAGAATCTCCGGACCCTTTTTCTAAGTCGGAGCGACTTGTGTCGCTCCTATTAGAACAGGTCCACAGCTACTCTATGGCAGGCGACCTGTCAGGCGACCAGGTCGCCCCAGTGTGAACGGAGTCTCATGCCACAAACTGATAATGCTCCTCTCCCACGGCAAAGCTGAAAAAACGCATGTGACTGGCACATATTGGAATATGAAGGTAGGCATCCTTGATGTTGATAGAAGCAAGGAAATCCCCCTGACGCAGGGATGCCACCACTGTGCAAATGGACTTCATTCGGAACTCCTGCACAAAGTGGTTGTTCAGCTCCTTGAGGTCCAGGATTGGATTCACTTTGCCTTCCTTCCTGGGAACTGTAAACAGGTTTGAGTAAAAGCCCCGAAAATATTCCAAAGTCAGACCTGGGACAATCACCCCTTGAAGCAACAGGTCTTGCACCACCCCAAATAGACCCTGTAAGCGGTGCTGGGACAGTCACAAGTTGGAAGGAAAGAACCTTGCCGGGGGACAAGAGCGAAACTCGATCTTGTAGCTGGACTGAATGATTTAGTGGACCCACTTGTCTTGTATCAGGGAAGTCCACGAGTCTGGAAACCAGCAAAGACGCCCCCCCCCCAACCCTAGTACGAGTGAGGGCACCTTTCATGCTGAAGGAGCCTTGTCTGCTGTCTGGAGAAGCCCGTTCTCGGTTTGCCAGACCAGGTTCGTTTGGATCCTCCAGAGAAGGCCCTGATAAGCTTTGAGCGCTTGTCAGTCGACCCGGAGGGCCGAAAAAAAACTTCTTATGAACCGAGAAGGAAGGCCCAAGTCTACAACAAGTTTTCTTGCCCTTAGTAGCCTGTGGAAGAAAGGGACTTCCCCCCCCCCCCTGTGAGACCTTTTGTGATGTCATCCAGGGTAGCTCCAAACAGGCGATCTCCTTGAAAGAGAACATCAGTCAAGGCCTTTTTAGAAGTCTGCAGCCCAGCATTTAAGCCAAAAGACGTGCCGCGATCAGGAAGTAAAATGATTCAGGAGTCAACAGGAGATGAGGAGGGGCTCCCACCACCAAAATCACCGCCCACAAGGCTCCACTGTCATGGCTGCCGCTATTTTCAATGGCAAGCCACCGCAAAATGGTTGCTAGACTACACAAACATGGCCGCCATGCATAGACACACACAGGCTACAACAAAATTGCAGCACCACGAGCCTTCCAGGAACCCAGGAGGGATCCCTAGGACTCAGGAACAGACCCGGGCAGGATGGGGGGCCCTGACAGGATCCCCCAGCTGGTAACCCCCCCCCCCCCCAGCCAATCACCCGGTTGCTGGCAGCACACACCCCCCATTGCCAGTATAGCGCCCTGCCCCCACCCCAGCAGGTGAACCAGACCACCCAAACAGCCCCAGCATAAGTGGAAGGGGGGGTAAGATGGGCCCACGTCCACCCCAAAACCCTCCAGGGGGAGATGGGGGACAGCTACTCAACATACCAGGAACCGGGTGGGCACCACTCCAGATAGAACCCCTCTCCATCGAAATGGGGGGCTGTCGTCTAGGAGGAACGCTGGGACTCGAGCCGAGACCCGGTCGTATGCAACCTTGCGAGGCGTTTAACTCACAGGCCAGCCCCTATCCAGTGGGGCTATGTCGCGGCCAAACTAGCGTGGAACTGAGGTCTGCGCGCACTTGCTGGCCAGACTGGGGTGACCACTGGATTTATAATAAGCAAGAAAAGCTCTATTTACCCAACAATAGTCGGTTAAAGGTACCACATCCCAATTATATTGGAAAAACAAGAAATTGGTGTGGGGCATACATGGGGACTTTATGAGGTACCATCTCAGACAAATAGTAATGGTATAATACCACTCCAAAGGAAGGTATAAAAAACTTTTATTGTATTTACATATCAAAAAAGAGGGGGAAAGACAGGAGAACAAAATGATAAATACTAGTTCAGACATGCATAGTACAACCAAATCTCAGCAAGTTGTAAACCTCTAATTGTAACGTGTGTTGTTGAATACACCAGGGGATACTATAGGGGCCAGATAAATCCGGTGTCACCCCATGTATTGCCCTGGATGTACAACTAACCCACTACCCTACATGTTTCGTGGAGTAATCCGCTTCTTCAGGGGTACAAGTAGATGTTCAGAGGAGTAGCTGTAGGATAATCAAAAACAAAAAATACACTAAAAACAGGCATGGACGGACGCAAATAAACACAAACTAAGGCAGGTATCGGAACCTAAAAATGTATATAAAAAAGAGGGGGGGGGGGGAAAGAAATACCCTAACCTCTCTAGTATCTACGGTATAAGACGTGGTTTGCTACCAGGTGATTACTGCCGGTCCATTCCTTCAATCAGCAGCCTTTTCAGGTGGGAGCATCCCTACCCCTTTTTTGGCGTGTATGTCTATATATCTATATGATTTATTATGTCTGATGTAAATGTACAATTATATGAATTCAGTGTATGTTTCAAGTGGTGTAGGATGAGGGGATTACGCTTTTGCGGTCTCACCCCCCCCCCCCCCACCAACACGCTGAATAAGATATGTATTCTATGTTTACATGAAAGCTGTTATAACAGACTGTTAATGTATTTTTTGTTTTTGATTTATCCTACAGCTACTCCTCTGAACATCTACTTTTACCCCTGAAGAAGCAGATTACTCTGCGAAACATGTAGGGTAGTGGGTTAGTTGTACATCCAGGGCAATACATGGGGTGACACCGGATTTATCTGGCCCCTATAGTATCCCCTGGTGTATTCAAACAACACACGTTACAATTAGAGGTTTACAACTTGCTGAGATTTGGTTGTACTATGCATGTCTGAACTAGTATATTAAAAAAGAATAGCGCGCAAATGCAAAAGAAATTACTACCAAATCTGAAGAGAGTCCATAAATAAAAATGGGGGTCTGGTCAGACCGAATACATAATAAACAGGCAAAAAATTTGGGGGAGCATACCCATGTATTTCCAAAGCTGCTGCAGCTATGAACCAAAAGACATGTATATTAAAAAAGAATAGCGCGCAAATGCTCCCCAAATTTTTTGCCTGTTTATTATGTATTCGGTCTGACCAGACTATCGAGGTTGAGCAGCCCTCCCCACCCCCCCACATACGCCGGTACTCAATCAGTGTCCACCATCAAGTGGATATAGGAGTCCCCTGTAGTGCATTTGCACATTTTTCCCAGCAAGGAGTATTATCTCCAAGGGTTAGAAAGGCTTGATTCATCTCTTTTTCATGGATAGTGTAGGACCCACTGATAATGGGGTACTTTGACGCAGTAGTGGGCTTGAGCTCGATATGGCCATATGGTGGGACCAAACCCCCATTTTTATTTATGGACTCTCTTCAGATTTGGTAGTAATTTCTTTTGCATTTGCGCGCTATTCTTTTTTAATATACATGTCTTTTGGTTCATAGCTGCAGCAGCTTAGGAAATACATGGGTATGCTCCCCCAAATTTTTTGCCTGTTTATGTCTGAACTAGTATTTATCATTTTGTTCTCCTGTCTTTCCCCCTCTTTTTTGATATGTAAATAAAATAAGTTTTTTTATACCTTTCTTTGGAGTGGTATTATACCATTACTATTTGTCTGAGACGGTACCTCATAAAATCCCCACATATGCCCCACACCAATTTCTCGTTGACCACTGGATCTAGATTATCCAGCCCGTCGCCCAGTCCAGCAGTTGATTGTAGATCTCACAGGAAAAATCCAGAAGAGAAAAAAAAAATTCAATGTAAAAAGAAAAAATGCCAGGACCAGAGATCCCAGCAAGGAACTAGGTCCTTACTCAGCAGAAAAAAAAAAAAACTGAGTATCTATAGGAGGGAGTATACCTCCTTGGACTGCCCATAGGCGTAGCCAGACTTTCTGCCTAGTGTCCTACTCCTGTAGGGGGTAGTATAACCTAATGGTTAAGAATAGAAGGAGCTGTGTGTGTCAATGAACGAAAGAGAAATATTTTTATTTTTTTCAGATATGTCGCTTTTTTTCTTCTATAGCGCAAAAAATAAAAACCGCAGAGGTGATCAAATACCACCAAAAGAAAGCTATTTGTGGGAAAAAAAACACATCAATTTTATTTGGGTCCAGCTGCGCACAACCGCCAGTTAAAGTAACGCAGTGCCGCATCTCAAAAAATGGCCTGGTCATGAAGGGGGTAAAAACCTTCAGGGTGGTTAAACCACTTCTCATCCAACCTCATGGAGTGGCCACGCTGCTCTTTATTCTCTCCTCACAAGGCAGTGGCTCCTCCTGCTGCCGTCAGTCAAATCTTGTAAGAAGGGAGTGGGGTTGGGCCATACTGTTTCTGTCTCTATGGACACACAAAGCCTGACTCAGGAGCGAGCCCACACATCTACCACTATAGCAAGCACTTTAATGGGGGCAGATACAGAAGAGGTAGGTCAGGGCCACTGAGCAGGTATTACAGGTTTGTTATTTTAAGAACCACTTTAAATTCAACTAGTGTAAGTACTTGAATTTGTCTTGATAGCCTCCTGCAAACCTTTGCACACAAGCACCTGAAGTTGGTCAGGCAGTGGCACAGTAGACATGTGCCGAAACTAGAAAATAGAGGCATGACTATGCAGCAACACACTCCATTCGGCAAGTAGGTAGTTATGCTCTGGACCAATTTTTGTACAGTGTGGTTGGGGTGTCTGAATCACAATACTGGCCTCATTAGATCTTTTCAACAGTAAATTGCACCCACATATGTATTACAATAAACTGCCTGCTGTGAGTTTAGCTCTAAAATGACCTTTTAGTTTGAATCTTCAGCCAACTGTGATTATGTATACTACAAACATTAAAGTGGTTGTATACCCAATGAAGTGAATAGCCTCAGATGATACACAGAGATGAGACCAATCATCCTACATAAGTATATATGCAGTCTTCCCCTCTCAAAAGTGCCGATAATGGTCAACCCTTCTTCACATGCAAGGGTGGAGAGGCTGCACTTACACTGTGTGAGAGCTGATCGAAAGAAGAAGACACCCCCCCACATAGGCAAAGGAACACCTGCAGAGCTGTATTCTGAACCGACAAGCTCAGTGCTCATCTCCCTACCAGACATGTTTTCAGCTACTGTTATCTCCTGTATCGGAGAACTTGTCAGAAATGACTCATGTTGATAACCGAAGAATGAAGCACCAGAGAGAAAGAACACTTGGAGCGTTGATGGGAGACAAGTAAACACTAGATATACATGTGCTTCATTCCATGAATGGGTTTACAACCGCTTTAAAATTTCCTTTATAGAACTGTATTTTTCAGTTTTGCTTTTGTATGGGATACAATTCTAAGTTCATCTGAACTTAGAGTTTAAATCAGCCAACTGCAATAAAATAAAAGCTAAGTCTTGTGGTTCATTTTATTTTCTACGGCCTAAATAGAAAAACTTCCCCTGCCAGAAGTGCCGGCAGGGGAACCAAGAAGAGGAGGATTAGGCTTCGTTCACACCTAGGCGTTTTTGGGGAGTTTTTCTGCTCTAGGATCAGCTCTCAAAACGCCCAACAAGACTAATCCTATTCATTTCAATGGCCCCTGTTCACATCTGAGCGTTTTGATGCTGTAAGTAAAACGCCCAAAAAAGTACATGAGCTTCTTTTTGGGCAGATTGCAGGCGTTTTCCATTGGTTTCTATTCAATCTAAAAACGCCTGTAAATCACGGTAAAAATCGCTGTAAAAAACGCGCGAAAACGCTACGCTCAGGTGTGAATGTAGCCTTAGGGCTACTGTGCGCAAAACCATTGCACGGAGCAGATAAGTATGACATGAATGTTAAAAAAATTAAAATTCAAGCTTTTTTTAACCAAAAGGCCCACTTGTCCTTAGGTTTACAGCAGCAAGCTTTTTATCTTAGGGAGGTATCTGCATATTTCAGGGCTACAATGTTTCCTAAGGCTAGCCTAACCCGATTATACTAGGCAGATGATTCCACTTGCATTTCATAGTTCCTAGACAGATTTAATTTGCCATTGCCTTTATCCAAAAATCCTTGCAGTAAATATAATCATAGAAAGCTGCTGTCCCCCCCCCCCCAAAAAAACAAAACTAAAACTAGCTTCACAGGAGAACACTAATGTGGTTTCTTCCTAGTTTGTGATTCCTGCATTTTGCAGTTACCATTATACATGACCAAAGGTCTCTAAATTTACTGCACCAACTTGCTTTGCTAGTTGTCATCGTGCATTGTCCATCGATGCCACATAAGCTGGTAGCCAATCAGTTGTGTAATTCCATTTTTACAGCCAATTCTGTGCAATTCCAATAAAGACATTTCATAACCAGTTTTTTTGTGCAATTACCAGGACTGCCATGTCACTCCAGCGGTCATCGATCATCTAGAGAGGTTAGCCCTTGTAGACTTTCGTAATCAAGAGGGAGTACAGCGCCTGCAGAGTGCAATTAATTTTGCAAATCAGCTCCACAGTGTGAACACCGATGGCATAGAGCCACTTGCCTCTGTATTAGAGGACAGGTAAGCATCAGCCACACTATTGGGACAGTTGCTTCATGTACATGAGTTCATCTCGTTTTCTTTCTGTAGGGCATTGTATATAAGAAGTGATACGGTTACATCTGGCAATTGCTCAGAAATTCTACTTCAGAACGCAAGCTCAGTAGTTGAAGATTATTTTGTAGCGCCTCCAGGTATATATATAAAAAAAAAAACCCTTGCATTTTGAGAAATATATATATATATATATATATATATATATATGTGTGTGTGTGTGTGTGTGTATATACACACACTAATGTTTGTTCTACCAACAGGAAATATTCCCTTACCGCAGAAGGAAAATAACTACGTATCCTCCAAAGGAGATGACATAGAATTTGCAAAAGAGGACTGAAGGGGGAAAACAGGCAAGGATACACCCTTTTGGAAATCTCACTGTTTTATTAGGACAGCTACAGATGTTTACTTTAACTGAAACACTTTCATAATAAAAAGGAAATAAACCACATACAAACTTGATTGAGGAGGATTAAAAGTTATTTCAAATAATATCATTCTAACAAATTGAGGGGGGAAAAGGTCTATATATAAAGGACAAACATGTACCTTCCCTTATGTTTGCCCCAATGCCACAACATTCCACATTTGTTTTTTTTTATACCCCATAGAGCTATCATTCACTGTCACTGCACACTTATGCAAAGAACATCAGATCAGGCACAATACCGTCTGTTGCCTTTTAAAAGATGACAGAACATAAAAGAAAACAAGTACATCTGATGCAAAGATCACACTTTCCTTAAAAAAAAAAAAAAAAAAAAAAAGTAGGGGCAGAAATAATGGTATAAAAGATAATGAACTCCATCAGTTGTGGAATGTAAGAGCAGATGGTCTTCAGAATTGATTTTATAGAAAGTGTCCCTGTGTGGCAGCTCAGTACTGTCGGAAGGGGGAGGCATAACGAGGAGAACGACGACTTTGATAGGGAGAAGAATCACGGCCTCTAGAACGGGATCTGGATCGCGAGAAACTGGCATTTCTTTCTGCACAGACACGAATATAAGAAGTTTCACCCTAAAAGAGAAAAATAAGGTTAGGCACAATCAACTGCATGGATTGGTTTTATTTTGGGGTAACATCCACTGCTTACTTCATGAGACCGAAATTTAGTGTCATCCAGTTTCCTCAAAGCGTATTCCATGTCTTCTTTGCGTATAAATTCCACTATTCCCATTCCATCTTTGTGTACATCAGCATAACAGACATCCCCAGCTTCTCTCATATGATCCTTCAAATCCTGCCAGCTCCCTGATGGTGGAAGACCTAGAATAAAAAAAAAAAAGCTAGTCTTTAGTGCAAAAGGAAACTCTACATTCAAAGTATTATGATTAATATGTAAAGTAGACCTGTCATGAAAAAAATAATGGGTAAGGCCATTTGACCTCTCTGAAAATACTTATTGTCTGCCTGTTATGCTGACTCACAGGCATCACTGAATATGTATATATAGTGGAGTAGACACCAAACATGTCCTAGCTTAGAAACTCAAGTATCAAATCAAAAAGGCATGACAGCCAAGCAACTAGCACTTTCAAAAGGAAAGGTCAGGAATGACATTTCACAATATACTTTAACAAAGCGTAAACATACACAGATAAGTTGATATTCTAACTAGGGCAACAAAGTCAATTTTGTAAACTGGATTCATGAATTTTATATCACTAGGACAGAAAGTGAGATTATCCCAAATTGTGCCACAAAAACAATTCAATAGAATAGGGTTAACTGTCCCCAGTTTGTGGGCCTTGCTTCCAGCCCAGCTTTGCAACTTAGTATGGGAACCGTGCCAGAAATATGTGGGATGCCAAGCTACACCAGAATGCTGTCTTGCGACTTCCAATCACTCGCTGAACCTCAGGGCATAATGGAGAGCACCGCTGACACCTCCTCCTTGGAGTCAGATGCCTGGAGGCTACGAAAACCTGCCTTCCACAAGATTCCCACTGCTACCTGATCTCCTTCCTTCCTCTCTGACTTCCAAGTCACTAGCCCATACCAAGCATGCACCATCTGACTTTCCGGATCCACATGCTTGTTCCAGGTCACCACTAAAGTTTTGGAGCAAGGGAAACAAGCATTTGCAGTAGATTGTAGAGTTCACTATAGCCAGCCTGGGTTTCTCTCATTACAGTTTTTTTTAGGGCTAGTTCACAAGTGTAGCAGCCTTTGCCATTTCCTCTGAAACAGCAAACTTGTGAACTGCTTTTCACTCACCGCCTGATTTTACCCTGTAAATGTCACACCACAATCACATGCATTGAAATTTTAGGTGGCATGGCCTCACAGACCTTGCATGGGTCGCATTCCAAGAAAACTTGCTGTTTCACTTTTGCTGCAGAACACACCACTGTAGTGTGTATACATCTCTGAGCAGCTGCATAGCTGTGTTCAGGTGGGCTGTAAAACCACAGCTCCATTGCTTGGTTTTACCCCCCACCCACATGCATGATCAAACTCTTTAAAGTTTAGGGCTGGCCTAAAAACAGCTTAAGATTCTGGCCAAATCTAGCTGAATGTCATTATTTCAGCTGTGGGTGGTCCTATTAGAACCACCTTGCACCATGAACAGATTTTTTTTCAACTGACTTTTTGAAACAGTGACTGCATCCAATCAGATACAGCTACTTTAAAAAAAAAAGGTACCTGCTAAATACAATATCCAGGAGGGGGGATATCTGTGTGTATGGCTAACTTAAGTGTTCATAAAGACAAAATAAATTAGTACCCCCCCCCATTTACTTCAGTAAGACTTTCTTGTATGAATGCATAAAGTTTTATTGATATGTTTTTCTGCATGTAACACACGTACTGGTTAGGGGGACAATATAAAACAGCCTAAGGCCCCTTTCACAGGGGTTTCGATCAGGTCCGCCTGTCAGTTTTTCAAGCGCACCTGATCGGATGCTCCATGCAGCCCTATGGGGCAGTGGAGGTCAGCAGTGACATGTCCACTGACACCCGCTGCTATCCAATCCTGTCCATGAAATCCAGACGGATAGAATTCAAATACGACGGGAAGAAATGAAAAAGATGTCTGCGGCTGTCAAGGGGCTGCACTCTCAAAGCAATACAGGCTCTCCCCAAGCACCGCAAGCTTCCAGTCGCAAGGTATGGGAGGAACTGACTCTCCAAAGAAAAAAAAAGGGTATGGTGGAGCAGGAAGCATGGTCTCTCAGGACAGCACCATAAGAGTTCCTAACTCCCCACTAGGTGTTCCTCGGCCAGAGGAAACAAAAACTGATAAAATGTGGGAGAGGCCTCCTTTTAAAGTTTGGTGGATGTGGTGTTTCCTGTTGGCAAGTGGAGAGAGCCATCTCAAGGTGCTGTCATGAAAGATGTTTTAGGGAAACCCTATTTTCCATCCGTCTGGAAGATCCCGTGTGAAAGGACCATATATCGAAGTGCAATTTTTATCACCTATCCCCAAATCAGGAGATACTGACAGCATCTACTTGCCAGTGTTAACATTAACATTCAAAAAACAATAAAAAATGTAGTGGTATATATATATATATATATATATATATATATATATATATATATATATATATATATATATATATATAGTAATAACTTCAGACATCCCTTCTTTTTTTTTTTAACTTTGTTATTTTTATGTTAGAAATAAAAACGTATATCTGACTGGCTGTAGGTGCTACTACTGTGTTCGCCCCTCTGGTGTATATGCAAAACACAGGATAGATTTGCTGAACAGGACAAAATGTAAACAGTTATGTACAGGCACCAGATTATATCATTGACATATAGAAATCTATCTAACCAGTTCTCTTCCAAAGTGACCCAATAATTTTAAAGCATGCCCATAATGCAGGGCTTGACAAATTTGCCTGAAATCTAGGAGCCAGCTAAAAAAGTTAGGAGCCAGTTTTTTTTTTGTTTTTGTTTTTTTTAAACAACCAAGCTTTAGTTAATAAAACGGATACTAAATTTACACATAAATACGACTAGAACCCCACTCTCCTCTATAGCGCAATTGGATGGAAACAGACTGTCTCTTTCCATCCGCTGCCATCTGATCCGATCCACGGTCGGGATGGATAGAAGATAGAACAACCATCCGTCTGTTTTTGGTGGACAGGATCAGATGGTGGCAGATTAATGCTCCATAGAGGAGAATGAAGGGTCCGATCAGGTCTGCCTGAAAAACTGACAGGCGGACCCGATCAGGCAGCCCGTGTGAAAGGGGCCTTCGGCTGTGGCATGTCGATGAGGGGAAAAAAAAAAAAAAAAAAGATATATATATATACACACACACACTTTTTTTTTTTTAATTTAAAAAAGAAATTAATAATAATAATAACCACACTCCCTGTCCACTTACCTTTAAGCAAAGGTAACTGGATAGGGAGATGAAGCCTGCAAAAAAACTTCCCTCATCTCCTCTTGGGAAGGAGATGGGAATGCATTGAGAACAGGCAGTGGAAAGTCATTACTCCCGGCCACCACAAGAGGGCGCCAGTTCCCCGATGGAAGCCTCTCTCACTCACAGAAGAAGGCCGAAAAGCCGGGGCCTCAATTTTTGGACGGCGCGGAAGTCCGCGCACTCGGGGAGGAGGTGGGGGCGCAAAAGGGACAGGACACCCCAGACGCCAGGTCGCTAATTCTAGTCGCAAATGCGACCTGGCGCGCGGGGTTTGTCGAGCCCTGCCATAATGACACCAACACAGGTAGACTAGGACAGCTACCCAAGGTTAGGTTTCCTTAGATGTGTTGTTTCTTATTTTGGACATCTCCATGTTTGTGTATATCCGCTCCTATGGGTCTAAGTGTTAAGAATTGCCTGTGTTCCTCCATACAGTAGCCAACAAGGCCCCATTTTATTTTCTGATGTTATCTGGAACCATTAAAAAGAGCCAAGCTGTAAATTACATACAAGTCTCTAAAACATTTAGTTTTGGATAAGAGAGGAAAGGGTAATGTCTCTTACCCCTTCAATTCTAGTAATATCGTATCGGCCCAGCCAATGCTGTCAAGCACCACACCCCAAATATGGCATTTGGTAAACAAAAGAAAAGAGAAATGGGGCTATTCCACCCTACTCAGCAAACAGAAAATTTCATAAATCTATAAAAATTATGCTTTATTAATATATCAAAAAGGATTAAAAAATATTCAAATTGATCAAAATACATATAAAACTATACATAACAGTACACATATTGATAGAACAATACATAAAAGAATAAAGCCCCACCCCCAAGGGAAGGGAACAGCTCTACCCTCTGATATGTACATGGGTACACTGTACATAGAGTGATACTAAGGGAGAGATTGAGCCTTTTATTGAGGGGGTTGATTCTTGTATGCATTGTTCTATCTTTATGTGTACTATTATGTATAGATTATATGTATTTTGATAGATTTGAATATTTCTTAATCATTTTTGATATTAAGCATAATTTTTATAGACTTATGAATTTTTGTTTGCTGAGTGGGATAGCCAAGCACCGGAAAAGCCCAGTTTCTCTTTTTTGTTTACCATATGCCCTTTCAATTCTTTCTCTACATCCACACTGGGATGCTTTCCCTTGCTTCTTGTCCCAGGTAGTATCAGTAGCTCCACACAGGGTTAGACAGCAGCAAAGACCCAAAAGCAGTTTTAACATTTAGCCACATTTATTTAGAAGGTGAGATTCAGGGCAGACTGTTTGGGTCCTTTCACACGGGGCGGATTGTTTGGCACTTTTTTTTGTCATCCAGTCCGTTCACGGATGATAAACGGAGATAATGTAGGTCAATGGGATTGCATCCGTTTCGTTTTTTTAAACGGAAGAAAAATAGGGTTCTCTTCCGTTCCAAAAAACTGAACTGATAGGAAAGGATGCAAATCGGATGGTCTTCCGCAATCCCATTAACATGCATTATGTCCGTTTTTCATCCGCAAAAAAATGGGACGAAAAGCGGACAGCCCGTGTGAAAAGACCCTTAAGAAGTTTTTTTACAAATGCATTTGAATGCAGTACTACTCAAAGACATACTTTCAAATGCAAAACCTCCTTAGCCTGTAATGTGAATGCATCTCAATAGGACTTACTGCAGCAAAAGAAAAAGCAAAACAGGTCACATAGCCTTTAGAATGGTCATCCATACTGCACCATTAAAGTGAATGGGAATCTGCAGTCTTGCATTTCAGCTGCATGCAGAAAAACAATGCAAGTACATTTAAGCTTCTACTCTAGTTCTAAAAAGGTGCCCATACTGTTTCTCTTTACAAGAGATAGTGAAAAAGATTAAATCAGAAATTTGCTGCAACCTTAATAGTCGGTTTACACTGATCCGACTCAGTCGCCCCGACTTCGGGCGACTAATGAAGTCGCCCGTGCACCGCGACTTCGGCGCGGCTTGCAACGACTTCACATAATGGTAGTCAATGCAAGTCGCTCCGACTGAAAAAAAAAAAAAAAAAAAAAAAAAAAAGGTGCAGGAACCTTTTTCCAAGTCAGAGCGACTTGAGTCGCTCCGATTAGAACGGTTCCATTGCACAGCATGGACCGCAACTTGTCAGACGAACAGGTCGCCTGACAAGTCGGATCAGTGTGAACCGGCACTAACACTCTTCTATTGCAACTCCTAGGTACAACTAACACTTTGCATTTTTAGTCCAGTTAAAGTGGGTGTAATGTTTTTTTTTTTTCTTAACTAGAAAAAAAATAATTTATACCTACCTGTGCAGTACCCTTGCACAGAGCGGCCCCAAACCTCTTCTGGGGTCCCCTGCCAAAGCTCTCCACTCTGCCTCTTCTCCGTATGCCATCATAAGAAGCAGCTTCCTATGGGGGCACCCGTGCTCCTGAGGCAGGCTGTGTGTGTGTCCATAGACACATACACACAGCCCATCTCAGCCCTGCCCCCCCCCCCCCCTCCTCACAGAATTTGACCACCAATTTCTCCCACTTTTCTCACCCAAGCCTGAGAGAGGGGAAGAAGATATGCAGAAAGGGACGATGCTGGATTCATTCAATATTGTGTATTGGTGGGGGGTAGCAACGGGAATGATTTTTACCTTAATGCATAGAATGTATTAAGGTAAAAAAGACATTTCTTCCTTTAGAACCACTTTAAAGAATTACTGTGCCTAGAATAAAGGCCGATTTACACCACGTGCATTCTGTATCATGCACAGTAGTGACCAAAACTGCTTGTTCTCTACGCATTTTGCAGTATGTTTATTTTAGCAAGCATATTGTGAACAAAACCTACTAAAACTATGCATTTTAGCTTGTCAAAGTGTTGGGCCGTATTGCTCAACACAGGCCTAATGGACATTTAAGTATTTACATTGTCCTAAAGCCGACCTCCAGCTTTTAATTACCCTCAATTAGTTCATTTGGATCAAGCTGGTCAAAGCAACGATTACCTTCAGTAAAATGCAGCCGCTTGGAGCATTATATAAACTGTATAGAAGCTTAGCTACGTACAGTATACAGCGCTGTGTTATGCAAGTGGGGAAACGTCCCATCCCATCGCTGCAACAAAACTGAACTGTGCTAAGCAATGCGCAGCCATTCACCAGGGAGCTTTGTAGTCTAGGGATAAAGACAAAGCTTCCTCTGATTGGCGGAGGTGGAGAGGCAGGTGGAGGACATCACGATCTCCGATTCAGCCAATAATAGGAAGCTTTGTGGTCTTTCATAAACTTCATAGTTACCTGGTGAACGACTGAGCAACACTTACCCCAATTCAATTTGTTACAGGGGTAGGATGAGAATTTCCCATCCTGTTGTCAGAACACAAAGCTGTATACTGTATGTAGCTGCGACTTCATACAGTTTATGCAGCATCTGGGAGCATTATATAAAAACTGTATGAAGGCTCAGCTACATACAGTATATAGCACTGTGTTCTGGTAGTGGGAGGGGACCTTCCCTTCCCACCCCTGAAACAAAACTGAATTTGGCTAAGCTATGCTCAGCCATTGACCAGGGAGCTTTGTATTCTAAGGATAAAGACAAAGCTTCCTCCGATTGGCTGAGGTGGAGAGGCGGGTGGATGACATCACGATCTCCGATTCAGCCAATAAGAGGAAGCTTTGTGGTCTTTCTTAAACTTCAAAGCTCCCTGGTGAACGACTGAGCAGCGCATAAGCAAATTCAGTTTTGTTCCAGGAGTAGGACAGGATGTCGCCATCTTGTTGCCAAGATACAGTACTGTATGTAGCGGTAGCTCCTTACAGTTTATATAGTGCTCCCAACGCTGCATTGGTTGGTTAAGGCAATAGTTCCTTTGGACCAGACTATCTCAAACAAACCATTTAAACTTACCTGAAAGCTGGAGATCAGCTTTAACAACTGTCTACATATATACGAAGATCCAAGTGTAAACATGGGTGCAGCTGTAACCCCCTGAATGCAGACTATCCTTCCCTAAGGGCATGCCTGAAAGTGTACCCACATCTAAGCTTTGGGTTGCGTAAACCCACATACAGCTGTATCGTGCAACAGGAGGCTGTGTGCAGCACCAGTGGTTCCCAGGTGGCACAATATGACCCAATACATCCATATGCATGAGCCCCAACAGTGCCTGTTGTGAGAGTACAGCCAAGATTCTGTTCTTCACAGAAAACAAATAAAAGTAAAGGAGCTGTGATTTCAGTGACTCTTGTGAAATTAAAGATGGCAGTCTCCACAATGCCTTAAAGAGGTTGTAATCCGAAAATTATTATTTTTTTCACCCTGAAAGAGAAAGACATAATGAGCTAGTATGCATCGCATACTAGCTCATTATCAAATACTTACCTTAGAACGAGCCCCCGCCGTGCCGCCCGCTTACCTCTATGACGGGCGACAGTGATTATTGCTAGCGGCTATAACAGCTGCTAGCAATAATTGCAAGAGAATCCGGCAGGCTGGTTGTACCCAAGTTGTTTAAATAACTTGGTACATTCAGCCTGTCCATTATTGGTTCAAATCTCAGCCAGTTTCTGCTGAGCCGGATGAGATTTGAACCGTGTATGGCTGGCCTTCTACTTTAATCTTTGATTAAGCAGTAAAAGCACTTTAAACAAACCCTCATTCAGCTCTGTACCTAAAGGCAGTGTGGAGACATTCATCATTAAATACGGAACAGGTGATGAAATCACATCTCCTTTACTCTTGTGTTTTCTGTGGAGGTTTAGCCCAAACCTCTACTTTAAAGTGGTTGTAAAACTTCAAGGTTTTTCACCATTCTGAGCATTAAGGTGGAAAAAAACTTTTGTGCTGCAGCTCCCCCCAGACTCCCCCTTATACTTGGTTAAAAGCATATCACATAAAGAACGCAATCCTCAGTCATGTGATCCGAGGGTAAGTTGTCCCTTGAGTTCGTAATGGCTAACGCGTTTCGAGGCTTAGCTCTAGGCTTAGGCTCTGAAGAAGAGGCTAAGCCTTGAAACGCGTTAGCCATTACGAACTCAAGGGACAACTTACCCTAGGATCACATGACTGAGGATTGCGTTTTTTATGTGATATGCTTTTAACCGAGAACTCGTTTGTGAGTATTTTTAATCTTTTTTCTTTTAAATAAACCAACCAAAGGATAATGCACTAGGCCTGTGCGCCCCTGTGTTTGTTGTTTGCAGTATTTCCGGACTTCCCTGGTCGTTAAAGGGCAGCAAGGTCGCAGCATTATCCTGGGTTGCCGAGTCCATACCTCCAGAATCAGAAGAAAGACCCTAATAAGGTGGGCTATTATCTACACCTCTGAGCTCAGGGAACTGGTGCTCTGCACCAAAAAACTCTTTTTGCAATCCCCCTTATACTTACCTGAACCCAATCTAATGCAAAAATGTGCACAATTGCGACGGCTCCATTCAATATCTCTCTCCTCATTGCGGTCATCAATGAACACGGGAGAGAGCCTGCATGGATGCCCCCATGGAAAATCGGCTTTCTGTGGGGGCACCTGATGAAGAGGAGGGGCCTGGGGAACCTCAGAAGAGATCAGAGTTGCTCTGTGCATAACAATTGCACAGAGCAGGCAAGTTTTGTTTTTTTAAATAAGGAAACAAGGTTTTATAACCCTTTACAGTGCATAGTCTGGACACGTTTATTGTAAATTTAAAACTACACAATGAGATCTGTACCATTATAGCCAAAGGTACCGCTCACACATGAGTTGAGTTGTATACGCAATCAGTGCCATTGACTATTATGGGGTAGGATCTGTGTGTAGGCCCAAAAAACACAATTGTATACAAAGAGGTGGGGAATAAATGGTGTAATAAACCTCCTGTGCAGGGTTATCTTTAAAAGGATAGACATAGGTAAAAAAAAAAAAAGGTGTGATCAGTCTTCTATGGTTGTGGCCCAGCTCCTTTGTGTGATGAGGACACAGATTTGATCAATGATCCTCCATTGATTAGTCATTTGTGATCAGAGGGCCTATCACACACACAGCACCTACCTGATACAAGGACTCGGTACTCCGATCTCCGGGATGGGGGGCCGTTCCTTCCTCGAGGTCCGCCATAACCGCCCCCGGGCCCTCTGTTAGATCGCGGGAACTCCACCCGTAACCGACAAGATCCGAACTCGTATCCGTTCCGCCCGAACACGGCATCTTCCGCATCCCTGGGAGGAGAAGGCAGAGCTTAGCCACAGAGCCCCACATGGGAGTCCCCTCCCCCACCGCCTCTCCCGCCATCCCCGACTACAAACTCTCCATGTGCGTCCTTCATTCTAAACAACCGGGCCTACCCGCCCCCCACTACCACCGCTAGATCCTACACCGAAGGCCGCCGCCCGCTCTACTCCCCCCTCACCTCGGGTCCTGGAAGCTGATGAAGGCGAACGGAGCGGCGGCACCGCCGCGGTTCTTTAACTCGATCGTGCGGATCCGACCGTAACGATGGAAGAGCTCCTCCAGCTCTTTTTCCCGCACATCGGACGGCAGATTTCCCACGTAGATCCGCCCATCCCCGGAGCTCCGTCCGCTATCACGCTCCCAGCTAGACATCCTTACGCTTCCTGTGACCGGCCGCGCAGAGCACGGCGGGAAAGCCACCGGATGTAGCTGATAGCGGAAGTGCTGGCGAGGGCGCGCGTTATTGTGGGAGGTGGCCGCGGGAGCGCGACTGAGGAAGAAGAATGGCACAAAGGCTGTGTGGTCGGCGACTGAGGGGAGGCTGGGAACCAGTTTGACCACCTGGCCTGCTTGTCCTGAGGGGGCGGACACACAAAAGGCCCGCTTTTCGGGTGGATGGCCATTTCTAAGAAATGTGGGCTGGCTCAGCTTCTGCCTCTACATGGACAAGGAAGGTCTTGCAGCCATCTTTGAATAAAAACTGCTTAAGAAAAGCAATGTGGGAAATCCTAAACTGGCATCTTCTGGACCATTTTTGTACATAATGGTGGGGTCATTGAGAAAACTGAAGATCCCAAATCCTATGAGAATTTGGTCCTGGAGTGTCGCACATGGTGGAATCCTGAGCTTTCCCAGGAACCTACCTTGAGGTCCAGTGAGATCACCAAAACCTGTGCTTTATTTTTTCCCCCCAATCTGCATGTTTCTATGAATCTGATACTGTGCGACTTTAAAGCCTCGTGAGAATATTGGACGTGCTAGTCTCATATCGAAAAGCAATAGCTCACTAAAGTTACGGGAATTCTCATACGACTGAATACAACTTTGGAAGCAATGTTATGTATTCCGTCATTTCTGAGCATGCGTTGTCTTGGTCTTCCAATTTTTAATTTATTTTTTTACAGATGAATGCCGTACTCATTAAAGGAAAATTATACAATCTGGTATCGTAAGAGAAAGATTTTTGTGTTTGTCGCCTCGTAAAATTTAGCATGAACTGTCATGATCAGCTCTCGAAAGCTGTGTTCTAACAACGATTGTTTCAAAGCAGTATTTTCATCCCAATTTTCTGATCGTGTGTACTAGGTTTAAGTAGACCTTGTGTTTCCTTGCTATGTTGTTTTTCATTTCAGCATCCCTGGTATAGAGCAAGCATGTGGACAGTGAAGTCAGAGTAAACTTTAGTTCCTGATCATCAGCTGAGAAAGTACTAAAGCCAGTAGATCAGCATGGCAGCCAGGTAACTAGCATTTTCAGTAGAGGTAAGCAATGATGGCTTCCACATTTATCAAAGCATGTCTCTTATCCACAGTTGCTTGCAGCTCTCGGGCTGTGTAGAAACTCTCTACAGGACATAAGTAATTTTTCTCCTTCATTGATGTGCTCTGATGAGACTGCACTGATAGGCTGCACTGATGCGTTGGTACTAATATGCCGCACTGATATGTGGCACTGATGGGCAGCACAGATGAACACTGACTGGCATCAGTGGTGGGCACTGATTTTTGTCACTGATGCTAGTGTTTTTGCTTTACTGTAATCAGGGCACTGATTATCAGTGCCCTGATTACTTGTCCTGGACTCCCCTTTGAGGAGGAGCTGCTGATCGTCTCTCTCCACCACGAGGAGCGCAGATAAACAGCACTTCCACATTTACATGTGTCCGGCTGTGATTGGACACAACCAATCACATGTTTGCAGCGCTGCGCGCCCCCACAGGCAAGCGAGAGCGGCCGTTCTGGGGCGCCGTCATATGATGTCTTTCTAGAACGAGAGCCGCACCGCTCCTCCATCATTTGGCAGCGGGCAGGCGGCAAGTAGTTAAATTATAACTAAAGGCAAAACTTTTTTCCTTTTGTTTTGAATAGAGTGGAGAGGGATTAGAGCAACTGTCAATTTTTATTGCTGTCTGTTCCCCCCCTGTGAAGGAGATTCACCTCTATTTGTCCTGTTTACTGTTTTCATCAAAAGTGAAAGTAAAGGAAAATCCCACATTTTGCATTGTCCCCAGAAAAGTAATAGAGGAGAAATCATCCAATGGGGGCACTTGTTCTGGTGATCCCAGGTAATTCCCTTCAAGGCGGTGTACAGCCAAAGCTTGTTTGGCTGTACATCTCCTATGGATCACAGGAGTGCAGTTGGTTCTGCACTCCTGTGACCCGTTTTCAGTAGAGAGTGGGCTGAAGTCTGCTCTCTGCTGACGTCACAGAAGTCAGTCCAGGCACCATGTCATCACGACCATCGAGCCAGGATCCGCTAGGTCAGTGTTTCTCACTACTGCAATCACTGAGCAGCAAATTATATCACTTGTTATGTATTTCAGTTATCTTGCAAACCTGTTCTGTTAGTGTGCCCTGAGGACCGGAGTTGAGAAGCACTACACTAGGTGCCTGGACTGACACCTGGCTCAGCCTCTCAGCAAGCCGCTGAGATCCTGAGCTGGCCGCTCCCCACCCCTCCACAGCCCAGCGCTCCAGTGAGCGAGGAAGGGGCAGAGAGCTGCTGACTGACTGACCGCTCTCTGCTCTGGGAGCTATCAGAACCGAGCAGTCGGCGATGTTCAATCGCTCGGTTCTCAGTGTAGAGGCGCCAGGAGATAGATGCAGCATCCAACCAATGATGCATCCACCTAAGTAAGTATAAATGGGGGAAAAAAAACTAAAACCTACTGTACATCTCCTTTAATTTGCAGGGATTTCCTATCACTTCCTGTTAGGCTGTGGGACAGGAAGTGAAGGGAAATCTCCGCAATGGAACACAGATGGCAACAAAATGGTGAGTTATAATCCTCCCTTGTTCTATCCAAAAATGGAAAAAAAAAAAGTTTTGCATATAGTTCTATTTTAAAGGTTGCATAACACAGGTGATAGTGTCCGTGGTGGGACCTCTATACTGAGGCACAGAAATACCTTCTTTGGTAAGGGGGGCTCTGCAGCATTTCCATCAGTGATGCAACAACGCCCAACTGATCTGGCTAGTGAACCTAGTATTTTCACTATGTGCCATGACAGCACACTTGAGGGACTGTTCACCTGCAAGGAACATGAAATAGAGTTGGGATTTCCTGTCCCATACATGGGCAAGATCAGAGTACTGACATGGAACATTGGACTTTTTTCAGTGTATCCTGTTCAGGCTGGTCCCTTCTTCCCCCTAACAGGTATAACTCACAGGGGAGGGGAGTCTGTTAAGGTCCCAGCCTGAGGGAGAAAACAGGGGTAGAAAGGGTAAAGAGAGTTGGAGACTCGCCTGTGTCAGCTCCTGGGTGTAAGTCCTGCAGGGGAGAGTCATCCCCGGGTCTTGCAGCAGGCTAAGGTGGAAGTAATCACATGTGCTGCTTTTTTTTTTTTGCTGTTTTTCATTAGGGGCTCATCTTGGCTCCCCTTCTGTGCATGACCAGATTGAGATGGGCAATGAAAGGGTGGGTGGGGAGCAACCTAAAGGAATCTGGTTGTGTATTCGGTTTCTAAGGGCTCATTTGAATTTGGGTTAAGGACTGCTGCGCCTCTGAAAAGTCTTCTGTTCTCAAATTGATTTTGACAGGGGGATAGGAGGCAACATTTCCCCACACTGCCTGTTTTAATCCCCTAAATACCCTTGCATTGCATGCTGTGATAGTATGGCTCCATTCACTTGAATGGGTCGCATTCGGTGGGCAAAGCATTGTGGCTCCATCGAGTGTACACCTTCTGGCCAATGGCTTTGCAGCTTGAAGGGGGGGCGTGTAAACAAGCTCTAAAACATTTTAAGGTACGCTGGGCCAGTCTACTGCTGATGTACTGCAGGATGTCTGAGAATGTTGGTGCTGCTGCCCATTAGGAGAACGAAAATGCTAAAGAGACTTCCAGCCAGGCATGAATATACTGTACCCCTTTCCATTTATTTGGAGAAGATAGCACCTGTTTTTATAGCTATGTTTCTCTGTGCCTTTAAACTCAGGAAGAAGCTACCCCCCCCCCCCTCTTGAATGGCGCCTAGTGCGCATGCATAGACCAGGCGCTCGCTGAGCCACCTCATTTTCATTAGGATTATTGCAGATGCATGACTTGACTTTTCCTCTTTCCAAGCGGGACTTTTTGACCAACAACATCTCCTGCAAGCATCATATAGCAGCTTATACAGCACCACCTGGGCTACTGTGGCCTTCAAATGCTTGGCATCAAAGCATTCCCCCTCCATCGCTACTGCTGTGGAGGTTATGAGTACCCCTCTGGGGGCAATCTTCACAAGCATGGCAGATCTTTTGCGCAGGAAAAAAGGGTCAGATGGAGACTTGCTAGCTCAGTCTTTATCTCCACTTAGGGTGATAGTTTATCCATTCAGAGCCCTAGTATCCTCTCCTCGGAGTTGCCACCACTCTGACTATGCCGTCCCCTGTCTTTTCCACTGACCTGTCTGAAACGCCTGCTTCCTCTTTCCTGTCTGGAGAAGAATTCATCAGATTTTATGAGCAGGATTTCTGGCTTTATTAGGGTTGTAGATAGCAAGGGTCACAGCCCTGCCCCTTTAAACCTACCCTCCTGGATTGGTCTTTTACTTCACCCAACACATTACCTGAGGAGGAGATGCAGTTGAGGAATCAGATCAGGATGCCTTTAAATGAGATTTCATCCAACCTGAGGGATAGCAAAGCTACCTTATACAAACAGTAGTAGTAGTAGTAGCCAAGGACTTTTAGAGGAACATATAGATACAAGGAAAACACTGCGTATATAAAAACCATATGTTTTATTATAGCATCCAATAAAAGGCAAAACAAACCAAACAATAAAATATTGAATATAGAGTTCAAGTATTTGTTTATATCCAATACACTCCACATGGAGACACAATACGTTTTGATAGATCTTCTTCAGGAGTACATGTGATCAATCAGCATGACATAACCCAGCTGGGTTTGTCTTTTATTGAATGTTATAATAACATTTATGGTTTTTATATATGCAGTGTTTTCCATGTATCTACATGTATATGTTCCTTTAAACGTCCTTGGCTACTACCACTGTTGTTTGTATATGCTAGATTTAAAGTGGAGTTCCACCCATTTTTGGAACTTTAGATCTTTGTAATCCCCTTTAAAATGGCTTTTACCAATGGAAACTTTTTTTTTTTTTTTTTGCTAGTAAATACCTTAATTTTGGCTTTATTCCCCCTCTCCTCACTTCCTGGTCCGATCGGCGATGACGTCATTCGGCGATCCGCAGTGTCTGCTGGGATGTATTCTACTTGCAGTAGCTGTATCTGTACTGAGCCGTGCCTGCCCCGCCTCCGCCCCGCCTCCTCTCATTGAATTGCATTGTATGAATGTATTAAGGCTGTTCTCTGCCCAGCCTCCGCCCCGCCTCCTCTCATTGAATTGCATTGTATGAATGTATTAAGGCTGTTCTCTGCCCAGCCTCCGCCCCGCCTCCTCTCATTGAGTTGTATTGAGAGGAGGCGGGGCGGAGGCTGGGCAGAGAACAGCCTTAATACATTCATACAATGCAATTCAATGAGAGGAGGCGGGGCGGAGGCTGGGCAGAGAACGGCCTTAATACATTCATACAATGCAATTCAATGAGAGGAGGCGGGGCGGAGGCTGGGCAGAGAACAGCCTTAATACATTCATACAATGCAATTCAATGAGAGGAGGCGGGGCGGAGGCGGGGCAGGCACGGCTCAGTACAGATACAGCTACTGCAAGTAGAATACATCCCAGCAGACACTGCGGATCGCCGAATGACGTCATCGCCGATCGGACCAGGAAGTGAGGAGAGGAGGAATAAAGCCAAAATTAAGGTATTTACAAGCAAAAAAAAAAAAAAAAAGTTTCCATTGGTAAAAGCCATTTTAAAGGGGATTACAAAGATCTATGTATTCCAACCTATTAAAAATGGGTGGAACTCCGCTTTAAGGATGAGGACATATAGCACACAGTATATTGGATACACTCCTGCTTAGCTTTGCAGCAGTCAGTCTGCTCACTCCAAGGTGTCCGGTATTGGAGCCATTTAAATTACTTAAACTAGCCAAGACTTACCTGGTCCACTTGCTGGCAGAGCCTGTCTTGTGTGGGGACTGTCCATACCCAGAGAAGTACTTCACCCAACAATATCCTACTAAGGAAAGTTTCTTGCATAAGTGGGCAGTTCCTGTGGTAGATCCTGCTGTTTCTTTTCTTAAGAAGACCCTTACGACCCAATGGGGGGGTAATCCCCATGTTCAAAAACCCAGTAGACAAGAGGTTGGAGGCCCTCTTTAGAGCTTTCCTTCCTTTGCTGGGCCCTGCCATGTAACTTGTTGTTAATTCTATGGCAGTTTGCCTGACCAAAGCTGTCTGAACTAAATGCATGGCGCAGAACCCTAGCTCCATTTTTGCAGATGCCTCTGTTCATAGGACTTAGACCCTTTTACCTTCTGCCTTATACCACATCAAGACTTCTCACTATCCACATTTTTTTGCTGATCAGCTGTACTCCCCAGTAAGATGAATTTTGAACGGTGACAATTTGAAAGAGAATGCCATCTTGGTCCCTCCTTGGATAAACACATGAATATGATCACAGAGGGTAAGAATAATCTCATTCTCCAGAAAGAGGAGCTCGCACTTCTACCTTCTGCTCCTGAAGATAGTAAGGGTTTCTTCGCTCTCAATCTTACAATGCCAAGTTTTAAATGGGAATGTACCTGGCCCTCAAAACCAGCAAAGACTGGTTCCAAGACCACTTCCTAGTGATGGAATTAAAAGTGTGTGTGTGTGTGTGGGGGGGGGGGGGGCATCTGTAGGTCTTTTGGGCCAACAAAATTTCAGGCACCTGGATCCAGAGTTTCCTTTCCAAGGGCTATAAACTGGAGTTTTGCACTCTACCTCCACCATGCTTCATGCTGTCAAACTTGTCTCCTACCCCGTCACAGCAGATGGATCTACTTGCAGAAGCTATTGCTCCCTTGTACCCAACAGAAGAACACTTTAAAGGTTTCTATTCAAACCTTTTTACAGTTCCCAAACCAAAGGAGTCAGGCCCATTCTAGATCTGAAGGTTTTCGACAAGTCCCTATGGGTTAAAAGTTCTGCATGAAAACTACCAGGTTGGTTATAACCTCCCTCTTTCTGGATAAAATGCTCTGGCCTCTATAGACATTGGCACTGCTTAGTTATTTGCGGTGACAATCATCTTTACCGATTTGTCACCCATCCCATGGGCTTACCCATAGCCCTGTGGGTTTTAACCAAGGTGTTTACCTCAATCATGGCTCTGCTCTGTGCCCAGGGGATTCATGTTGTGGGGTACCTGGATGATCTTCTGTTAGCCAACATCCAACAGATGGTACAAGCCCTGCCAAGCTATAGTTGGGTCCTCAACCTGAAGAAGTCCTTGATACACTATCTAACAGATTGTAACACCTGAGTCTGATGCTGGTCATGGCTCTATGAAGAATCCTCCTTCCCTAGGAAAAACTTCTGTCCCTTCCTTCTCATACCAGGGCTGCCCAAGCCCAGAGAAAGCCCTTATCTGCTTGCATGAGGGTCATGAGTACCATACATCTTTCTTCTGGTGCTGTGAGAATTGACAGCCACTGCTGCTAGTCTGAAAAGTTGCTTTGCTTGCCTGCCCCTTCTGCCCTCTCCGACATATACAAAACTCTAGTTACTGATTGTACTATTTCCTTTAGGTCTACAAACAAATATGTAGCTGCAAGGACCTCTTAATATAGATAGCTAGCTCAGGTAGGTCTTCACATTACATAGTTTTGGTAGATCTAAAATTGGTTGTAGGTAGATTGTATGGTCAAATTGTAACATGTATGTTAGCTTTAATAAATCCTAATCCTTATGCTCATGGACTACTGGGCCTGGGATTGTTGGAGTTCCTTTTGGATTCAGGCTGTACCATTGATAGGCAGATTATATGCCATGATAGAAACCTCTTAAAACTGAACTCCAGGTTGTGGGGCCTCCCTGTACTGCAAAGGTTAGAGTGATTGTAAAGCTTTATTTTTTTTTTTTTTCATTAAAATAATAATTATGTTATACCTACCTGCTCTGTGCAGTGGTTTTGCACAGTGGCCCAGATCCTTCTCTTCTCAGGTCCTACGCTGGCGCACCTGGCTCCTCCCTCCTGTCAGTGCCCCCATAGCAGGCTGCTTGCTGTTGGGGCTGTGTGTCCATTTACACACGGAACCATGACTTGGCCTTGTCCCCTCCATCTCCTGATTGGCCACTGGCTGTGATTGACAGCAGCGGGAGCCAATGGCTGCCGCCGTTGCCAATAGCTAATCAGGAGTGCGAGTCCCCGGAAATGAAAGGCTCTCGTAGACATCGCTGGATCAAGGGGGGGCTCAGGTAAGTATTGGGGGAGGGCTGCTGCACACAGTTTTTTACTTTCATGCATAGAATGCATGAAGGTAAAAAATCTTGTGCCTTTACAACCAGGTAAAGTAAAGGAAGTGCTCATTATATTTAGGGGTGCTGCAATAAATAGAAATGCTTTGTTCTGTGCTCCAATAGGCTCCCCCTATCAATGCAACTGGTCCAGCGCTCCTCTCTAAGCTGCTCATGGCTGTAGTCACACATTTACCTCATCCACATACAATGCAGGGTTAATAGTCCTGCACTGTATGTGATGATGTAGAGGGACCGCCCGCAAGCTGGAGCTTTGAAGATAGGAGGACAGGGCTGGAATGGGGAATACAGTGAATCTCAGCAAACACTGGTGCCTTGTGTAGATCAGGATGTGTAGCTATGCATCCTGTATATCTTTTGATGTCAGGAAATCTTAATGTAAGGATGTATCTTCGATTTTCAGAAATTGTACAGATTTCTAGAAATTACCTCAGCTCTCTCGAGTTTCATGAAAGATTGGGTTGGCGTTCAGTTATGTATATAAGATTCCTGCGTATTATTATTGGGGAAATTTGATTCGTTTTACTGTGTATTGTACTGTTACCTGCATTGTATTCCTGAAAGTACAAAATAAATAAGCTTTTTTTTTTTCACTTTTCGTTTGTCTCCATTGTTATTTAAAAGATAAAGCACATTGTGAGCCTTCAAGTCCAGGATGGGTTGGACCTTGGCTTTGGCACCAGTAAATTGGCTCAAATAGAACCTTCTGACTCTGTCCATCGTTGAGTGAGAATAATTAGCCCCAGTGCCAAGAGTTCCTTAATGGTCATCCAAATGTGTTTTCACCCTCTGGGGGGTTAGCTGGAAATAGGAAGCATACAAATGCTCCAGGGGAACAGACTGGTATTCTATTTTGTAGCCTGAAGAAACTACTTTGCAAACTTGGCATTCAAAATATGACTAACAAAGGACTGAAGCCTTCCCCACCCTCCAAGGCATAAGTGGGGGCGCACCTTCATGCTGAAGAAGGGTTCTCAGTGCTGTCTGTGGTCTTACTTGCCAAAGTTTTTTTTACACTTTTGAACCTGGGAGGACTTCAAACGGTGGAAAATCAGGTGCTACGCCTTGGATGATAGTAAAAAGAACTAACAATCTGACAGTTGTGGAATTAAGCCCCCAAAGGGAACACCCTGCATAAAGGGAGCTTTATTGTGCACATGCTTTCTATTCCTATAGAGGGCTGCATAACCCCATTTTTTTCTGGTTAATCTATCAACAGCTCTGTTTCAAATGAACAATAGAGAAATAGGGGGCTGAAATCCTAAGTTTTTTTAAAAGAAACAATTCATGGTCAACTGCTCCTTGTAGGAAACTTAAAATATGATGGACCTAAGACGCTACTGGCGAGTGTTACAGAAAGACTGAATGGCTTTTACATAAAAACGTAAAGATGCTTCTACCCCAAAAATCCTACATGAAGATGAGATCCAGACACCTGTGCCCAGACTCACATGGTACTTGCAGTTCATTCACGGAAGAAGTGAAAGTGCGGCACCAAATCTTGAATTTAAAGAAATCATTTTATTTCTCCAACAAGACATTAAAATGATAAAAGACATTTAAAAAGGAATCAGTTTGTTGTAAAAGATTGATGCGTTTCAGCCTCTTGTGGAGGCCTTATTTGTAATAAAATACCATTCTTTATATTGATCACTCTTTATATTGACCCCATAGCTGCAGAAAACAAAGAGACAGGGCAATTCAAAAGACAATTGAATCCAAGCATTTGTTAATTATAAGCCAAGCATTATTTTGGTAGCACCACATACCAATATAGAATTACAAACATGCAAAAAATGTACAAAAAAACAGTTGTTTGATGTCATTAAGATTTGCTCCTCTTAGCTGCCTTGAGGTAAATATCCAAGCAATGCATTGCTGAACTATGGAGACTGGTATTTGAAGTAAGAGTTATGTAGAACAGCACAGAACAGTCAGCCATGCCTGAGGTTGGAAGGAAGCATGCGCCAGTGAAGGCTGCTCCTGACTGGCAGAGAAAGAGGAACTTTTTTGATCTCTTAACTTGCCGACCGCCGCACGACTATATACTGCGGTGGTACGTCACTCGCCCACGAGCCTCTAGGGGGCGAGCGCTTCCGCCCCCGCTCGTTCCCTGACATCCCCGCGCGAGTGACCGGTGGCTCCGATGTCCACCGGCCACTCGCGATCTCCCGCTGGAGAGAGAGAAAGGCAGGCAGCTGATGTAAACACAGCCGTCTGTCATTCTCCCTGAAGTAACTGCAGAGACTATACAATCCTGCTATGTAGGATCGTATGTCTCTGTAGTAACATCACAAGCCACGCCCCCCCAGTTAGAATCACGCCCCTAGGGATACATTTACCCACTGATCACCAATAAAGTTAACCCCTTCCCTGCCAGTGCCATTTTTACAGTAACAGTACATATGTATAGCACTTATAAAACAGGTGCGTACCAATGAATTGATAAACACAAGCAGCGCTATGCAACTATAAAACCAAATCATACAGCTCTATGTGAATAAAGCTCTCCTTATACATAAATTTGTGCATAAAGATAGGGTGTCAGAGTCCAGTGTGACAAAAGTCCATCACCAAAAATGCTTCCAATGGGGTCATGAGAAGGAAACAGCCAACCAAAATAAATAGCAGATGCTGGTAATATGCTTCCACCTCACCGCATGCTCATCCCCAAGGTTATGCTCTTACCAGATTTCTCTGTATAACAAGCCCGTAATCAGTGATGTTCTCCCATAGATTGTCACCGGACTCAGCACACACTAGCAAAGCTCACGGCTGAGGTATCCTCAAATCCGTCATGCATATGAGAGAGTAAAAGATGCACATAGGGCAATATTGCTTTGATAAAACAACGCACCTTTATTGTATAAAACCTCCTCCCATTACACTCACATTTGACTGGACAATACACAGCATAACATCGTAGGCAATACGGTCCCTGCCGGCCGCTTACCGGTCTCCCGCCCGCTGTTCAGCGTCCCGGAAGTTGCCGATCCTCGTGGCTAGACAGCGTCCCGTTGCCTGGGTGACCGCGCAAGCCACCGCACTAACGCGTTTTGTCAGAGACTTCAACGGAGAGCGTGCTTGCGCGGTCACGTCACTCCTATTTATCTGGTCCGTCCGCCCGGCATTAACCGCATCAGTGCTGCCACTACTGTCGCGGTAAGCCTGGCAGCGGCGGAACCAACTCAAAATGGATCTCCAAATCATTAGAGCCACTTTTTACTCTGCTGGCAGTGTCTGTCCAGTAGTTTATCGCAGCGATGAATCAGTATATAGAACCGTCACGCTAACAATGTTTTCAACTACTGTTACCATTCGACACTGAAGTCCCAGCATCGCTCCATATATGTGATGGGAAAACGATGGCTAATTTCAGCTTACTATTAGCAAAATATAAGATTAACATTATTAAAATGTCCTCACACAGTGCTGCCCTATCATACATATGTGAGATGACCAATGTTCACGTATAACGTGCATGCTGATATATTAGTATACCATCGAGTTCTCATACATTTACATGATCCGAAGTTAACCTGATAATGATCTGCATATGAATCCATATATTTACATAGGATAGGAAGACCTTATCAGTATAAAACCCACATTTGACATGTGTATAAAACAATAATATTCTCATGGTTAACCACATGATATCCATATACAGTAATATACCTTGTGATATTAAAATAATAATATTTATGAAAACGCCAGACTGGTAACCCCGATTTAGGATAGCCTAAAAGCCTGAAGGATTATCTAATTACTTCTAGTCTGATCTGGCAATAACCAAATGATAAAAAACTCTTAAAATAAGAGCATATTACATAAGTATAAAACTTTAAAATTACTGAACTACACAGAAAAAACTTAGAAAAAAATCTTATAGGTATATTATATGGATATCATGTGGTTAACCATGAGGATATTATTGTTTTATACACATGTCAAATGTGGGTTTTATACTGATAAGGTCTTCCTATCCTATGTAAATATATGGATTTATATGCAGATCATTATCAGGTTAACTTCGGATCATGTAAATGTATGAGAACTCGATGGTATACTAATATATTAGCATGCACGTTATACGTGAACATTGGTCATCTCACATATGTATGATAGGGCAGTACTGTGTGAGGACATTTTAATAATGTTAATCTTAATTTTGCTAAAAGTAAGCTGAAATTAGCCATCGTTTTCCCATCACATATATGGAGCGATGCTGGGACTTCAGTGTCGAATGGTAACAGTAGTTGAAAACATTGTTAGCGTGACGGTTCTATATACTGATTTATCGCTGCGATAAACTACTGGACAGACACTGCCAGCAGAGCAAAAAGTGGCTCTAATGATTTGGAGATCCATTTTGAGTCGGTTCCGCCGCTGCCAGGCTTACCGCGACAGTAGTGGCAGCACTGATGCGGTTAATGCCGGGCGGACGGACCAGATAAATAGGAGTGACGTGACTGCGCAAGCACGCTCTCCGTTGAAGTCTCTGACGAAATGCGTTAGTGCGGTGGCTTGCGCGGTCACCCAGGCAACGGGACGCTGTCTAGCCACGAGGATCGGCAACTTCCGGGACACTGAACAGCGGGCGGGAGACCGGTAAGCGGCCGGCAGGGACCGTATTGCCTACGATGTTATGCTGTGTATTGTCCAGTCAAATGTGAGTGTAATGGGAGGAGGTTTTATACAATAAAGGTGCGTTGTTTTATCAAAGCAATATTGCCCTATGTGCATCTTTTACTCTCTCATATGCATGACGGATTTTAGGATACTGCAGCCGTGAGCTTTGCTAGTGTGTGCTGAGTCTGGTGACAATCTATGGGAGAACATCACTGATTACGGGCTTGTTATACAGAGAAATCTGGTAAGAGCATAACCTTGGGGATGAGCACGCGGTGAGGTGGAGGCATATTACCAGCATCTGCTATATATTTTTGTTGGCTGTTTCCTTCTCATGACCCCATTGGAAGCATTTTTGGTGATGGACTTTTGTCACACTGGACTCTGACACCCTATCTTTATGCACAAATTTATGTATAAGGAGAGCTTTATTCACGTAGAGCTGTATGATTTGGATTTATAGTTGCATAGCGCTGCTTGTGTTTATCAATTCATTGGTGCGCACCTGTTTTATATGTCATTTTCTTTTAGGCAGCTGCTTTTTAAGATTTTAATTATTTTTGGTCTATATGCACATGAGATATTGCCGCATCTAGTAATAAGCGCTGGGTGATTGAGTTATAACGGAATTTTTGTAAAATCTTACCGTAAAATTCCTTTCTCTGAGTCCTCCGACAGTCGCCGCCCACTCACAAGTCTTCACCAATGGGTATTGACCTTTGCTCCGCAGGAGTAGCTAGGCACAAGATTTGTTAATAACAAAAGCTTTTAGCATAGACACACCCCTAGGGGCTGTCCCCTTAGTCAATACCTCCCTGCACCAGCATTCCCAACTCAGTTTGGTAGCATAGCAGTAAGAGTACACAAAAACCCCAACAGAGGGGCGGGGGGCGGCGACTGTCGGAGGACTCAGAGAAAGGAATTTTACGGTAAGATTTTACAAAAATTCCGTTTTCTCTTACGTCCTCCGACAGTCGCCGCCCACTCACAAGTCTTCACCAATGGGATGTCCCAAAGCAGTGTAGACCTGAGGGGTGGGAAACGCAGCCGCAAAAAAGCAACGCAGTACCTACATCAGAGAAAGGAACCTTACACACAGTAAGAGAACCAACTGGGCAACAGGAAAACGTGCTCAACAGGAGCAACAACCCAGGGAAAACAAGTAACCCAGGGGTAAAACACCCCAACAGCCAAGGACCCAAAACAAGGGTCCCTAAGGCACTGCCGCACTGAGAACTTTACGGCCAAAGGAGGCATCGGCCGATGCCTGAACATCCACCTTATAAAACTTTGAGAAGGTGTGAACGGACGGCCAAGTCGTCGCCTTACACCCCTGGGCCACAGAAGCCTGATGCCGGAAAGCCCAAGACGTACTCAACGACCTGGCAGAGTGCGCTTTTACAGGGAAGGGAGGAACCCTCTCCTTCAAGGCATAGGCCTGCACAATGGTTTGCCTAATCCATTTAGCGATAGTCGCAGCCGACGCCGCCATGCCCTTCCGAGGTCCCTCAGGAAGGACAAAGAGGGAATCCGACTTGCGAAAAGGCTTAGTGGGCGACAGGTAAACCCTGATCGCCCGGACAACATCCAAGGAATGTAAGGCAACCTCCTTAGGATGATTCGGCTTCGCGCAGAGCGAAGGCAAGACACTTTCCTCATTAAGGTGAAAATCCGAGATCACTTTCGGCAGAAAGGACGGGTTAGGTCGCAAGACCACCTTATCCTTGTGAACCACCAAGTAGGGAGAGCTGCAGGACAAAGCCGCCAGCTCCGACACCCTGCGAGCCGAAGTGATGGCCACCAAAAAAGCCACCTTTTTGGACAACAGAGGCAACGAGATCTCCCTGATCTTTTCAAAGGGAGCATGTTGCAACACGGACAGAACTAGGTTCAAGTCCCATGGAGGCAAAGGCTCCCTCCTAGGAGGGGCCAAATGTCGCACCCCCTGAACAAAGGTGCGGACCAATGAATTTGACGCCACAGGGCGCTGAAAAAGAACGGCCAGCGCAGAAATCTGGCCCTTAATCGTGGCCAGCGCCAAACGCTGGTCCACTCCAGTATGGAGGAAAGCCAACACTCTCGACACCGAGTACGAGCGAGGGGAATACCCCCTGGACTCACACCAGGCAAAGTATGCTTTCCAAGTACGGTAGTAAATCTTCCCCGAAGAGGCTTTTCTAGCCTTGATCAAAGTGGGAATGACCTCAGGGGAGAGACCCCTATCCTTCAGGACCTGGCCTTCAACAGCCAGGCCGTTAAAGCCAGCGACTGTAAAGCAGGATGGAATATCGGCCCTTGAGACAGAAGGTCTTTCCGAAGCGGCAGGCGCCACGGAGCGTCGACTGCCAGATTGACGAGGTCTGCGTACCAAGACCGGCGAGGCCAGTCCGGTGCCACCAGAATCACCGCATACAGTTCGGAGGCTAACCTGCGAAGGAGCCTGGACAGCAGCTGAATCGGTGGAAAGGCATACATCAGACGATACCGATGCCAGGGCGCCACTAACGCGTCCGAGGCGTCCGCCCGAGGATCGCGCGTCCTTGCCATGACCCTTTCCACCTTGTTGTTTAGACGAGACGCGAACAGGTCCACATCTGGGGAACTCCACTTCGCGCACAACATCTGGAAGACATCCGGATGAAGGGACCATTCCCCCTGGTCCAGGGTCTGGCGACTCAGATAATCCGCCTGCCAGTTGTCCACCCCCGGAATGTGAACTGCCGTTATCGCCGGGACGTGCGTCTCGGCCCAAGACAGAATGTCGGCCACTTCCCGAGCCGCTCGGGCACTCCTGGTGCCCCCTTGATGGTTGATGTAGGCCACCGCGGTGGCATTGTCCGTCTGAACCCAAACCGGACGGCCCTGAAGCCGTTCCGACCATTGCAGAAGGCAAAGCTTTATCGCTCGCAATTCCAGAATGTTGATCGGAAGGGAGGACTCCTCCTCCGACCAAGTTCCCTGGGCGGACAGAACGCCCAGAACACCACCCCAGCCTGACAGGCTGGCATCCGTGGTGATCACCGTCCACAACAATGGACGAAAAGATTTGCCCCCCGACACCACCGGGGACTGGAGCCACCACAGAAGATCCCTTCTGGTGCGTTGGCTCAATGAGATCCGCAGATCCAGGGACTGCGGTCGCCCGTCCCACTCGGCAAGAATCTCCGTATGGAGACCCCGCGTGTGAAACTGGGCAAAAGGGATTGCCTCGAAAGTCGAGACCATCAAACCCAGACATCTCATGCATGTCCGGAGAGACGAGTATTGGTTGGTCCTGAGGGTCCCGACCTCGTCCCGAAGTGTCCGGAGCTTGTCTGCCGGCAGGAAGACCCTTGCTTGAACAGAATCCAGAACCATCCCCAGATAGGGAAGCCGAACCGAAGGACACAGAGTCGACTTCGGAAAGTTTATGGTCCAACCGAACTCTTGCAGTGTCTGCACCGTGGTGGACAGGTCGGTCACCAGCGCAACAGGGCCAGAACCGGCGCCAGCACCTTGGTAAAAACCCGTGGAGCCGAAGCGAGACCGAACGGTAACGCTACGAATTGGTAGTGATCCTCCGCAATGGCGGATGTGCAGGTACGCATCCTTCAAATCGATGGAGGCCATGAATTCCCCCGGACTCAGGGCAGCCACCACTGAGCGCAGGGATTCCATGCGGAACTTGCGAACCCGCACAAAGCGGTTCAGAGCTTTCAAGTCCAGAATCGGACGCACCTTGCCCTCCTTTCTGGGCACAGTGAACAGATTGGAGTAAAACCCCCGAAATCTGTCCCGATGAGGCACCGGAACCACCACTCCTTGGGCCCGCAGGTCCCGCACCGCCAGGTGCAGATCCTGCAAGCGCTCCGGAGACAGCTGAAGATTTGAGGGAAAAAATCTGCCCGCCGGCCGAGAGAGAAATTCGATCTTGTAACCAGATCGAACGATTTCCTGAACCCATCTGTCCTGAATGCGGAACAGCCAAGGTTGGAGGAAACCGCGCAGACGTCCCCCCCACCCCAGAAACGGGTGAGGGCGCCCCTTCAGGCGGAATTGGTGTGGGTTGACGAACCGGACTGGCCGGATTTTTGCTTACCCGCCCACGGCTTCTTCTGGGAGCCTTGGCCTTTGAAGGGCTTGCCCTTGGATTGCGACCGAAAGGCACGAAAGGACCCCTGAGAGGGCCTAAACGAGGAGTTCCATTTGCCACGGAAAGATTTGTGCTTGGGATTCTGGGGTAAGAGAGTACTCTTGCCCCCCGTAACTCCTTTGATCAGAGTATCCAAAGCCTCGCCAAAAAGGCGAGATCCCACGTAGGGAAAGTCCGCCAACGTCTTGCGAGAAGATTGGTCGACCGACCAACTTTTCAGCCATATCAGACGACGATTCAGCACTGCCACGCTGGACAAGCGTGCAGCCACAGGAGCTAAATTTAAGTCCGCATCACACAAGTACATGACTCCTTGATGGATTTGATCCACCATAGCCAACGTGGTAGGCGGAGCCGAATCAGCCACCAGGGTGCGCCTGAGCACCTTCGTCCAATCGGCAACCGCCTGGGCCGCCATAACCGAAGCAAAAATAGGTTTTAGCATAGAACCAGCAACCATATAGGCATGACGGGCAAGAGACTCCAACCTCCTGTCCGTAGGGTCCCGGAAAACCAGGGTATCCTCAGAAGGAACCGCAGTAGCTTTGTTTAAAACGGCTACCGCGTGATCCACCTGAGGCGCCACACACCAACGCTCGTCGGTGGAAGGCGCAAATGGATAAAGCAGTTTAAACGTATTCGGCACTGTAAAGGGCTTCTTTAAATTGCGCCACTGCTCATTAACAGTATGATGAAATTCTGCAGGGCAGGGAAAAACCTGCGCTGATTTGCGGGTTCTTTGCGTCCCAAATAAGACACCCTAGCAGGAGGAGTGGGCTCCTCCTCCAGGTGCAACGTATCCTTAATGGAGGCAATCAGCTCATCCATGAGTGCAAGCTCTTCAGGCGAGCCAGGGGGAGAAACATCAACCACCTCCGCCTCCCCCTCAGACCCCATAAGGTCCAGAGATGAGCGAGACCCTGAGAAGGGCACGCCAGCCACAGCAGCCACATCGCCCTCTGAATCAGAGGAAATGGATAACCTGGCCCTTTTTGCGGATCGTTCAGCCATCAGCACATGCATCTGAGAAACTAAGGACGCCACTACCGTGGCCAGATCAGCCCCCTCGGGGGGAGCAGCAGCCCCCTGGTCCCCCACCAGGGCGGGTGGAAACTTGCTATCCTGAGAATCCATGCCCACAGCAATGAAAGGAAAAAAAGGTACTGGCCCTTTAACACCACGGCGAGCGCAGCCCACCGTACACTACTGTATGCACCAATCCCGCAGGGATAGAGAACACTGAGCAAGTAATGACAGGACAATGAAGGAAAAACCTGGAGAGAGCACAAACAGGCTGCTGCCACCGATCGCTGTTCCAGAGAGAGAGGAAGTGATGCAATAACCGGCTGACTGAAATAGCCTATGAAGGCTCAGCAAAAATGGCCGCTCGGCTGAGGGATAGAGGCTACAAGAAAATGGCGCCGACATGTGCTCGAACGAGCGCGGCCCGCCAAAATGGCGGCGAGTGGCGCCAAAACAGCGCTGTGCAGAGACAGGGCCGTCCATAGCATTTCTGCAAAAAAATGGTGGGCCGCAATAGCGGCCGCCGCTCAAGCATGTCTGCACCCAATCTGCCCCAGACAGAACTCACAGCAGAGCGGGAGGGCCCCCCCCCCCCTCGCAGCCCACAAAGGCATGCTAACCCATACAGGGATCTGACAGGGAGCCCGCACTTCATACAGACATGGGGGTACACACAGCCACAGACTGACAACCACACAGATGGTCCCCACACAGAAGGTGCTTACCGTACCGGATGGCGTGGGGAGCCGTCTCCAGCGACAAACCGATATCAAGACGACAGGGAGTGCCGCAGCCAGGACGCTGTGGACTGCAGCACAAGACCGCAGAATGGCGTCCAGTGAGGTAGCCACCTCACAGGCAGCATCCCTGCAGCGAGCAGGGATGGGTCGTTCATGGCGCCAGGACGAACTGTAGCTGAACGCTCGATGGCAGGCTGGGGATCCATCTGGCCCTCAGCCCTGGGATCCAGGGCGGCCAGTCCGAGACCCAGCTCTGCATGATCATCTTCATCCGAAGATCCCTAAACTAAAGCTGACAAAATAACAGCTAGTAAAGAAAAGAAAAATACTTGAAATAAAATCAAAAAAAGGGTAGAAGGCTGAGACTGAAGCCCCAGCACAGGAAAGCCTGCTACTCCTAAGCTAGGCAAGATCAAACTGAGTTGGGAATGCTGGTGCAGGGAGGTATTGACTAAGGGGACAGCCCCTAGGGGTGTGTCTATGCTAAAAGCTTTTGTTATTAACAAATCTTGTGCCTAGCTACTCCTGCGGAGCAAAGGTCAATACCCATTGGTGAAGACTTGTGAGTGGGCGGCGACTGTCAGAGGACGTAAGAGAAAAGTTATTTCTTAGCACTCGGTCCTTTTTCTGCATATGTATAGCACTGATTACTGTAGTAATGTCACTGGTACCCCCAAAAGTGTCAAAAATGTCAGTAGAGGGTCTGATCTGTCTGCCACAATGTTGCAGTCCTGCAAAAAAAAAAAAAAAAAAATCGCAGATCGCCCCCATTACTAGTTAAAAAAAAAAACAATATAAATGATATAAATCTTTCCCGTAGTTAGTAAACGCAATAACTTTTGCGCAAACCAATCAAAATACACTTATTGCGATTTTTTTTTTTTTTACCAAAAATATGTAGCAGAAAACAAATTGGCCTAAAATGTTAAAAAATTTTGGTTTTTATACTTTTTTGGGGGGGGGAATTTCATATAAAAAAAATGTTCTTTTTTTGTTTATAGTGCAAAAAGTAAAAATCGCACAGGTGATCAAATACCACCAAAATAAAGCTCTGTTTATGGGGAAAAAAGGTACAGCGTCGCACGACCGCGCAATTGTCCGTTACAGTCACGCAGTGCCGAATCGCAAAATAGGCCCTGGTCTTTAAGCAGCCAAATCCTCCGGGGCTTAAGTGGTTAAACTCTCCCCACACTAAAATATATGGCTTTCCTGGCCTGATCTCTGGTTTGTTTTAGCCCAAAATACCTCCCCTTTTTATCGAGAAATCAATCAAGGTGCATCCCCACTGACTATTATGATCAGCTCATCTTTACAAATGGTGACTTTCTCTTGTAGAAGATCACACAAGTCCTAACTTGAATGAGGTATTCTTTGGATATGGCTTCATCCACAAGGTTTTCTTGGTTGTCTTTAATATGATTCTAGTAAACTAGCAGATCTTAACTGCCTTAGCCATGTAATCTGATATGAGTTTACGTTCAATCAAAATGTGTGTGGGAAGGGCCATTGTAAATACAAGAAGAAACTTTAACGTGTTACCAAACCCAGGATCCTGAATTCACTATACCTGGCCTCCCACATTACACAGGACATGGAAATTCAATAGTTTTTAGTAAATATAAACTGCAAAATACCTTTTCTCATCAGCATTTGTGACTTCTATCAGTCTATGGTTCAAAATTGTAGGAGGAGTTTTCATTCTAACCTAACTGTCCTCTAACTGTCCTATGAGCCTGCAGGACCCTTGGCCCTGGCTGGAGAGTGCTGATTGGTCTATGCTGATCACATGCACTCTCCCAAGAAAAGAAAACCGCTCTAGCAATACAAACCAAACTGAGCATGTGCAGCTTGCCCACAAGGCTCTGTTGTATTAGCAGATGGTTTGAGGACAATGGAGGAAGGGGAGGATCAGAGAAGACAGGGTCAAACAGCCTTTCTTACACAATGCAGAGCATTACCCCAAAGGTTTCACAGTGAGCATACTAAGTATGCTTTACTGCAATGTTTCTCAACTCAAGTCCCCCCAACAGGTCATGTTTTCAGGATTTCCTTCAGATGAAACAGTTGTAGTAAATTCTCGGCCTTTTGGCTAAGATCAAGTGTAGTATCTGTTCTTATCAGTGTTGGAATGGAGCCGGAAGGTTAGTATCGGTGGTGGCCGAAGTTAACCAGGGCGCCCCGGAACAACCGGGGGACTGGAGTAGGCCAAACCAGAGAAAGCCGGATGGTTCCAATGCCTTCCTGATTTGAATGGGTCCGCCCCTGTCAGTTTGAAGGGAGTGGGAAAGCCGGGCGACCACGGTTAGTACTGCTCCTGGATGTAATTGGTGGGAGTGCGGATGGTGAGGGGAAGGGCTCTTCCTCTTGGGTGAATTTGGCTAGAAGGGGGCCATTTTCTATACCTTGAGGTTGGGCTCTCCCCGAGCTGTCTGCATTCCTGGCCTCCTGACAGGAAGGGCTACACTGGGTCTGGCCAGGGGCTGAGACCGAAAAAGCCTGTGGTGTACGTGCCCCTGGGGTGGCAGCCCAGGGGTGCCTCAATCTCACTGGTGAGGGGCAGCTCACCTGAGTTTTTGTGGCACCTTGGTCACTGCACCATCACACTTTTTCAAGCACCTGCCTCTTGGGGTGGGCCTTTTGGCCAACACCAGAGGAATTTTTTATTCCTGGCCGGGGGGCCTGCCGAGGTCCTGCACTTAGGCACTACCCAGCACTTCTCCACTTCCCTTTTCCCCACTCTGTTTTTCTTTGTTGTGTGTCACGTTTGTCCCTTTTGGTTGAGCACTTTTGCACGACTTTGATGGCGTAGGTCCTCGGGCCTGCCCTGTAAGTCTTGGGGGGGGGGGGTGGATATGGCCTTTTGGCTTAGTTCGCCCTCTCCCATGGGGTCTCCCTTCGGGGGAGCCCCACCTAGTACTCGGGGTGGGCTGTTTCGGCAGTCCCCCTGAAGAATGGGGTCTGCCAGGCTTCGGCTGGGTGGACCAAAGTGAGTACCTCAGTCCCTGTCAGGAGCTTCGCGCCCCGGGGGATCAGGGTCAGGGCCCTTCCTCTTCGGAGGAGGGCCATGTGTACGCCTTGTGCACTTTTTGTGTGTCCACGTTTGCGTGTGTGCACTTTTTTATGTACCGGGTGTAAGTCTTTTGAGTGTGTTTCACACACCACGGGCTTTAAAAAAAAAAAAAAAAAGTTGTAGTAAATACTAAGGCAGTGAAACTGATCAAATCACCTGTGCAAGTTAATGGAAAGCCTGAAAACATGACCTGTTGGGGGTACTTGAGGACTAGAGAAAAAATAGCTTTACTGCATATGCAGACTGATTTTACTGTTGTAGGGTTAGTAACACTTTAGGTGTAAAAAGTCTAATTGTTTAAAAATAAGTAATGTTTCTCTGATCAGACTGCATAGTCCAAGTTGGCACCGGCTCTATTTACAAAAGGAGCAAGGAAGTGGCAGCCAAGCTTGGATACTTAGCCTGCACTCCTGCAAAGGAACTTTGCTGGCAAGCACACCAATAGATCCCTTGTGCTCCTTGATCGTCCTGACAGCCTTTCCGGGGACTATGAGGATACATTGTTGGGGAAGGGGAAATGTTTCTCAGCTCAGTTTCAGGGCCCACAGGGTACCAATTCGACCTCTTGGGAAAGCTGCTCAGACCCTTCCTAATCAAATCACTGAGCTACCAGGATAAAGAGGTCATCCTGCGACAGGCTAGATAGTGTTGACATTGACTGAGGAACCTGCATATGCCTTACTCCATGTTACACCCCTCTAAACTCAGGGTGGAGGAGGAGACAATGAAGCTGGACAGCAGGAGGTTTTGGGAAAAGCAGAGAGGAAGGTTTGGGTGATATTTTGCGAAAAGATAGGTGGTAGACTGTGATTATAGAGGGTGTTGGTGAGGTTGCCCAGAGGGCAGAGATGGGAGAAAACAAGGTCAAGAGTGGTACCATAAGAGAGTGGAAGCGTGTGTCCATTGTATTTAGCCAGAAGATGAGGTTAAGTGGACAAGTTGAGATGTAGCTGGGTCTCAGGTGTGAATGGGGAGCAGGGGTGTTAAATTTGGTGTTATCGCTCTCACTTTCTCATACTGGTCACTGGAAGTTCAAAATGGCACATCATGGCAAAGAACTCTCTAAGGATCTGAAAAAAGAATTGTTGCTCTACATAAAGATGGCCTAGGCTATAGGAGGATTGCCAAGACCCTAAAACTGAGCTGCAGCACGGTGGCCAAGACCATACAGCGGTTTAAAAGGACAGGTTCCACTCAGAACAGGCCTCGTCATGGTCGACCAAAGTAGTTGAGTGCATGTGCTCAGCGTCATATCCAGAGGTTGTCTTTGGGAAATAGATGTATGAGTGCTGTCAGCACTGCTGCAGAGGTTGAAGGGGTGGGGGGGTCAGTCTGTCAGTACTCAGACCATATGCCGCACACTGCATCAAATTGGTCTGCATGGCTGTCGTCCCAGAAGGAAGCCTCTTCTAAAGATGTTGCAAAAGTAAGCCCGCAACACGTTTGCTGAAGACAAGCAGGTTAACAACATGGGTTACTGGAACCATGATTTGATGAGACCAAGATAAACTTATTTGGTTCAGATGGTGTCAAGTGTGTTGCGGCAACCAGGAAAGGAGTACAAAGACAAGTGTGTCTTGCCTACAGTCAAGCATGGCGGTGGGAGTGTCATTGTTTGGGGCTGCATGAGTGCTGCCCGCACTGGGGAGCTATAGTTCATTGAGGGAACCATTAATGCCAACATGTACTGAGACATGCTGAAGCAGAGCATGATCCCCTCCCTTCAGGGACTGGGCTGCAGAGCAATATTCCAACATGATAACCCCAAGACAACCACTGCCTTGCTAAAGAAGCTGAGGGTAAAAGTGATGGACTGGCCAAGTATGTCTCTAGACCTAAACCCTATTAAGCATCTGTGGGGCATCCTCAAACAGTAGGTGGAGGAGCGCAAGGTCTCTAACATCCACCAGCTTTGTGATGTCGTCATGGAGGAGTGGAAGAGGACTTCAGTGGCAACCTGTGAGGCTCTGGTGAACTCCATGCCCAAGAGTTGGTTAAGGCAGTGCTGAAAAATAATGGTGGCCACACAAAATATTGCCACTGTGGGCCCAATTTGGACATTTTCACTTAGGGGTGTACTCACTTTTGTTTCCAGTGGTTTAGACCAGTGTTTCTCAACTCCGGTCCTCGGGGCACATTAACAGGCCAGATTTTAAGTATTACCTTGGGGAGATGCAGACTAGAATACTGCAATCACTGAGCAGCAATAGATATCACCTGTGATGTATTTCAGTTTTCTTGCAAACCTGGCCTGTTAGTGTGCCCTGAGGACCGGAGTTGAGAAACACTGGTTTAGACATTAACCACTTAACGACCAGCCACGTAGACCTACGTCGGCTGACTGAAGGCCCGTACACACGTACCGATCGTCGGCATACAAACGTCGGTGGACGAAGGATCTGCCGATTGTACGCGTGTTAGTATGGTGCCTCCGACAGATGTCTGCGCACAATCCGCGGACAAAAGTCTTTCGTGCAAACATGAAAATATTTGTATGCCGACACCAGAACGGACGATTGTTCGCCTGTCAGTACACAATTCGGCCGACAGACCGCAGATTTGCAAGACTGGGCATGCTCAGAAAATAGAAAACACAGGGAAAGTTAACCATTACATGACATCACTTCTGCAGTCGGCGGACAAAATTCTTGTGCTGTCCTTGTGCTGTCTTTGCACTTTTCAGCAGACACCGACATCCCGGGGAGAAAAGAGGAACATTTGTAAGCCGACCATCGGTACGTGTGTACGGGGCTTTAGTGGTTGTATCGCGGTGATGCCTCTAGCTAGAGGCATCAACCCGATACCGTTTTTTAGAACCGGCGGTCGGCTTTCCAGCGGTAATGACCAATGCGGCTCGGTCATTACCCCAGCAAGCAAGAGGGGACGCCTTCCGCGGCTCTGCCCGGGTCTCCCGTCCCACCGAAAAACCCGAGCAACCAGCCAGCGTGTCCGCCGGCTGGTTGGAGTCCCGATCAAAGCCGGATGCGGTTTTGATCGGGTCTCCGATGACGTAACCCGGAGGCGGCGTCCATGACGTCACATCCGGGTTACTCGGCTGCTAAAGGCGCTGGATTTAAAAAGTGACAGTATTCAAAAATGCAGTTTTCGGCGTTTTGAATACATAGAAGTGTAGTGGAGGGGTCTAGGGTCTTTTAGACCCCGATCCCTCCATAAAGGGTACCTGTCACTGCCTATTGCTGTCACAAGGGATGTTTACATTGCTTGTGAAAGCAATAAAAGTGATCAGATTTTTTTTTTCTCTTTTTTAAAAACCTGTGCTAAAAATAAAAAAAAAAAATAAAATAAAGAGGGAAAAAAAAATAAAAAATTTAGATGCCCCCATCGCCGTAAGCTCACGCACGAAAGAAAACGTATATGGAAGTCGCGCCGCAAATGAAAACGCTGTTCAAACCACACATGTGAGGTATCACCGCAATCGCCAGAGCGACAGCAATAATTTACAAAAAAGAGCTACACTCTAACTCTAAACTGGTAACCGGATCCTCTTAGACAGGAAGTCGAGTGAGGTCAAGATGGCCCTCACTCGACTCTATGGTCTTGGAGGACCGGAGCAACGTCAAACGTCGTTGCCTAGGAACCAGGTTAAAGGGCCGATTTTTCTTTTTTAGTGTACTTGTGAGATCTGAGGACTTTTTGACCCCAGATCTCACAATAAAGAGGTCCTGTCATGGCTATTTCTATTACAAGGAATAAAAATGATCAAATTTTTTTTTTTTTTTTTTTTAACCACTTGCCGACTGCTCACATGGAGCGTACTGTGGCAAAGTGGCTCGTTATCGTCCAGCAACGTAGACCTACGTCGCTGGACTCCTCCCCTTGTGGGCGGCACGCTATGTATTCAGACACAGCGGGAGTCGGGCCAGGGGAGGAGAGGCGGTGATCAGCGCCGCTCTTCCCCGATCGTCGGGGATCGAGTGAGGAGATCCACACACTTGTGTAAACAAAGCGGGCGGATCTCCTATGTGACAGACAGTCACAGATTACAGGATTCAGCATAGCTGAACCTGCGATCTGTGCCTGTGTCACTCAGTCCCCTCCCCCCACACACGTCAGTAAGCACCAGGCATACAATTAACCCCTAGATCACCAATAAAGTTAACCCCTTCCCTGCCAGTGTCATTATTACAGTAACAGTGCATATGTATAGCACTGATTACTGTAGTAATGTCACTGGTACCCCCAAAAATGTCAGTTAGGGGTCCGATCTGTCCGCCGCAATGTCGCAGTCCCACAAAAAAATCGCAGATCGCCGCCATTACTAGTTAAAAAAAAAACAATAAAAATGACATAAATTTCCCGTAGTTAGTAAACGCAATAACTTTTGCGCAAACCAATCAAAATACGATTATTGCGGTTTTTTTTACCAAAAATATGTAGCAGAAAACAAATTGGCCTAAAATGTTAAGAAATTTTGATTTTTACATTTTTTTGGGTGGGAATTTCATATAAAGAAATTTGAAAAATATTGTTATTTTTTCAAAATTGTCACTCTTTTTTTGTTTATAGCACAAAAAGTAAAAATCGCACAGGTGATCAAATACCACCAAAAGAAAGCTCTGTTTGTGGGTAAAAAAAGGACATAAATTTAATTTGGGTACAGTGTCGCACGACCGCGCAATTGTCTGTTAAAGTAACGCAGTGCCGAATCGCAAAATATGGCCTGGTCAGGAATGGGGGTAAAATCTTCCGGTCTTAAAGCGGTTAAAAATACGCTCATTGAGAATTTTTTTGTCTAAGACATGTAGCTAAATACATTTTGGCCTAAATATATGACAAAAATTGAATATATTGTTATTTTTTCAAAATTGTTGCTCTTTTTTTATTAATATCGCAAAAAAAGAAAAGCGCAGAGGTGATCAAATACCACCAAAAGAAAGCTCCGTTTGTGGGAAAAAAAGGACGTAAATTTTGTTTGGGTACGGCGTTGCATGACCGCGCAATTGTCAGTTAAAGTCGCACAGTGCCAAGTTGCAAAAAGTGGCCTGGACATAAAGCAGGAAAATCCTCAGGTGGTAAAGTGGTTAAAAATCAAAAATAATAAACAAAGTAAATAGGAAAAAAAAAATTAAAGCGCCCTGTCCCCGTTAGCTCGCACGCAGAAGCGAACGCGTACGGAAGCCCCGCCCACATATGTAAACGGTGTTCAAACCACACATGTGAGGTATCGCCACGATCGTTAGAGCAAGAGCATTAATTTGAGCCCCAGACCTCCTCTGTAACTCTAAGCTGGTAACCTGTAGAAATTGTTAAAATGTCGCCTATGGGATTTTGAAGTACCAAGGTTTGTCGCCATTCCGCAAGCGTGCACAATTTTGAAGCATGACATGATAGGGAACTATTTACTCAGCGTAAGATTATCTTTCACATTATGAAAAAAAATTGGGCTAAATTTACTGTTTTCTGATTTTTTTATTAAAAAAAGTGAATTTTTTCCAAAAAAATTGCGTTTGGCAGACCGCTGCGCAAATACGGTGCGATAAAAAAAATATTGCAATTATCTCCATTTTATTCTCTAGGGTCAATGCTAAAAAAAATATATAATGTTTGGGGGTTCTAAGTAGTTTTCTAGCAAAATAAAATGATTTTAGCTTGTAAACACCAAGTGTCAAAAATAGGCCTGGTCTTAAAGTGGTTAATATGGGCATGGTTCAACAAGAAGGTGAATCACGTGTTTCCATCAGGGATCTGACAGCAATGAAATAGGTAATCATGTCCAGCCACCAGGGATAAGCTAGCAATAAAAGGGTTAATCATGTCAGTTAGGCTGTAAGATCCCTAGTGGCTAGAGACATGATTAACATTTTTATCTCTAGCAGATCCTTGGTGGCTGGACATGATTAACTATTTCATTGTTATCAGATCCCTGGTGGAAATGCATGATTAACCCTTTGTGTCTCACAGACACAAATAAACCTAAGCACAATCAATTTAAAGTGTATGTTCACTCAAAATATTTATTTCTTTGTTTTGAGCAAAATGGGAAGGATTAGGGCCCCCCCAGATAGTAAAAAGGAGTTCTGATCCTTTACCAGTCTAGAAAAAAATGTTGGCTTGACGCACACTTTAAAAATGTAAACTCTTCCATTACATGTGAGTTCCCTGCACATAAAATAAAGACAAAGAATGAACACTTTTACTGAGCCCACTTTAAAGAATAATGTCATTTAAATAGCCCAGGTCTCAGAGGTGTACCTAGGGTCTCCAGCGCCCTTGGGGAGGAACTGTATCGGTGCCCCCCCTTAGGGAGAGAGAGTTTGACAGAGAGAGAGCGGGTGACAGTGAGAAGGGATGACAGAGAGAAAGAGAGGGGGATGAGAGAGGGTAGGTGACAGAGAGAGGGCGGGTGACAGAGAGAGAGAGAGAAAGAGGGCAGGTAACAGGGAGAGAGAGAGAGGGCAGGTGACAGGGAGAGAAAGAGGGGGGGCCCGGGAAAGAGAGGGGGTGACAGGGAGAGAGAGGAGACCACAGGGAGAGAGAGGAGGTGACAGGGAGTGAGAGGAGGTGACAGGGAGTGAGAGGGGGTGACAGGGAGAGAGAGAGGGGGTTGACAGGGAGAAAGAGAGAGAAAGGTGACATGGAGAGAGGGGGGGCCTGAGAGAGAGGAGGTGACAGGGAGTGAGAGGGGGGTGACAGAGAGAGAGAGGGGGTGACATGTAGAGCGAGAGGGGGGTGACGGAGTGAGAGAGGGGGGTGACAGGGAGAGTAAGGGGGGGGTGACAGGGAGAGTGAGAGGGGTGACAGGGAGAGTGAGAGGGGGGTGACAGGGAGAGTGATCAGCCCTGGACACTTCTGGTTCCCCAAAAATGCATCCCCATCTCCAGGTTACATCTACCCCCAAAACTATAGGTGTAGCACCCTCCTAGGTAGATGCTAGTGAGAGAGTATAGTTTTGAGCTCTGTCTGCTTACCAGAGGGGCTGCAGGTAAATTTATATTGCTCTTTGCCTACCAGAGAGCAGGATCTGTTAGTGAGGTCTGCTCATTGTGCTCAGTATGCTCAGATTCATTCAGTCTGGAGAGTGTTTCACGCTGGTCCAATAGAGAGGCATGTTGGACCTGGAGGAAACCTGACGAATGGGTGCATAGGCTTTTGATGCAGTCCTGATGATTGGCAGAGGACAGGTTGTCTCGGTGCATGCTGGGATACTGTATAAAAGCCAGGAGCACATGTGCTCAGAGTCTTTAGTTGGAGAATGGAATCCCGGAGGAAGGGAGCGGCTGCCTCCTCCTCTGTAGAGGTGCCATGCGGTCACACACAGGAGGTCATCCTGAGGGCCAGAGGAATGGTTGAGAGGAGCTGAACCCAGAGGTCCAAGGAAGCTGACTGAGAGGGGAGATACTGGAGACCCTGTGGCTGCAGTATTGTGAGTAGAGGGACTTGTGTCAAGGGGCCTGACCTGAGGGAGGCCATCCCTGCTCATAGGATAGACAGTGGACGGGTGTCGGCAGAAAGAGGATGCTAGGGAGAGTATCCTGAAAATAAGATAAAATATTGTCCACCAAGTCGTCTTGAGAGAAAGCAAGAGACTTAATCCCATTCATCTAAAGTGGCAGGATGAATTAACAGCCTGGCTGTTCCATACCTACAAGTGGAGTAGAAGATAGAAGTCCTCAGATATTGTGAATAGTTAAATTGGAGTATCCCACTATTTCCTTCTCCTATCCCTATTAGAAAATAAACAACAAAAACAACCAAACACCCCTGGACTGTTTAATGAAGTGAAGAGCCAAGAGGACTGAAGGAATTGCATTTGCTGATAGCCGTGTGTTGGTAACCAGGGGGATCCACAGAGTGGATATTCAGCAGTCCCTACGGGGGCAGTGCTACATAGGTAAAACCTATTCAGATTTAGAGACTGTAGATGTCTATGCAACATTTGTAGATGTCTAACAACAGTTACCAACCGCAGAAGAAGCGGTCAATGACCAAGTCTGTCAGTGTTTTCATATATGTCAGCATTTCCCCTGCAGTTCAGAAGATTGACTGGGGTATTTGAAGAGTGCATACCAAAACATTATGAGAATCTGGATGTGAAAACTAGCCAGACTGTGGGCACAACTTGTTTTACACTACTATGGAGAACAGTTCAAAAACTACTTCTGTTATTTTTAGCCAGAAAAATACCATTTATTTTTATATACGTGTGTAGTAATTAAAACTGAATCAAAGTACATCAGCTTTGTTGAATAAAAATCATGCATTTTTAGAGTTAGGCCATGAGAAACCTCCTAACGCTGCGTTTCTTTGTGTTTCTATTTATAATTTTCAATGCACTCTTTCATGCTCTGCAAATGCAGTGGATTGAAAAGCATCTACTATATTATGTCTCTTAGTAGTACCCCCTCAACGATTAGATAATATGACAGTACACGTTACAGCTCTTTCTCCCTTAGTCGCCCTTTTTAACATCGTTCTTATTGTTAGGAGATGGTGCTGTGATTCACTAAAGGTTGTGCATGTTTCTGCCGCCCCCAATATCATTCTCTCAAAATGCGTGGGAACCCTGGCTGCCCACGGGCTAGCTTATTACAAAGACTGCTTTCTCTACAGTGTTAAGGTTAATACAAAATAAAACAGTAGAGAAAAACCAACCAAGGGCAAACTTTTTTTTCTGCTATGGATAGATAGGAAGGGTTACAACATCTTTTAGGTCTTTAATGCAGTCATTAAAATGTCTTCTTCCTATTCCAGTGCAAGGATGGAGGGGTGGGGGAGCAGAAGGAAAGGAAGTGATGGTAAATCTTTCTAAGAGGTAGAAACTGCAACATATACTTTTATTACACTAAAGCCCCGTACACACGTACCGATTGTCGGCCGTAAATATTCGGCCGCCGACCGATCGGCCGATTGTAGGCTTGTTAGTATGATGCTTCTGACAGCCGACAGCGCATTTTCGGCCGAACAGAATCTGTCGTGCAGACTTTAAAATATTTGTTGGCTGTCACCAGAACGGCCGATTGTTCGCCAGTCAGTACAGATTTCGGCCGACAGACAGCAGATTAGCAAGACTGGGCATGCTCAGAAAAGAAAAAAGACAAGGAAAGTTAACCATCACATGACATCACTTCTGCAGTCGGCTGTTGTTGGCCGACAAAATTAGTGTGAAGTCTTTTGCAGTTTTCAACAGACACGACAGCCCTGGACAAAAGACGGCCGACGCTCAGTACGTGTGTACGGGGCTTAAGGAATATTTTTTTTTCTATTGCTGTCTGTGCCTTCCTGTCTAGGTGAGGTCTCAGACTAGGTTCACACATGTCCGGTGCAAATTTCCCCTCTGTTTTCACTGTGAATTTCCTAAGCAGCTGTTTAGCGGTTCAGCTATTATTTTAGATGCGGTTCAGATGCAAATTATTGGAGCAGGCAGCAACCAGTGTATAACATTAGCTGGTTGTTAAGGAGCAGGCCGGGAAGCTGGCCGCTGTGTCCATAACAAAGGATGACGCTTTAAAAAAAAAAAAAAATGGAGTCCCCCCCATACCAGGCACTTAAGGGTCTGGTACAGATTTTGAGGGAAATCCCCATGCCAATTTTTTTTTTAAATTGGCTGGGGTCCCTCTCAAAATATATATATACCAGACCCTTATCTGAGCATGCAGCCTGGCAGGCCAGAAAACAACCGGTGCATGCTGGGTCGGTGACCTCACAAGGGAGCGATGCCACCAGGTAATGTAGCCAGGTGGCCCCGTCCCTGAGCTATTTGAAAACTGTCACACGTCAAGGTTTTTTTTTGGGGCCAGGGGGTGGCATGATTAACAATTGATCTACACTGGGGGACATTTTTTTTTTTTTTTTTTATTAAAGGAATTGTCAAAAATTGTGTCTGTGTTTTTATTTCTTTTTGACACTTTTTTTAGTGAATGAGTAGGGGTACAATGTACCCCATACTCATACACATAGGGGGGTGGGATCTGGGCGGGATTCCGATAAGTCCCATGTCCGCAAACCCCCACAACCACCGCCCAGGTGTCCTTTTTCCAACCAACATGGGACAGGGTGCTTTGGGGTGCGATGCCCCAAAGCACCCCCCAAAGTTAAGGGCATTTGGCCTAATATGGTTCAGGAGGGGGGGGGGGGCGCTCGCTCATTCCACCACCCCCCCCCCCTCCTGGCCTGCCAGGCTGCATGCTCGGATAAGGGGCTGGTATGAATCTTGGGGGGACCCCATCCCATTTTTTTCAAAATTTTGGCATGGGGGTTCCCTTTAAAATCTTACTAGGCCTGCTGTTTTTTGTTTACATTTTGGTGTGGGTTCCCCTTACAATCAAAATCAGACTGAAAGGGCCTGGTACGGATCGGGGGGAGGGACCCCACGCTGTTTTTTTTCCGGATCAAACTTGTATTCAAAGCTGATGACGTGCATTTCAAATGCATTCTCATAGAAGGTAATAGCTGGGAATTCGCATCTGAACCTCACCGCAGTGCTCAGAAAACGTACAGGACATTTTTTGCACATATGCAAACCAGTTCCGTAGAAAAGGCTGCCGGTTTACATGTCATGCGAATTGGATGCGGTTCAAAATGCATCCAATTTGCATATACAGTAAGTGAACGGAGCCTCAGCCAATACCAGAAACTTTTGGAAGTGTTAACCCTGTACCGCTAGCTTGGCTGGACTTTAGCTTTAGGGGCCCTTTTAAATAGCCCTTAAAGTACACCAAAAGACAACAATTACAAGTGTGTTGTGGTGTGTTTCTTTATTACTGTATGTGTACCAGTGACATACCGACTGTGTCATTCAAATGCACATCTTCCCATGCAATGAAGTGTACTTTTTTCCGCTCCCAAACTGAACAAAAAAAGTGCATGTGAACACACACCAAAAAGTGCACTTAGAGTGTGTCTATTAGTCGCCTTCCAAAGAGGAAGGACAATGGCAGCACCAAGTACAGGACATTTAAATAAGGGAAGTGTACAGGGTGCTCAGTGTCCAAAATACACTGCAGTATGGCCTTTTTGAGCATTTGGATGGCCATACACCCATCCACTACCACCTATTGCCACCAACCCTCCCACTCCCCATGAAATGCACTGCTATTAGGGAGTTACTCTATCCACTCGCTCAACCTGTCTGCTCACTCTCCCTCCGGCTGCATCACACCAATTTTTCTGCACTTCATTATAGGTGTAGAGAACGCCATTAAGCTAAATGCATAGTTAAAATATAGCCTGAGTGCATGTGCAGTAATAAAAGGGAATTCCAGGAAAACCACAAAATTCCCGGTTGAACAGTATTACTTGCCAAATTCTTATTTTTTTGTTCATACTAACTTACGATTCACATATCTCTGCACAACCAGGAATTCCACCCTACTGTTTCTTGATTTGCTCTACAGCTTCCTGCTCTTTTGGCAGAGGTGATAATGCTGACTCAGGGGCCAATAAGCGTTCTGGAAATATTCTCTCAACACCCTCTCGCCTAATGGGCTTAATAAGGAATTAGAAGTATCCACCATCTTATGAATTGTATTATCAATAACAATATTTGTTTTTCCCTTCCTTTCTAGGTGAGGTTCTTATTTCCTCCTCCCACGATCATACATATTCAGATAAACTGGGTGGTGGGCGTTTCTTCATGGGAGTAAGTAGACCTATTCACTATGATAGACATCAGGTAAAACACAAACTTTCATTATGGCTCCTAAATATACCTACTCACAACGCCAACTAAGATACACACATCCTTGTTGTGGGTAATTGGTACACTTCCTTCAGTTATCTTAAGCTCTTTCCAACAACTAGACATACACCCTATAATCATTCTTTTTTTCAGATACAATAATTCATCCAGATCATCAGAGACACATTGATCACCCATCGTTTTAAACCCGTGTTCTCTTAGGGTACTAAACCATTTCCCACATTCCTAATGGTCTCTGACCTCAGCTCTCATACTTCCTCTGCATTTCCCAAAATCCCGTTCATCCTAGCGTTTATCTTCTGAGTTTCCCCTTAGTTAAACTTCTATATACATTGTGTAATTATATACATATACAATTTTCTGCCATTCCACTATATTTCAGTATGATTTCTGTCAACAATCAGTAACCCTCACTATTGTTCTCATTTAGTCCCTGACATATTTGTGCCTTTAGGAAAATAATTTTTTCACCCTACAACCAAAATAACCCAACAAGGGCGCACATTTGTCATGTTCACTTCTCCTTCTTTGCATCTCCATTTATTTCCTCCTTTTTATCTTCTTTTACACATATATGAAAAAAAAAAAAAAAAAAGAATATATATATATATATATATATATATATATGTGTAATAATTATCTATCTGCTTTATAGTTATTTTATTTTTAATTTTTATTTTTATCTGTAATTACCCTCATCAATATCACACACCTTTTCTAGTTTCCATTGATTTGATTTCTATGTATTGTTCCATTTATACAGCAGATGTATCTCCTGTATTTCCTTTATTTGAATTTATTTTATGTGTTTATATTGGCATCCTTTCCCATATTCATGCCTCCTGTGCAATTTCCCCACTAGATGGCACTGGTACTGTTGTTGTATTCATAGCTCTCCCATGGAGTGTTATGCACGTTTCCTCCACCGGGTGGCACTGTATTCCAAGCATATAAAAGGCACTGCTTACTTCAATTATACCAGTTTGAAAAAGGAGCGCACGCTGGCAGCCTACTCTAGTGCGCATGCTCTGAAACGCATCGTGAGCATGCCGGTGACAAATACACAGAAGATTCTGCGGCTCACCCTGCGGTCAAGCCCTCGGATTTATCCCTCCACACCATCCTTACATCCTGCTGGACAGGACCACGATACGAGCGGCATTACAAGACACCAAGGATGGCCTCATGCATACCCTGTACACCGGACATCCTATGTGCCTGGTTCTACAATCTTTTATGCGAGTTTTTATTGTGTCCTTCAACATTAAATCAATCACAGTTTATACTCAGAGGCGCCTATTTTCTCTCTTTTAAACAGGCTGACACCTTGTTATTTGGAAAATACAAAATCTGATTGGCTCATCCCATTTCTTCAATCACCTAGCCATGCCCCCCTTAAAATGGTGGATACTTTGATATTTGACAAATAGCTCAAAGAAAAAAGTAGCCAGCAACTCAAGAATCCCATTTAAACTCTTTTTTTGCTACATGAAGGTCAGAACTAAAAATATCGGACGCGTTTCGGCATACAGCATTTTCACAAAATGAATGACACAAAATGAATAACATAGCAATGTATGTGTTTTGCCTTCTATATTTGGCCAATAGGACAAAATCCCAGGGACTTTAACAAAAAATAGGTAGGTAGAAATCATGCACTTCAGAATGGCCTCGGTTTCAAAAATCAAATATTGCACACCAAAACTTGGTTAAATAAAATATTTTTAGAGTGGAATCTAGATTATGTGGCTATCTTTAGTCTACTTACCACTGAAACCTAAAAAAATACAGTTTTCAGCTCTTACTTTTGTATGAGTGATAGAAATCTTAGACTGCCCTGGAAAAATACTTCAGAAACCCAACAGAACTAGGAGATATGGCGATACAATGCTGTCAGAATTATTACATTGCAGCATTTAGCATCCTGTCTACAAGTCCCCATGAACCCCTCTTCTTGGATTTGTTCCAAATGCTCATAAAAGTCTGTTGTATGCACCACTGTTCTTGCGAGGAAGACCATCATAAGACATTGAAAATTTTTACAAAGCAGTTCTTCGCATCATTTTTTTTGCTAGCCTAAAAAAAGTGTTTAAAGTCTTAGCATTGGAGTTCTGCCAGATACATAAAAATTTGGAACCCAAACGCTATTTTGAATCTTGCTCACATAATCTATAAACACCTTTTTATGATGGTAAAGTCTTTTTTGTGAATCCAGAATTGGCTAGGTTCACAATGCACTCTCACTTCTTCACATCTCAGTTACATTGTTAATGTTCACATTTTCTGCACCAATGCTCCATCAATGTATTATTACATATAATATACAAATCATAATAAAAAGTGCTCTGTCCCTTTAAATAAATACTAGTGAACACATTTAAATATATAAATGATCAATACATAAAAATACCTTTTCCAAATACAGTGTTTAGTAAATATAAATACATAAGTGAATGCATTTTATATTAACAACCACTAAAAATCATATAAAGAATATATAAATGAGAAAAAGGGGTTTTACAATGTACTATTGCACAATACTGTAAATTATACAAAATAGACACCATATAGGAAAGGGATTCTTAACCACGAGTTTCAGAAGGTCCGTGAGGGTCAGATAAAAAATAACATTTACATTTGTTATATAGCACCCCCACCCTTGTCCCAATCAATGGTTTTCCTTTGAAAGAAATGAAAGAAAACGCACCTCTACACCACTCATATAATAACGCTGTACTGCACTGAAAGTATGTACGGTAACAAAAATACATTGTGAAAAAAAAAAAATGTATTTAATTTCTTCATTTTTCCAAAAAATTGTAAAAAAAAAAAAAATGCAAAAAACTCACCCCATGCCCCTTACTAATTATAATATATATACTTTATATATATATATATATATATATATATATATATATATATTTATATATATATTTATATAAACAATGGTGATCAAATACCATCAAAAGAAAGCTCTATTTGTGTGAAAAAGAATGAAACAGTGTTGCATGACCGCGCAATTGCCAGTTAAAGTAGTGTACCATAATTGCTGTCATTGGCCCCAATTGTTGGTGTCATTGAGGGGAATTATGCCCCATCATTGGTGTCATTGGGAGGAATTGTGCCCAATCGTTGCTGTCATTGGGCCCACTTGTTGGTGTCATTGGGAGGAATTGTGTCCTTCATTGGGGTCAGTGGGGAGGGGAATTATGCCCCATTTCTGGTTTTAGTGAATTGAGTAGTGCCCCAAGGGCCAGATAAAATCAAGCAAAGGGCCATGTCTGGCCCTCCTGCCGCAGTTTGGAGACAATGACCAAGATTAAGCATAGACCCACCAATTCGTAGCAACAGGGAAGGTAATTTGTGGCCTCTGCTCACAGGGATTATTGTTAGGGGAAATCTGTTTGCAGTTACAGTATTTCAAAACAAGCAGGTCCTTAGCTACAGTCACTTCTGTTCACTCAGTTAAACTCTGTAACAAACAGAAGAAAACACCGACCATTTGACTTACCGGTAATGGTGTTTCTACGAACCTTCCAGGATGGCAACACATGAGAGATGAGAGGCTCCACCCTACAGGAAACACAATCAGTTCACAGCTGTTAAAAGGCCCCACCCTTCCCCTTGTCCCTCAGTTGTAAAAAAGTAATTCTCCCAACCTATTCACAAGGGGTATACATTCACTTGGGTACTCACCACCTATTCTTTACATTCTTTCCTCACCCTTTTAACTGGGTGGGAAGAAGGCCTGCCGTTCTGGTAGGTTCGTAGAAACACCATTACCGGTAAGTCTAACTGTTGGTTTTCTCCTCCCACCTTTCAGGACGGCAGCACATGAGAGGATAATAAAGTAACCACAGGCCTACCTTAGGGTGGGACCACTGCCTGCAAGATCTTCCTGCCAAATGCCAGGCTTGCAGCGCCTCCACTCCACTATGAATGATGAAGATATCTTGGATCAAGAGGTTGATCAGAAGGTTTGCCCCTCTGAAGTCTCTGCCTTCTCTGCTTCCGATGCAGGACCTATGTTGTGGAGTGGGAACTTAAAGATGAAATCAGAAAACCTGTGAAATCAGTAGGTTAGCAAGAGTGACTGTCTAAATAATCTAGCAATCGTGGTCTATCATGTCCGTACCACTTCTTAGGACCACTAAAAGGACTAATCCAAGACTTGTTCTGTGAAGCAAAGACACTACTTTGATCAACAAAGTGGATCTGGTTTAAACACTACTCTGTTCAGGAGAATGATTAAAAAAGAAGTTCCCTGACAGACAACCCTTGCAGGCCCCCTTTAAATTATTATTTCTTTCCCATAGTGATGGGTAAAGGGAAGCCCACTTAAGGGAAATAGATCAAGGGAAGGTTATTTCTTTGGCTCAGAAAGCTGGACAGGTATGTACCCAAAGTACACCAACCTATGACTTCCCTCACATCTGAATGTTGGTATGTCAGTTGTGAAAATGCTCTTTATACCAGAAACTCCCTATACACCTGCCCGCAAAACCAATAAAATTAAGTGGAAAGGAGCTTGGTAAAAGAATGTTTTTAACCATACCACAGAGATCAGGTGTCCTACCTGATGCCTGGAACCATAATCCACTCCCTATAGACCTGCCCGCAAATGCAATAAAATTAGGCAGAAGAGAGCTTGGTAAAATAATGTTTTTAACCATACCTTAGAGATCAGGTGTCCTACCTGATGTCTGAAACCATAATCCACTTTAACACCATTGGGTGCCCTTTGGTACTGATGAGGGATACATTAAGCAGATCCCTACTTCAGAGTAAGTCCATAGCAGTAGCAAAATACTCACATTGGCTTACTACAACCAGTTACGCCAAGAGAGTGAGTTGGGTATACGGGTCAGATAAGTTCTGATACTGCATCCTTAGGGCTCTTTCACACGGGCGGTCCGTATGTCCGCAAATCATCCTATTTTTTTGCGGATGATTTGCGGACATAATGTAAGTGAATGGCATTGCGGATGTCAGCGGAATACCATCCACTGACATCCGATTTCCTTCCTGTCAGTTCTGTTCCGTTTTTTCGAACGGAAGAGAATCCTATTTTTCCTCCGTTCAAAAAACAGAAAGGAAGGAAAATCGGATGTCAGCGGTGTCATCCGCTGACATCCGCAATCCCCATAGACTTACATTAGGTCCGCATATCATCCCCAAACGGATGGGATGATATGCGGACACACGGAGCGGATGACACAAATGTCATCCGCTCCGTGAAAAAAAGAAAAAAAAAGGACCGCAGCGGAGCTCTCACACGGACCGCCCGTGTGAAAGAGCCCTTAGGCCATAATACTTCTATGAACAAAGTTCCTAAAGGTTAGAGGAGGATATTTTGTAACCTTCTTCTAGTGTCTTACAACCATAGGGCCCTTTCACACGGGTGCTCCGTATGTCCGCAAATCATCCTATTTTTTTGCGGATGATTTACGAACATAATGTAAGTCAATGGCATTGCGGATGTCAGCGGAATATCATCCGCTGACATCCGATTTTCTTCCTTTCAGTTCTGTTCCGTTTTTTGGAACGGAACAGAACCCTATTTTTCCTCCGTTCAAAAAACGGAAAGGAAGCAAAATCGGATGTCAGCGGTGTCATCCGCTAACATCTGCAATGCCCATAGACTTACAATATGTCCGTATATCATCCGCAAACGGATGGGATGATATGCGGACATACGGAGCGGATGACACAAGTGTCATCCGCTCCGTGAAAAAAAAAGGACCGGAGTGGTGAATAAAAACTGATCGCCCGTGTGAAAGAGCCCTTACCGTCAATGTTGTGCGTTTCTAATTAGCAACAAGGTATAGTCATATAACGCAGAAACACTGCCAACGTCAATGTTGCACATTTGTGCAACGTTGTACAGTCATAAGACCAACAAAAAAAGTTGCTAATAAAACTTAAATGCTGTGCATTTTTTTTAAACATAAATGTTACTAAAAATAATCTGTTACTACAAAATTTAGTTGTGCAACTTGATTGGTAACAGGGTAGTCATAACAGAAATGTCACTAGCCATCTTTAATGTTGTGCATTTCTGAATAGTAACATGGTATCACCATGTGACAAAATTTAAAAGTTGTGCACCTTGATTACTAACAGTATAGTCATAACAGAAATGTCACTAGCAATCTTAATGTTGCGCATTTCCAGTGTAGGGATCTCAAAATACTAACCATAACATACAAAGCCATTCACAACTCTGCCCCGAGCTACATCACCAATCTTGTCTCCAAATATCACCCAAACCGTCCTCTCCGCTCCTCTCAAGACCTCCTACTCTCAAGCTCCCTTGTCTCCTCCTCCCATGCTCGTCTCAAAGATTTCTCCAGGGCCTCTCCCATCCTCTGGAATGCTCTACCTCAACCTGTACGGCTATCTCCTACTCTAGCTGCTTTCAGGCGATCCCTAAAAACCCATCTCTTCAGGGAAGCCTATCACACCGCCAACTAATGTTCCATCAGCTCATTCCCTACTGTTACAACCTCTTGTAACACCTGCCCCACCCCAGTAGATTGTAAGCTCTTCTGAGCAGGGCCCTCTTAATCCTCTTGTATTTTATTGTATTGTAACTGTATTGTCTCCCTCTAACATTGTAAAGCGCTGCGTAAACTGCTGGCGCTATAGAAATCCTGAATAATATTAATAATAATAATGATGATACAGCCATGTAACAGAAATGTTACTAACAAATTTTTAAAATTGTGCACTTAGTACCAGTGTAGTCATAACAGAAATAACACTAGCAACCTTTGTGCATTTCTGATTTAGCACCCCGAGTACAGCCATATGAACAACCGAGTAGTTACACAACTGCAATGTTAGTAGCAACCTTCAATGTTGTGCATTTCTAATGTACAGAAAAATAAGATATAATAGAAAGACACCCACAACTTTCAATGTGGTGTATTTCTAGTAAGCAAAAGAGTCATATAGCCAAAATAAACAGAAAAGACACAAAATAAACTTCAATGTTGTGTATTTCTGATGCTCAACATGGCACAGTTAACCCAGAAAAAGACAGACAACTTAGTGTTGTGTATTTCTGATGAGCAGCAAAACAACCAGAAAAGACACAAATAAACTTCCACACTGTGTTTTTCTGATACGCAGCCAGACAAGGCATAAAGTCAGAGTCCTGGTGAATTCAACTAAGAAACAGCCAGCAGAGAGGCCAAAATCTATCATACCGTGTTTCCCTGAAAATAAGCCCGGGTCTTACATTAATTTTGGCACCAAAAGACACAGTAGGGCTTATTTTTTAGGTCTTACCTCCCTCCCTGCCTGTCAGGAATCCTCTGTGTGAACCTACTAAAAGTGTTTGTAAAATCCTAAAATCCACTCTATTACTGTTTTATATAATGTCCAATGTGTTTTTCTGTAATCTAATTGTGTGAAATACCTTCAGTACAGCGCCGGTCGGTGCTCAGCTGATGTCCCTCTGCTCTTCTCATAGCTGTCAGTGGGGGATCTCAGCCCCTCCCCTCTGCAGTGTTCAGAGCGGGTCACGGCGCTGAGTATTATATTATACCGTAATTGTGTGAAATAGCTTCAGTACAGTGCTGCTCCGCACTCAGCTGATCTTGCTGCTGTCCTTCTCTTTTCATAGCCGTTAGCGGGGGGATCTCAGCCCCTCCCCTCTGCAGTGCTTAGACCTGGTCACGGAAGCGCAGAGTGGCCCTGTACAAAAGGTATTTCACGCAATTATAGTATAATATAATACTTGGCACAGTGACCCGCTCTGATCACTGCAGAGGGGAGGGGCTGAGATCCCCCACTGACAGCTATGAGAAGAGAAGGAGAGCAGGGCGGGAGATCAGCTGAGCACCGAAGGTATTTCACACAATTGGATTACAGAAACACACGCTGGGCAATATATAAAACAGTAATAAAGTGGATTTTAGGATTTTACAAACACTAAACTAGGGCTTATTTTTTGGGTAGGGCTAATATTGCAGCCCTACCTGAAAATAACAGTAGGTCTTATTTTCAGGGTAGGTCTTATTTTCGGGGAAACACGGGAGAAATAGCTTGGACTCTAGATACTAAACGTTCTTCCACCAGAGGAGAACCAGGGTAGTTCCAAATAACGGAAGTCTGAGGTGGGTGCATACACCACAGTAGTAGTAGCTGTTTCCATACCATTGCATAAGTATGAGTAGGTGTAGTATAGTCCACACACAGGTGGGAGTGAGTCCAAGTCTCCCAGTATCTAAGGCTGGCCAAACATGTTCAATTTTCTTGACAATTTTCTGTTAGATTTACCAAAAACCATATAATATGAGGTCAAAACTAAACATCACTTTCAATTGTATCCAATTAGGCAGGTCTTTGTACTACATAGTTGAAGGTAAATCTAAAGAAAATAGTACAGAAAATTGTATAATGTTTGGCCAGCGTAAGGTCTTAACAAGCACAGACCTGGAGATCAATTAAGTCAGCCTCAGGAAGAGGTGGACACAATCTTAGCTTAGAGGCAATCAGACACCAGAAGGGCTTAACAAGCAAACATTAAATACAGGTTAGTATATGTAGCTCTTGTATAGAGGTTTGCGCCCAGAAAACCATCAATCAGGGTTGCAGAAAAAAAATATTATGTTTCTAGTTCATCAAGGTGTGGGCAGCAGCCCAAACCACTAGGGGTCCCAATTACCTCTTACACACCAACCGATCTAACAGCAGTGAAAGGAGGAAAAAATAGGTTGGAGCTTGGTAAGATGTTACACATAGCAAGCAACTCCAAGGGTACCCTCCCTTACTGCGTCTGTCTACCATATGTGGAAAAAATTAGGAAGCAGGCTTTAAAGAGCAAGAAGACTCTAAATTAACCATCTTGGAGATACGTGCCAGAATCATAGCAGCTGGCACAATATATTCAGATTATGTGTGCATTGCTGACTATGGAAAAAATCTGTGGTATTACTCATGGAATCTCCAGGTTCCTGCAGACCACCTTTCATTCCTTTCAATTACCCCTTTAGGAATGTCTAGCTTGTTTAGTGGCAAAAATAGCCTGTAAGAGACTCTTTGTGTCTAACAGGTGTCACCCCTTCACTAGATTTACTCTTATTGATGCATAATAGGGTTTAAAGTGAGAGACTGGCAACTTAATGTTGCAATAACCACAGCATCTCCTGAGTTAAAAGGAAGCTGTGGACATTGGTCTAGCTGAAGCTCCTGGTTTATTTGTTCCCAGGCCTAAGGGAAAGGATAGTAGCACACTCATTAATGGAGGGAGTACTACGTCAAAGCCCAAGAAACCACCTGGCTGCTATAAGGGATACTGCTGTTAAGCTCCCAAGGCAAAAGGGAAGTACTCACCACTGTTGTTTTTCCCCTTTACCACAGCCACAGGGCTTGCTTTTCTATCCTCAAAGTCACATGAGGAGGATAGTGGCCAAACTCACCCCTTTCCAAGTTGCTGTCCCGACTGGCGAGCTGCAAAGTTAGGCTGTGTGCTTCAAACTGCAAAGGCAGCATAGACACACGTCTTCTGGTATCCCACCTTTTTTTGAAAGGGGATTGCTAGCAGACAGACTTTCTCCACTTCTGCTGTCCCTCTAAGCCGGCCATTTTCTGAACTCACCTCAGAAAAGGCACTTACCTGGCCCCGATTTGCTGTTGCCTGCAGCCAACTGCACAGTCTTTCCATCCTCCTTCTCCATGAGGTGGGTCAAAACGGAGTTCACACTCTTAGCAGCCTTCTAGCTCTTGGTAGCTGAAGAGCCTGTTACTTTCCCGCCACTATGCAGGTCCGTCGTCTCTTTCGCGCCTTACACCCACTCCCGGGTCGCGTTGTGCATGCTGGGCCTTTTTCCTGTTCAGACCGGAAGTTCCGGTTTCAGAGTCCTCTCCTCATCGCTGCTGATGTTATACGGTTGGCCCTTCACAGCATGGCACCCACTGTTTGCAGGGGAAGACAGGAGGAGACCCGAGCTGCTGAGTGGGGCAACAAGCGGAGGGACCACCACGCTGTGTCCGACTTGCCTGTGCCACAAGAGTCGACCTGTGAGAAGCCCAAAAGGCGTACAGGTAGAGTGCGGCCCTCACCGTCGTTCCTGAACCTGCCTCACAGGAGTTCCACCGACTCTCTAGGTCTTCTGGTCAGAGAACATTTTTTTTTTTTCGCTGTGGGAGAAACACAATCAATACTGAGGGACAAGGGGAAGCTTTTAACAGCTTTGAACTGATTGTTTCCTGTAGGGTGGAGCCTCTCATCTCTCAGGTGTTGCCGTCCTGGAAGGTGAGAGGAGAAAGATTAATATATAAACAATTTGGAGAGATGTATACTGTTTGTGCAGTGTACTTACTATTTAGGTTGTTTTTTAGTTGAGGCATTATTAGTGAGGGTCTTACTGAGTCAAAGTAAATGTCTACCTGTCACTACAGGGCAGGGCACCTCTGCAACAATATCTGGGTGTGAGGTATATAGGTGTGGTAGGTGTGCTTCAAATGTTTGGGGTGTTTGTGCATGTTCAAACATCTATATATGTCATCATTATCTTCATTACGATATACAGTTCCCATGATCCTGTATCCTGCTTCCTTTAGGTGTACTAATAAATCTAAGTCTGTGTATGTTTATTATCTTTTGTAAAATTATTAACTGTATCAAAACAGATAAGATGAATTGTTTATAACTGTTTTCATTAGCATTATTTTCCTTGCAGATATTGCTTCTATTTTTTCCTGTTACTATAGTAATTATCTTTTCCTTGCGCTCATAAATGAGGTGGTAGAAGTGATTCTATTATTACTGTAAATGTTATTGGATTAAATATAAAGGAAATGCATGCAGATCATGGTTACCTAGGCTGACACTTGCAGTTCACCCCAGTGTGCAAGTACCAACTCCCCCCTCCTTCACTATTTCTCTTTTACTCTGATTGGTTGCTTGAATGACTAATAGTGAGTCATGGGAGTTTTTTTTTTTAAATTTATTAAAAAGGTACTTAGATAGCTCCATCAATTTACGCAGTGCTACAAATATACAGTATAGTATACATTTACATCAGTCCCTGCCCTCAAGGAGCTTACAATCTAATGTCCGTAACTCACATTCATACATACACATACTAGGGCAAATTTAGACAGGAGCCAATTAACCTACCAGCATGTCTTTGGAGTGTGGGAGGAAACCAGAGTGCCCGGAGGAAATCCACACAGGCACAGGGAGAACATACAAACTCCAGGCAGGTAGCATCGTGGTTGGGATTCGAATTGGCGTCCCTAGTACTGCCAGGCAGACGTGCTAATCACTTACCCACTGTAATCACTTAGCCACTGTAATCACTTAGCCACTGTACACTAATTTAAATTGTGAACTCTGTATTTGCATAATAAAGCAGCTAGGTTACATGTGCCATTTCATTTCTACTAGCAGTTATCCCGTAAGTTAAATTATAACCTCCTTAACCACTTGCCGACCGCCGCACGACTATTTACTGCGGCGGTCAGCCCCTCACAGGCAAAGCGACGTAGGGCTACGTCGCTAGCCTGTGAGGCTCCAGGGAGCGAGCGTGCGCCGCCGGAGGCGCGCTCCCGCTCGGTCACGGACCACCCCCCCGCGCGTGTGCCCAGCGGACCCGATGTCCACCGGGCACTCGCGATCGTCCGTTACACCGGGAGAAAGGCAGGTGGCTAATGTAAACAAAGCCGCCTGTCATTCTTCCCTGTGTAAGAATAGTGATCATACGGTTCTGCTATGTAGGACCGTTGATCTCTGTTCTTACACCAGTAGCCACATCCAATCACAGTTAGAATCACGCCCC